>NC_139820.1:9598007-10120507 GCF_963457635.1 Microchirus variegatus | reverse complement strand
TGGATGATTTCACCGATTTTGTTTAATGATGTTTATAATCCGCAAGCACGCACACATATGCACACATGATCATAAGACCGTATGTGTTTATCAGTGGAATAAACCGTGACCATGAAATGTGGGTTTGTGCCCTGTTTGAGTTGAATGTGACTTACGAAAGGCATCGAGCTAGCACCTGGTCGAATACCACCGGTATTCTGGTGACCCTGCAGAATACCACCAGTATTCGACCAAATATTTTCCAAATAATCAAGGACGCAAAACGTTGCCATTTTTTAATCCGATTACTCCACATTAAATTAAATCAGCTAACATCAATATTTACGTTAGCGTGTAGCATTAGCAACTGGATGCTATCGGCTCAGACGCTGAATCATTTTTGACGTGCTGTTGTGGTTTACGCCAGTTGTCGTTTGTCACCTTGTTAGCTTCTTGTTTAAGCGTGAAATGGCCCCATACTTTGGACATTTTCTGCCTTTTACGGGCTGTTTCACTCTCCGTCTCTACCGCTATTATTACTCCAGCTGAAATCCAGATCTGCTAAAACGGTCCGCGTGGAACAATGATCCCTGCGCTGAACAGGCCGCACGATTGGAATTAAACGAATACTCGAGGCAGAGTTTTTGCCTCAAGAGTTTGACCAAATGATACTGTTGTCCCACGACAGATGGACGGCTAAATAAGCTGCTGTTTACTAAGAGATTTTCGCGGTTTTGTTGTCACACTAACGGCGAGGCTGCGAACCTTGAGCTTCAGGCAGGATATAAAGGATAAGCGCTGGGATTGTCTCGTTATGCTGTCAAACTTCTTTATTCGACTTTGTCAAGTGCAAAAACATGAGAGAAGTGCTACAACTGCAAACATAACACGATTAAGAATACAAAAGAGCGAAGACAAAATATGTTACGACAAAAAAAAAAAATGCATTGTACAACACTCGGCAGGTTGAAGACAAAGAGCTTTGGCACTATTATCACTGCGTACTGTGCACAGAAAGCAGGTACATGTGTGTGAAGGCCAGTTGCGTTAAGAGCTGGGCTTTCATTTTTGGCTTATTGTGGAGAAAGGTTTATATTAAGTACATCGTTAGCTTTGGCTGAAGTGCTTCAGTCACACTGGAGAAAGGTAAATCTTTGGAGTTCGTAACACCAGTGCTTGACATAATGAAAACGCTGCTGCGACATTTAAACATTTCTGATCATGACAAGCAAAAATATATACACCATCAAGCACCAATATATACACAAATGTACACAACGGAACGCGGGCCTTTTCGTATCCGACAGGTGAAAATGGGTTTGACACAAAATGGTAAAGATTGAAGGTGCTGTGCGACGGTGGCACCTGCTTTGAAGAGAGACCAAAAAGGACCTTGATGCCTCTGTGGACGTCCCATTATCGCCTCTGAAAGATCAATTCTCTTTCATATTTTATATTTTGACTGACATGAGCTGAAATTCCACACAGCTGGAAATCGCAGCTAATGGCCAAATTCGAAAAAATGTCCTGGTTTATGGTTGTCTATCCAGGTGGTGGGGGTGGGGAATAAGGACGGGTTCCCTGAGATCTGAGGCCACTGGACACTGTTGGCATGTCCTCATGCTGATCACAACAAGACAAAAAAAAACATCACCAAAACAAATATGAGACGAAAGCAAAGTAGACCAAAAACGCAAAACCGACTGATTTCAATACCACGATAATACAAACGCGTCTCTATAATGGAATGAAAACTTGACACGGGAGAGTTAAATATGTTGTATATCAGCTCAATCAGAAAATAAAGTGCTAAGTACAAACTGAATGAATGAATGAATGATTACTCTGCACGGTAACAATCCAGGATACATAAATGATACAAAAGCTTTGGCAGCGTTTATAGTGACGATACAAGAACGAGTGAAGCTTCCTCTATTGGTCTGGATACCAAGCTTATTATTTTTTTACTCTCTCAACAATCTACATCTGAACAAAAGTGCTTTTAAATCACAAAATCAATAATATTAATAATAAAAATAATAATAAAAATACTCAGACGGAAAGTCATTATAGCTTTAAGATGTGTTAATATTCTTTACCTCATATAAGTGAATGCAAAATCTTTTTTTTTTCCTCGAACAAAGCACCATCTTTACTCCGTAACGACACTCATTCACTTCTTTGGCTTCCATTTATCTTTTGTTTTGTTTTGTTATCTCTTTCAAGCGGACCTTTATGGAGAGATGTTGATATCTGCACCCTGAAAAACTAGCTGCTAGGATATCCCAACAGTCTGTGTATGTATGTGTGTGCGTGTGTTCTTGTACTTGCGGTATACTGAGGACCAGTGAGGGTTTTTTAACCAACAAAGTGAGGTCATTTTTACCGAGTGAGGACATTTTGGCCGGTCCTCACTTTGTTTTCACTAAAATCACTTCCTTGGGTTGTAAACGTGCCTCTATTTGGTACAAAAACCCGTTTTCCAGCCCTGGTGTTATACACACTTTTTTACTCTGGGGCTCCACCTGCAGACATTTTATGGTACTGCGCCCAGTAGTTCTTTATAGATGTCATTCATGAAGTAGATAATTGTGTTGAATTATAAAGTGTAAATGCTGGTCCTCACTTTGTCAGCACTTTTACCCGGTCCTCAGTATGCAGCAAGTACAAGAATGTGTGTGTGTGTGTGAAACGCTACCATTAGCACATCGGTGCCTACAGTGTTCATCGTCCATGTCTGCGTCTATAACCTGCGTGTGCGTATATCGAGTATATCTGTATGTGTGCCTGCATGCAAATTTGGGTTGAAAACGCCACACGTTTTCAGACAGGCCACTTGTACCCATGCTAACCGAAATTATAAAATATAAACATATGTAGACACAATTGAGAAAAACACTGTTTCTTCTTTCTTTCTGATATATACAAAAAAAAAAGGACCGACTTCCAAAAGTCCTCTGGTGAACACGCTCGTGTGTTCCTGTCAGTGACCCCAAGTGACCACCAGGGTCACATGTGGTTGGTTTAATCGGAAAGGAAAGGCTGGAAAGTTGATTTTAGTGTTGACCTTTACGTGACTGCTCACTTGAAAACAGGTGAACCTGCACCTCGTTTCAGAGTGATTCGATCACTGCTCATCTTTCATTTCCCACCCCCAAATTTATCTTCCCTGGGTTTAGAGAGCGGCACCTGGGGACAAAACCCGCTGTCCCCCGTCCTCCTCTCGTCCTTAACCCAACGTTTATTCATCTCCTTCATCTGTCCTTCTCTCCTCATGTTTTGGGGTGTCCGGAGCCGTGCCTGTCTAAGTTGGGGTGCACCTTGTTTTTCAGGGGTGGCGGCTTGCGTTTTCGCTTGCGTGTGGGGATGGTGGTGGTGTGAGCGGGGTGGTTGAACAGGCTGGAGGCCAGGGCCGTCTCTCGCTCTTTGAGAGGATCCCATTCCTGGGTGATGGGTGCAGGGACGGGGGTGGAGGAGGGCAAAGAAGGTGCAGGGGTGTGCGGATGTGCAGTGGGTGTTTTGAGTGGGGCGTTTCCTGATATGACGGGGAGGGAGGAGTCAGATTTCTCTGTGACTGGTGTGGGCAAAGGTGCGGTGACTGAAGAAGGAGGAGCAGGAGTGAGTGTTGAGGCTGAGGCTGGTCTGGACTTTGAAAAGGGAACAGGTGTCGCTGCAGGAGTCTTTTTGGGACAGTCCTTTACAAGTTCACTTCTATCCGTCCTTTTGCTCTTCCTGCTCCCTTTGTGTTTCTCTTTTCCACTCCTTCGCTCCCTCCAACCAGCAGAGTCCTTGTCCTCGCACTTGCTCCTTTGCCCTGCCTCACTCCTCCTCTCTTGACCACTGTCTCTGCGTCGCCTCTTCCTCTGGGCTCGCTCCAGTTTGCACTCGACGTGGTACAGATCCTCTGTTGCCATGGTGACGCGGTCGAGCTGTTGCAGCAGGGCGTCCAGGGTAGGAAGAAGTCTCCTGAGGGAGGCTTCAGTCTCGGCCCTCTCCCTCCAGCTGATACCTCCCACCACGACCCCAGGGCCCAGACCCAAACCCAGACCTAACCCGAGCCCCAAGCCGATGCCCGGGGCTTCGGTCAGACTGCAGGGACTGGAGGAGGCCGGGCGCCACGAGGCCTCAGATCCGGCGTCGACGCTGTCTGGCGTGGGTGGAGAGTCTGGATCATCCAGCGGTGGCAAACACAGGGACTTGCAGTCGCTCGTGGAGGACGAACGAGATGGCGGCAGCTCCATGCCTTCAAAACGCACCTTGTGACGAAACTAGGAACAGGGAAATAAAACAGAAATAGAGGCTTTAAGGAAAAGCACCGGTGTCTTCTGACCCTAATATAATCTTTATAGACCTGTTAAAACTCTTTTGTTCTGCAAGTTTGCTAATGTACTTAATTTTAAGCATCCGAACTCTGACATTGTGGTCAAAGGTGTTCTCAAAGCACCCTCTGCTGGACAATTTGATGGTAAATGCAAACAGTCTGCTTTTAGGCTTTTTAATGTACTGTAAATGTTGTAAATTTAAATATCTCTACTGAATCTAGTCTGAACTGAATTAGGACTGTGTGAATCGAATTGTTTCAGCTTCTTAAATGTGAATATTTTCTTCGTTTCTTTGCTCTGCATAACAAAGAAATCATTAAAACTGAATCCTTTTGGTTTGTGGACAAAAACAAGACATTCGAGAACATCGTAATTTCCAGGTTTGACAAACACTGATCAACGTTTTCTGACATTTTATGGACCAAACGATTAATGGTGAAAATAATTGTACCTCCTTGGCTCTGCTGAGACCCATCCACATCTTGAGCCGCCGCAGGAACAGCTCGACCATCTCGTAATCCTGGAGATCCACGGCCGGTCGGTACAGCTCTGCCCGCGCGCGTCGGTAGTTCCTCAGCAGCATGGATGTGATCATCCAGAGCAGCACCAGCCGGAGCGCGGCGAAGCTCGTGTGGAACACCAGCGCGGAGACGGTGCTGGAGGGACCGGAAAGTGTCCGGCTGGGACGCCACGTCAACAAGCCCCGCCCGCCAGCACCCAGCAAGGACAGACAGGTGGCGCTCACGCTGCCGTAGCCGTCCAATACAGAGTGGAATAGCTGCATTGAAGGAGGTAAACAGTTTGTTGACATTTTCTATATTTATAAGCTGGAAATAATGGTCTAATAATGCATATGGAGCTACTGTAAAGACATGTTTAGTGTGTGTGTGTGTGTGTGTGTAGGAGGACAATTTGGCAAAGGAGAAACAAAAGGGAACAGTGAAGAGAGAAAAACACTGACCAGGTGTCCTGTGTGTGAGTAAGCCAGCATCAACAGCAGTAAAGCCAGGGCGACTCCCAGCAGCTCCCAGACCGAACGCCGCAGAGCTCTGCCAAACACGGCCCACTCTCTGAGAAACCGCAGCTGGTGAGAAGCCTGTGGAAGAGAAACGTTTTGAATTTGTGTCTTGACATTTTCATAACTTCAAACTACTTGTGTTTTTTCTTCACAGACACGTCACAATGAGCGCAGAAGTCAACATCGCGCGTTTCATCTCCTGTAATTAGACTGAGGCGGACCACAAAAACATGAGTGAGTCATCTTTTTTCACACTTTGCCTACTCATAGGGCCTCCAGAGTCCCAAATATAGGGATTAACATGATTAAACAGTTGATTTTGCATAATATGTCTCCTTTAATTCATATCGAATGGACTTTACTGACCCCACAGGGAAACAGCCGCAGGACAAAACACAGAACGACAGAGCCCAGCACTAGCAATGCTGGGCACGTTAAGGGCGGCTAACGCACATTAACGCCACTGCATAACTTAATAATGATAATTAGCATGAAAAACAGAAAAAAATTACTGCAAAAAACAGGAAAAAATACTCTGAAAAACAGAAAAAATTACTCTGAAAAACAGAAAAAAATGCTCTGAAAAACAGAAAAAAATAAATCAGAATAACAGAAAATATTAAAAAAAATCAACCAAAAAATGAATTACTCCAGTCCAATCTAACACGGCCTCTGCTCTCTTTCCTCCTCTCTTACCTTGAGCACCAGTATGAACAACAGCATCGCAGACATGACCGAGTACGTCTGAGTCTGTCTGGCCAGCGGGTAAAAGTCCGTGAAGGCGTTCCTCGGGCGCTCCGTGTACGACGCCCACTGCTGCTTAGCTGTGGCACAGCAGCTCAGGTGCAGCCCGCACACCGACGCTGCCAGAGCCAGTTTACAGATGCCCAGGAGCCTCCAGACCGACAGCAAGTATCTGTAGCCTCCGCGGACGAAGCCCAAGACCCCGCGCACCAGGAAGTACAGCACCAGGGCGAACAGGACGATCTGGAAAAACAGTCAGGTTAGTTTTCCCTGGTTCCTTTCACACTGATTATCCCGACTAATGACTAAAGACACATGCTGCCGTTACAGGTCAGCTAATAATGGCTGCATTAAATTGCCAAGTTTTGTCATGATGATTCATTTTATGGTCTAAAAAACGACAATAAATGAATTATTGTCAATATACTTCACGTAAACTGGATTATTTTTGGTTTGATTATTGCAGCGTGGCATATGTAAAAGGTTTGTTGATATGCATTATTTTTTAGACACACCTAAATGCCCATTAAAAAATGAAGCAATACAAATTGTATAAATTATTATTTTTTTTAAACATCATCAGTCCTCATCGTACATATCAATCATTTTTAAAGTTTTTAACCCTAAAATTGTAAAGTTTCTGTAATTGTGCATCAAAACAGTGATTTGAATGGGTTTCAATGGGGAAATTTTGGGGCAGAAGGTGTGTTAGTGTGAGTATTTTAGTTCACCTTGTTTACAATGGACTAAAATGAAAAAACAATAATAATTGAGAACACTCAAAAATGCACAACCTGACATACATGTTTAACAATATGCACGAAAAAAATAAAAAATACATGAAAATGTAATGATTTCTTTATGTGGCGCAAAGAAATGAAGAAAATATTCACATTTAAGAAGCTAAAACACTCAGATAACTGGCTACATGTGTCATTTGGAGTTGTTCTTGTGTCTTTTTCTTATTTTTTGGTGTACCATGATCCATTGTTTTGTTTATGTGTTTCAAATGTGCATGTTATTGATGTGGACCCCAGGACTGATTTTGCTGCTCATTATTATCGTCCACAGAGAGCATGCTCGGCCGGTTACCGTGAGCAGGAGCTGCAGGTCCGGGCCTGTGATTGGCCACAGAGTGATGACGCGGAGATCGAGACTGGACTGCGCACGCTCGGACACTGGAAACTCAAACAGGAAGGAGAAGACAGCCAAGAGGTTTGTGTTGACGTTGTAGAGCGAGAACTCCACAAACACAGCGCGAGTCCTGAAAACAAACAAAATACAAAACACGCACAAGCTTAAGCTAAAATGGAGTACAGCAAGTTCATTTCACTAAGAAATAATTTTTAAAAAATCAGTCCAGGCACCGTTTACCAATTAGCTCCGTTAGCTCGTTTCGTGCTGTTAGCGCGCCTACAGTGGAACTGGAGTGGTCTGTTTATTAAACGAAAAAGGGCAGCGCTACAAGTAGCCAGCGTACCTGTGTCCTTTGTATGTGTGCCTCTGTTTTTAAAGTTTAGAGTTACTTTAGAGACTCATTTTAACAACCGGGAGTCACGCAAACATGGCGTAACATGAGTCTTTTTCCGCTCAGTCGGCATGGAAAGTCATCTAACGCATTAACATGCCCATTTTGGCCAAATTTCCAGGAAATGTCGGTAATGGGACCAGGAACAAGTAATTTTGGGCGTGATACGTAGATGCTATCACTATTTTGTGTGGGGGGGGGGGGGCTGAGCTGCCTAGTTGGATGTCTGCGCTCTCCAAGTGCTTTTCTGGTTTGTTTGTTTGTCTGTCTGTCAGCAACAGAACTCAAAAAGTCACATCTGGATTTGGATTAAATTTTCAGGAATTGTCTGCAATGGGACCAAGAACAAGTGATAAAATTTTGGGCGTGATCCGCTATCACTATTTTTATCGTTATTTTGTGGGGGTCTGTGCTCTCCGAGTGCTTTTCTAGTTTTAATTTGAGATATTATGCATCTACTCCTAAATAATCATTAGGAAGTTGTTTTGCTCAGTCTATCTCGTCTATTACTGTAACTCTGACTCTGTAACGCCTCTTAAAAAACAGCTTTCCCCGGCTCTATCTTCCCCTGTTTACTACCTGTAGTCGAGCCAGTGCAGCTGCTTCAGTTGCTCTAAGGAGGAAAAGGCCTCCTCCAGGCTTCGGTTCAGCTGGTGGACCACTTCGCCTCTGTTGTACATCCTCACTTGACCCACACGCCGCGCCCTAGAAAAACAGGACACATGAAAGAAAGCCAGATGTTAAACGTGCAGCGAGTCAAGTTAACCAAACAGCTGCTCTGTTACAGCCTGCTTTATTCTTACCGGTTTGCATCAGGAGAGATGAAGCGGCCCCTTGCCCAAACGCCGTCACCATCTGCAACTGAGGAAAAAAAATGCAACAAAATCATCTCATCTGACTGCTTTCATTATACACAATGAACTCCAACATGACACAGAGAGAGATTTCTTCGCTCAATAGAATTGAGAGAAAGTCAAAGAAAAGCACAGAACACACGACTTGATACGTTAGAAAAGCTCCCGTTTTGTCTCGCTCTCTCACCCCGCATGTCGTGGATTTGTCGCAGCCTCAGAGCGCCGAGAAGCACCGTGCCCGTGTCTCTCAAGCGGGCAGAGTCGTCCAGTAGCCGCGGCAACAGGGACTCATTCAGCCACGTCAAAATGTCGTCTCGGCTGTGAGAGAAGTGAACAAACTGCTGTCATACATACCGATACAAGTCATGGAGGTCGACTGAGGACATTTTTTCTCCTTCTGTGCATTTGTAGGCAGAAATTGATCATATATATCATAATTTACATATATCATTGCCTAATTTAGCATTTTATGTAAATTAGGTCTCAAATTAGCACTATAAAAATAGGGTCTCAGCCAGTGAGGCAAAATAATAATATTTCTTAAAACCAACATCAGTCCTCATAATACATATGAAACATTTTAAAAGTATTTAACCCTTAAACTGCCAAGTTTATGTGTAATTATGTATCAAAAACAGTGATTTGAATGGGTTTCAATGGGCACATTTTTGGGCACAAGGTGTGCGAGTGGGAGTATTTTATTTCACCTTGTTTACAATGGAATAAAATGAAAAAAAAATACATGAACAACATTGAGAACACTGAAAAATGTACATCGTGGCATAAATTTTTAACAATATGCATTGAAAATTTTAAAAATACATGAAAAAGGTAATGATTTCTTTGTTATGTGGAGCAAAGAAATGAAAAAAATATTCACATTTAAGAAGCTAAAACAATCAGAAATCTTGTTTTAATCATGAAACAAGCTTCAAAACGATTAATCGATTACCAAAATAGTTGAGGATTAATTAATGAATTAATTGATTTATAATAGATTAATTGATCAAATAATAGAATGTCCTTACCTGCTGATGTTGTGATACGCAGGTGTGTGTAGGGCTTGTTGCAGTTGAGTGCGCAGTCTCAGGCTGTGTGTGTCTTTGGCCGAGTCCGAGTAGTTCAGGAGTAAAACCACCAACAGGAAAAACATATAAACCAGGAAATTCTGATAAAAGAGAACCAAACACTACATGTTAATTGTTTTTGTCGAGATGTCGAGCTTCGCTTTTCCTTCCGACGCTGTAGAAATCGAGTAAAACCCCTGAATGTGCTGACTCGCCTTCAGCATGGTGTGCAGCATGTGCACCTTGCGGGCCTGGTCCCGTGCTTGGGACAGAGCAAATCCCTGTGGCGGTCTGACTCTGGGGACGCGCTGAACCACCCTCTCCACACGGGGGAACTCCACCAGCACGTCCTGGTCTTCTGGACGCAGGCGACGCACGCACACCGCGTAGTACACCGCCTCGCACAACACCTGCCGGGGCCAGAGGTTTGGAAACAGTGTCAGAACCCAATTAACGTTAATGAATTCTCTCAACTCGGCATGGATTGCGTGATTCATGAAAACGGGTAAAAACCTCAAGAGTGAGAAGTTTTAACATGACCACACCCGGACAGGAATTTAAGTCAAAAGCAACATAAATGTGGGCAGCACCAGAGACATCCAGCTTTTCAAAAACGAAGAAAAACAGTCTGAAGTGGGAAAAAAGAGACATTTTTTTTCTTTAAACCTTTCCTCACTTATTAGTGTCAAACGTCAGCACAACAAGCTAATGACGTTGTTATGGAAACCAGCACACTTGGGTGTTAATGCATGAGTGACCTTTCAGCATTCACTCTTGTTCCCATGCGACGACAAGGTTGTGCAAAAAAACGTTCAATATTTTGGGGGTCACCCATACAATTTTTTGTGTTTTCCATTAAAAGTCACACTTTTATTCATCAAAAGAGTTGCAAAATGAATCGAAAATATAGTCAAGACATTGACAAGATTAGAAATAAAGGAATACTGTTTTCAGCTGTGCTAACATCATTGCACAAGGATTTTCAAGGGTTTTCTAATCATTCAATAGCCTTTTAACATGATTAGCAAACACAATGTACCATTAGAACATTGGAAATGGGCCTATATACACCTATGTACATATTCCATTAAAAACCAGACGTTTGCAGCTAGAATAGTCGTTTACAACATTAGCAATGTATAGAGTGTATTTCTGATTCATTTAATGTTATATTTATTGAAAAGAAAAGGTACTTTTCCTTCAAAAATAAGGACATTTCTAAGTGACGCCAAACTTTAAACGGTACTGTATGTCCCGCAAGGACACGCGGAGGAAACCGGTTACATTCTGGAGAGGATCTGATAAAGGGAGTGGGATGGAGGAGTTATTTTTCCTTTAACATTGGGACAGAGGGCGTGTTAAAGTTTTGGTATGTGTGAGGTATGTGCGCTCTCGGATCACTTTCTTGTTTTTGCTCTGTTTTTTGGGCCACACCTAATCTTAGGAGAATTACCGGGTGCTCAAACGTGTTCGCTGAGCCAACTCTGTCTGCTATTTGACTATGGGCAGCACACAGGGTCACACAGGGTCACTGATTCAAATCCCTGCTCAGGTTCAGTGATGGGGTGGCCTCTGAGCAAGGTAACTAATCCCCATTGTTCCCCCAGGCCCCAGATAAGTGCTGCCTTCTGGTTTGTGTGTGTTCACTACTGGTGTGTAAAAGAAGATGGGTTTAATACAGGTCAAAGTCACCATCGCTAACCTTCTAATAAACAGGTCATACACACTCTGTTATGTTCTGTTAGGATAACACTTTAAAAAAAGTTAAAAAGTTAAAAGTTAAAACACCTAGAGCACCAAAATGTTTTTTTTTTTGTGTTAAACCAACATTCCATATCAAATATTAATGATTTAAAACATTTTAACCCTTAAATTATGTCATGATGATTAATTTTATGGTCTAAAAATCCACAATAAATGAATTATTGTCAATATACTTCGTGCAAGCTGGATTATTATTATTTTTTTTGATTATTGCCTGTGAAAGGTTTCTTTATAGGCATTATTTTCCTACTCGCGTTAACACACTTGATGTGCTCATAAATAAATAAAACAATACATTTTAGTTTAATTTTTAACCAGTCCTCATCATACATATCAAACATTAATGGTTTAAAAAAAAGTTTTTAATTTTTTTATTTAATTAATTTTTTTGTCATATTGCATCAAAAACAGTGATTTTCAATGGGTTTCAATGAGCACATTTTGGGGCATAAGGTGTGTTAGTGTGAGTATTTTAGTTCACCTACCCAACACTCAAAAATGCACAACCTGGCATAAATTAAAAAAAAAAAAAAAATGAATACTAATTTTAAAAGCCAAAAAACACAAAAAGGTGTATTTAAGCGTTAAAATACAGTATTATGTTAAATACAATTAACCAAAACAGTGACAAAAGACACTCTTCTAGTGTCTTCTAAATTACACATAGTGATTTAATCCATATATGAAATAAACAACAAACAAATAAAGAAAAAAACATGCAACATTTTGTAAATACATGTATGATTTTAAAGGTCCAGTGTGTAAAATCTAGGTTTAATCCAAATGGTCCAAAGCCATTTTGGAGCACAATGTCTTACAATAGCCCACAATGGACAATTCAAATATCTTTTCACACTGCACCTTTAAAAATGTGTATGCGGTTGTTTGTGTGTTTGTACCTTAATTGGCTCCAACACGAGGCACGAGCACAGTAAGCTGGCGAAACAGGAGATGAGCCACATGGTGGCGACTCTCTGACTGAAGCCGTGACCTGCCCACATGGAAACGGCACTGGCCAGAGCGATCGCTGCCCAGCTGCCCCACAGAGCGGCTCGTCCACACCACGGAGGAAACCGCCTGGGACGACACACGTCCGTCACAACTACAGAGTCCAGAGGAAAACATCGGGGGAGAGAATAAAGACAAGGAGGTAGACAAACTTGACTTGAATTGAAAACACAAATGCACATTAACACAAACCTGTATTTGAGATGAAAGCAGTTTTTGGTGGATCTCGTCGCACAGATTGTAGAGGAAGAGGCTCGTTCAGCTTCTGGAGGAGAATCACTTCAGTTTTATCTCCGAAAATGCTCGACCTAGACATGGAAGAAGACCAAAACATGACAAAATCACACAATGAAAGCTGTAAAGGTCGCATGTGATTACTGCTAATTATTTGCCCTTCCAATGTTTTTCAGAGACTGCACTTACAGGTCGGCCATCTCACTTTCATCTGCCTGAGGAAAGAAGTTCTGTCCGTCTGCCAGGATGTGTTTGATCAGATCCTCATCTGTGAGTGAAAACATGTCAGCGTAGACCTCAATACTGGACACATAAACATTTCCATTTTATCTCACATTTGACATTTTGTAAACTGATCGCACACAGGAAATCAGCATTCAAAGGTTTAAAAATGTCAAATTTAAATGCCTTCTTTTGGAAATTCTTGTTTTAATTGTTTTTTTTTTCAATGTAATGTTTAAATTTTTGTCAAAGTTTAAAAAAAAAAATTCCCCCCAAAAATGTAATGTTTAAACTTTTGTCAAAATTATTTAAAAATGTCCCAAACAAATGTAATGTTTTAAATGTCAATTCTTTCTTTTATTTTTTTTTATCCAAAACATGTAATGTTTGTTTCAAATTGTGTACATTTTTATGTACAATTTTTCCCAAAAAAATGATTGTTTCAAATGTTGTCAATTTTTTCTTAAAATGTATTTCCCCCCAAAAAATGTATTGTTTCAAATTATGTCAATTTTTCTTTACAATTTTTTTTACCCAAAAAAATATTGTTTAAAATTTTGTCTATTTTCTTTTCACAAAAAATGTAATGTTTCAAATGTAGCCTCTTTTTTCTTCATTTTCCCACAAAAAGTTTAAGGTTTCAACTTTTGGCAATTTCTTTTTCATATATCTTCTTTTCCAACTCCTGTGTGTTGTGATGTGAAAATCTGTGATTTTCTCTATGGACATTGGTGCAAGAGAATAAGCAGTTTATGAACTCTTGTTTTTGGGCAAACATATTTTGAAGATATCTTCGACTGAAGGAGGTGTAGATCTGATTAGATGAACCTTAAGAGGCTAAAATGTGTCTTTCCTTAAGTCTCTTCTTTATCCCGCGCTGCGTTTCGCTGTTGTTACCTGAAGAGGTGAAGCATTTATTGCGTTGGTCGTTTCCCTCGTCGTCGTCGGGGTTAAACGTGATGTCGACGCCCAGGTGCCTGCTCCCTTGACCTCTCTTCAGTCTGGGCAGTCCTGCTCCGTGCCCCGCCCCTCCCACCACGGACACGTCACTCAACAACTCGGGCCAATCTCTGTCTCCCTCCGTCTCCTCCTCCTCTGCCATGGCCCAGCTGTCCACGCTGAAATACACCACGTGTGTTATGTTGGTTTCTCAACAAGAGAAACCCCCCCCCCCCACCACTTTATCCGAGCGATGGAAATTAAACTTGACATTTACGTTTCCGTTAAGTGAAATCGTACATATTTTAAATAATCGCCATGGCAACTCACCTTTTAGTTGATGGAGTGGGTAGATCGACATTGGTTTCTTCTGAGTTGGTCTGAGTGACAGACAGGCAGAGAGAGAGAGACTAATGACCTCACTGGGGAAAAGCATTACATTTTGCCTCGCTTGACAGCAGCTTCCGATTTTCAACAATCACTAGGCTGGATTCATTTTTTTTTTCAATATAATGCTTAAAAAATACATTGCGATCTGAACTTCCACGATAATCTTAATTTGAGACTGTACCTCGCCGTTAAAGAAGAGGAAGGAGCTTCCTGCCACCGAATTGTCAAGGAAGTCATCGATCTCCACAGACTCTTGGTCCACTTGTGGTGGCACCTGCTCCACAGACACACACTAATATTCACACACACACACACACACAAAGAGAAAATATTCAACTTATTTAGTCTTTGGGAATCACTCCATCGTCTGTATTTGTCTGTTTTGTTTCAGACGTGTGTTCACCTTGCTGCGGCTCATTCTGAAGAGCGTGAAGACGAGCAGGTACAGAGGGTAGACGATTAGACAGGTCACCACCCCGACTGCCACCGTCTCTCCATTTAATGAAGACAGCCGAGACACGGCCCGCGGGCTACGAGCACAGCAAAGCACAGGATGGCAATCAAATGTAGGAGCACATCACCATGAGGGAAATTCACCAAGACAGGAGCGGGGAAGAGAAGACCTGTACCTGTATCTCTTGTCCACCACGATGCTGTACCACAGCGTGTTGGCCAACAGGAAGAGCTGTAGTAGCACCGTGCAACAGGTGGCCCTCTGCAGGCGGGTGAAGGGACTGCGCGGGGGTCTCTCCCACAGCGACAGCCACAGGTGACTCTCGCACAGCGCTCGCTGCGACTCGCACCGCAGGAGGCGTGGCAGCTGAAGGAGCTCGGTCTCCTCTGGAGGAAAACGGGGGATTTACATATTACATATCGGATCTTTAACCATCCATCCATTCTTCCAGATAATTCGATGTGCAGTTTCCCCACCTGACGCCTCCACCTCAATCTCGACACGTCCGTCTGTTTTGTCGTTGTCGACCGACAGCCACTCCTCCACCAGGAAGTAGTAGCTGCTTCCTGTCTGCAGATCTTTCACCAAGACGTATTGCATCATCCAGGCTGGGGACAGACCTGACGGAGAAGTCGTGAAACAACGGATTTCGTCAAAGATCATCTGGTTTGAGGTTGTTGAGGTTTCACAGCAGTGTGTGTGTGTGTTTTTTTTTTTACCCTTGTTGTCGTGCCAAATTCGTATTTTCCAGACACTGCCCAGGCTGCTGTCCGTGGCAACGTGGAAGATGTCCAGAGCGTTGCGTGAGAAGGCTCCTCTGCTGTCGAGATGGCGGTGACCACTGCGGCTCTCGCGCCCGTACAGACTGATCCCTACATGGGCCGTGGTGCCTGACAGGACAGCCAGAGACCAGCTATGTCAACATTTATGCACATTTTAATTCGATTAACGACGATTAATTGTTTCAGCTCTAACGAGGAACATAAATACTACTAGAAATGCCAATGAAGCTGCATATAAACAACGTCTTTGTCCCCTTTCTATCACCTCGGCAGCTTTTCGACCATGACCACAGCTCACCTGCCCCTCGACTCCAGCCAGTCTTGACCTGAACCTCGTATTTGAAGAGGCCGTCGCCGCCACAGAGCGGAACCACGCCTGCCCGCCGCAGATCGAGCTGGTCCAACTTGTGCAAAATGGCTCCGGCCACGACGTAGCTGAGCAAGCCCAGCACACACACCAACAGCACGACCAGGCTCGGTGGACCAGATCGCTCCTGCAAAAGAAGGTTAAATTACACTACCTTTCAAAAGTTTGGGGTCACCTTTACAATTTTTGTTGTGTTTTCCATTTAAAGTCACACTTTTATTAATCAAAAGAGTTGCAAAATGAATAGAAAATATAGTCAAGACATTGACCAGATTAGAAATAATGTGTGTTAACATGGGGAGTCACTTAGAAATGTCCTTGTTTTTGAAGGAAAATTACTTTTCATTTTTCAATGAATATAACATTAAATGAATCAGAAATACACTCTATTCATTGTTAATGTGGTAAACGACTATTCTAGCTGCAAACGTCTGGTTTTTAATGGAATATGTACATGGGTGTATAGAGGCCCATTTCCAGCAACCATCTCTCCATTGTTCTAATGGTACATTTTGTTTGCTAATCATTAAATGTAAGGCTAGCTAGCTAGAGCTACCGTTCAAAAGTTGGGGTCACTTAGAAATGTCCTTGTTTTTGAAGGAAAAGCACTTTTTTTTTTTCAATGAATATAACATTAAATGAATCAGAAACACACTCTATACATTGTTAATGTGGTAAACGACTATTCTAACTGCAAACGTCTAGTTTTTAATGGAATATGTACATATGTACAGGCGTACAGAGGCCCATTTCCATTTCATGTCAGGTCAGAATTCTTCTAGCGTTCACTGTAACAAAGGGCAAAATGATTATTTTGAATAAAAATCATTACTTCTAATCTTGTCAATGTCTTGACTATATTTTCTATTCGTTTTGCAACTCTTTTGATGAATAAAAGTGTGACTTTTAATGGAAAACACAAACTATTGTAGTGTAAATGCTCAAAATATACTTTTTATGTGCGTGTTTGCTTGTGTGATACTGACCGGCACTTTGAAGCTGATAGCGTTGCTCGGTACAAACAGGCCCGCAGCAAAAGCGGTGAGGTGCCTCGTGCGGCAAACCGCTCTGCTGGCGTTGGTCTCTGCCAAGGGAACCATGCCGTCCGTCCGCCACTGTTTCTCGCTCTCGCTGAAGTACTGACACAGGGAGGCGAACACCCCGACCTCTAAGCACACACCTGCAGGCTGAGTGTCCAGGCTGCACGGTGTACTCACGTTGATGTAGTAGTCCAGAGTGGTGTCGTAGGATCTGTGTCAAACAACACATTTTTTTTTTTTTAATTTAGCAGTTTATAGCGTGTCAAATTACAACACTGTAGAAGACGGAGGTCTCTTACTCTGGTGACAGGAAGAAGGTGTATTTCTTGTGGTCCAGATCTTGCCCTCTCGTCATACTAAGTGTGATGCGTTTTTTGTCCGTGCAGTTGAACTCATTCGGTCGTTCTTGGGAATGAAGGTAAGCTGTGATGTATGGCTCCTCTCCGGCTTCTGCTCTGTTCGCCTTCTCTCTGGCATCTGGAGATTGAAAAGGAAACTCTGGAGATCAGATTTAACCACTTCACGCCCTTTCCATTATTGCTAAATAGTAGAGCTGAAACACTTTTTTTTGATCGTTTTAGCTTCTTAAATGTAAACGTTTTATTCGTTTCCTTTACGTTTTATTCTCATTTCTTTGTTGTGTGTGCTCCACACAACAAAGAAATCATTCAAACTGAATCTTTTTGGTTTGTGGACAAAACGAGACATTCGAGAACATCGTCACCAATCAATTAATCGTGAAAATAATCGACAGATTAATCGATTATGAAAATAATGGTTAGTTCCAGCTCTACTACATACTGATAGCACAGTTGTCCGTTTCTCAGGCCGCCATTAAATACTGAAAGGATTGATAATTATGCATCATTTATGGCTGTACCTTCAATTGTAAAAACATCGAACAACACCGAACCTTCTTTGTTGATCTGTGAGAGAAAATTGCCCAATCAGGGGCGGCTGGGATACATGATACCGGTCCTAACAATGACGAGTGACAAAAGGACAATGGCTGCAAGTCCATTACAACACTGCTGCTAAATTACAGCCTATGAACACGAGCGCTCACCCTCCAGAGACGTGAAGTTGAGCTGCACAAACAGCCCCGCCTGCGCGTTGGCGTTTCCCGTGCTGACCCTGACGATGACGGAGTCACAGTGGGTGATGTTCACCGCTCCGGCTGTGGCTAACGCTCCACTGCCGGCTCCCTCCTTGCCTGCGTCCGCGCTGCTGCCGTTGTTGATGGCGACTGTGATGGCCAGACTGTCGTCCAGTCCCGAGATCGGGATCTGGGTGCCGTTTTCTGTGCGAAACTCCATGGACGTGACCTCGGTTGAGACGGTGTAGTTGGCAATATAATTGAAAGGGAAAGGGTTGGGCTCCACCTGGGGCACAAAACAGATTAGGTGAAGTGTACGTGGGGAAAAAAAAAGGAGGAAGTTTGTCAGTGTTTGCCGGAGACAGACTTGATCACAAGCCGCTTTTTCTGCCAGCGATCTAAAGACGACGTTCAAAAGAGTCTTGTTCTAAAGTGGCTTCCGTTCTCTGATGTTACCTGAAACAGTAGTTGCATGATGCTGTTTCCTGCGGCGGCTTTGCCAAGACTGTTGTTAAAAGCCCGTGGGATGGAGAACCGCTGACACGCTGCGGATGGAAGGAAGATGAAAAACATGCACTTCTTTAGAGTTGTGTTCATCAAGTTCAGACTTTTTGCAGATTGTGACACAAAAATGACTTCACCTGGACTGTCGTTGCCATCGTAGCAGAGCAGACTCTGGGGATCTGCCAGTTTCCCCGTGGCAGCGATCTCCGCTCCCTTGAGCACCAGCGGCTCCTCATTGAGCACGCGGGCGTGCATGAGGATGAGCATGAGGACTGACGACAGGTTGTAAGCCTTCATCGCCACTTGCAGAGGATGCGGCTCTTGCGTGGACGGCGACGGGTCTAACTGATTGCTTCCTTGGTCTTCGATGGAGGAGGCAGACGAGGACGTAGACGCGGGAGAGGGGGAATCCACGAAGGCAGGCTGGAAGTAGGACTGCGACGCTGACTGGCTCACCTGATGGATCAGATCACCTTGTGGAAGATGTGAGAAGAGAGAGTATGTGAGATTCATTTCGTAGGAACATAAGATTTTTGAGAGGCGTTTATGTCAAACACAAAGCATGTGAAGAGAGCCAGAGAAGGCTGCAGGCTGCGACATGATACGGTTATTTAAAATGCCAGGTTAGGTCAGATAACGAGTCTTCCAGTGATGACATTCTCTGAACAACCAGTTGTTGGAACTCCTTAGTATAAAAAAGCCAATTGTCCTTTGTCTCCCCCACCTCTCCTCTGTCCCCCATTTTTCCTTTCACCCCAACCGGTCGAGGCAGATGGCTGCACATCTTTGATAAAAGATGTTTTCTCTCCACTGATGCCTAGTGCTTGCTCATTGTGTGAATCTGCTCTGCGTGATGTTGTCTATGTACAGTGCCTTGAGATGATGTATGTTAGGATTTGGTGCTATACAAGTTTGAATTGAATTAAATTCATAGTTGAAAAATGGAAACTGGCACATTTAACCTGTGGTGTTTGTTAATACTTGCAGTTGCAGTGGTGTGTTCTGGTCTTGGTGTCACAGTTTACTTGGATATTTGAGGCCAACTCTCTGTCTCTTACCCATGATGTTGAGGATGTTGTCAGCGATCTCAGTCGGGGTCACGGTGCCTTGCTTGGTGTCGGTCTGTAAAATCTCCAGCATGGACTCCAGTTTGTTCAGAGTGCTGTTCTGACACTCCTCACAGATGAACTCACGGCTGACCGCCTGGAAAACACACAGTGACACACACTCTAGCTTTGTTCCCCAGAAACTGTCCTCTCTTTCTTTGTTTTTTTCTTTCTTTGTTTCGTACTTTATTTCATCTGTTTGTTCTTTCTTTCTATAGTTCGTACATTCTTTGTATTTTGTTTGTTTCTTTCGTACTTTCTTTGTTTCTTTCTTTCTTTCGTACCTTCTTTCTTTGTTTTGTTCGTTCTTTCTTTGTTTCGTACTTTCTTTCTTTCTCTCATTCATTCTTTGTGTCGTTATATCTTTCTTTGTTTTTGTTTCTTTCGTTCTTTCTTTGTTTTGTTCTTTCTTTCGTACTTTCTTTCTTTCTATCCTTCGTTCTTTCTTTTTTGTTTGTTTCTTTCCATCGTTATTTCTTTGTGTCGTTCTATCTTTCTTTGTTTTTGTTTGTTTCTTTCGTTTTTTCTTTCTTTTGTACGTTCTTTGTTTTATTTCGATCGTTCTTTATTTCTTTGTTTCGTTCTTTCTTTCTATCGTTATTTCTTCGTGTTGTTCTTTCTTTCTTTTTGTTTGTTTCTTTCGTTTTTTCTTTCTTTCTTTGTTTTGTTCTTTCTATCATTCTTTATTTCTTTGTTTCGTTCTTTCTTTGTTTTTTCGTTTTTTCTCTTTCGTACTTTCTTTGTTTTTTGTTTCTTTCATTCATTCTTTCGTACATTCTTTCTTTGTTTCGTTCTTTCCGTTTCATACTTTCTTTGTTTTTTTTGTTTCTTTCTCTCATTCTTTCATACTTTCTTTCTATCATACTTTCTTTCTTCCTGCCTTCCTTCCTTTCATTTCATAGTCTGTTTCTCCTTCCCTCTCTTCTTACTCACTGTGCACTGTGCCAGAGCAGCTGAAGTCTGCTGGATGTCATTAACAGTGGTCAGGTCCAGAGATGTCAGCGCTCTTGTGATGTTGCTGCGCACTCTGACGCGGTAGCCGCGCTCATCTCGGGACACTCGCGCCGTTTCCCTGGTCTGCTCGTACTGAAAGAAAGTAAACACGGGGGTTAAAGTGTGGCTCATTTATTATAGATACTGTGACTGCATTAGGTGCTGCTGAGTGACGAGACATTTCCTTACTTCATTTAGGACTGTGATAAGGGCCAGTGATAACTCTCTGACCCTCTGAGAGTCTCCCTGCTCCAGCAGCTTTTTGAGTTTGCCGTCTGTCAGATGAGACAACCAGTGTGGGAGGCTGCTGTAACCAGGAGGGGGATCTGGCAGCGCCACTTGAATGGGTCTGGACACAAATACGAAACAAAAGGCCACAGATATTAAATAACACGTTTCTAACACCTATGTACATATTCCATTAAAAACCTTAATGTTTGCAGCTAGAATAGTCATGTACCACATTAACAATGTAAAGAGTGTATTTCTGATTCATTTAATGTTATATTCATTGAAAAAAAGTGCCTTTCCTTCAAAAATAAGGACATTTCTAAGTGACCCCAAACTTTTCAAGGGTAGGGTAATGCTGTCCATACTTTATCACACTCATAAGAGCCTCTCTAGGATGAGAAGTCCTACTGCAAGGCTTAACTTTATTTAGCACACATCTATAGGGAAAGTGAGAAATTATCAACAGAAACAAAACCTTGCTGATGGCAGTGGTTTAGTGCGGCACCCAGAGATTACTGCAGTAATGTGCAAATCTAGTAAGCTCCAGCAGCTTTGCATGAAAAATAAGGGGAATGTTTGAAATCTTAATTGCAGCAATTGGTCACACTTATCTGTCGAAAAACTCAACTCAAGTGAAACGCAGTTTGTTTACTTTTTCAGTGCAACGTCAGCCGCTCCCTGATGGTCCTCCACTGTGATGGACACTTCGACACGATGCTGGGCTGAGCTGAAGCCTGGGGGCAGAAAGGCGGAGTGCTCTGGACTGCTGCCCCTGTACACGCTGAAGTCCTCGCAGTAAGCTCCTTTGCAGCGCGTCACCAGCAGACTGTACAGCAGGGGAGTCTCTGAGTCGCCCAGATCACTGTAACCTGGAGGAAGAAGATGGAGATGGTAAACGTGCCGATTGGAAGTGGACAGTGTCGACTTTAAATTTAAAGCTCTAAAGAAATGGTGTAACATATCAGACCTGACTGCGGGAGCATTTTATGTTTATACAGCAGCAGCACAAGGGCAGGTGGGGGATAAGAAGTGTTTATCCTGACTCACTGCTCAACTACCAGCTTTTTTGAGCAGTATAAATAACTTTTTTAACGTTTTTCATCTGCAGTTGCCTTGCATTACTAGCAGTGTTGTTGTTGCTTCCATCTGTCTTAAAATGACACAAATCACTTCCTGTGTGCAGGGGGAGTGACATGAGCTCTAAACTAGGACTGGACTAGAATGATGTATGATAGTATGACTTTTTTGTCAAATTTTGGACGACATACTATTCTTTGACTATTCTGTCAAATTTTGGACGACATACTAACGTGTGACTTTTTTGTCAAAATTTGGACGACATTCAAAAGTGTGACTTTTGTCTAAATTTGGACGACATACTAAAGTGTGACTTTTTTTTGTCAAATTTTGGACGACATGCTAACCTATGAATATTTAGTCAAATTTTGGACGACATATTAAAGTGTGACTATTTTGTTACATTTTGGACAACATACTTAAGTGTGACTTTTTTGTCAAATTTTGGAAGCCAATTATACTGTGACTATTTTGTCAAATTTTGGACGACATACTAAAGTATTACTATTTTTGTCAAACTTTGGACAACATACTAACCTATGACTTTTTTTTCAAATTTCAGACGACATACTATACTAAGACCATCCCTCATCCTACCTGAGCAGTTGAAGTGTACGCGGTCGATCAACGTGCGCACCCTCCAGCCTTCGCCCTCTCCGTACTCCTCTCCCGCCTCCCCTCCGCCGCTCAGGTGACACTTCCCACCGGCTGGGGGCAAATTGCGGTGCAGTGTGATGGAGGCGACGCCCTCGCCGTCCAGACTGTCGTCGGTCACGTACAGCGTGAAAATGTAGGAGTCTATGTGGCGCAGGACACCCTGCCTCAGCACCAGCTTCATGTCGTCGCTCTCGGTGGTGGTGGAGGTGGAGTCCAAGACGAGAGTCTCGTTCTGCAGCGTCATGGCGCTCCAGCGCTGGGAGAAAGGGACAGAGGAGAAGTGAGAATAAGTTTGTTTGTTCGTTCTTAATATTCTTTGATTGAAAAATATGAATAAATATAAATATACGTGGACTACCGTTCAAAAGTTTGGGGTCACTTAGAAATGTCCTTATTTTTAAGGAAAAACATTTTTTTTGATGGTTCTTTGATGAAAGGGCAAAATTATTATTTAGAATAAAAAATAATTACTTCTAATATGTCTTGACTATATTTTCTATTCGTTTTGCAACTCTTTTGATGAATAAAAGTGTGACTTTTAATGGAAAACACAAAAAAGTTGTATTGGTGATCCCAAACTTTTGAACGGTAGGGTATATAAATAAATCTTTACTTTCATACATGAAGGCTGATGGAAACTGGTATGGGCCAGTAGATTCAGTCATTTTTTTTTTATTTTTTTTTTAAGTGATCCTTTGGAAAATAATGACACCCTCATGAGTAAATTTTTTAGCAAAGTCAGCTCATTGTTAGTGACGACGTAACATACTTTTTCTCTCTCTACATTTAGAGTATGTGATGACTTCATTCACACACCCACACAGACACTGCCAGTGACACAAGGGGGAGAAAGAGTCTGGAAATGCTGAGTTCCCCTCAGTCTTGTGGTGCACTGACCTCATTTTGTGTACACTATATGGACATAGTTTTTGGACGCCTGACCAAATACATAATATAGTACTTTCCTCAAGATTTTACTGTACTGATAGTCCTGTCCATTCATTCTGTAGAGCATGGGTGTCAAACTCTGGCCCGGGTGTCAAACTCTGGCCCGCGGGCCAAATTTGGCCCGCCGTGTAATTTCATTTGGCCCTTGAGGTAATATCAAATTAACATTAGCTGGCCCGCCGGTATTATACAGCGGCACCGCCGCTGCCTCAGCTCCGCACCCAAGCTGCTCAATTGCTCTCCATGTTCTGCAGCACTTATCTATGTGAGCAACTTTTCTCCTCAATGAAGATGAGGAAAACGTCTCACAGGATACGTCTGACTGATGAACACCTTCGTTCGATAATGAAGGTTGCCTCAGCTCAAAGCCTGAACCCCGACATTAATGAACTAGCATCCAAGAAAAGATGCCAGGTATCTGGCTTGGACACATCAGATTAGATCAATGTGTCGCAAACTGAGCAGTAAAAAGGCCTGAATGGTTGATTTATTCATTGTTATTTTATTTTCAAATTTATTAGCTTGTGGAAAAAGTTAATGTTGATATTTACCTCAGAAGGCTGCAAATAGAAAATAGGCATTAAATGTTTTATTTAAATTTTATTTAATATGCCATTGATGTTTTTTTCGTTTGTTTTTTGAAAGTTGATTTTGCACTATTAAGTTATATAAGCGTTGCTTGTTCCATATTCAGTGTTAAAGCAAATCAGTGTAGCAAACTGAGCAATAATTAACGTTTTATTCATGCACTTTCTCTTGCTACTTCAAGGCTTGAATGTTTGATTCATTCATTATTGTTATTTTATTTTCAAATGTATTATTAGCCTGTGGAAAAAGTTTATTTAGATATTTACCTCAGAAGGCTGCAAATAGAAAAGAGGCATTACATTTTTATCCATCCATTATCTACCGCTTATCCTGTATTTAGGGTGCATTCAATTTTTATTTAAATTTTATTTGATATGCCATTGATATTTTTTAATTATTATTATTATTATTTGAAACTCGATTTTGCATGTCACTATAAAGTTATATAAGCCTTGCTTGTTCAATATTCAATGCAAAACTTGTTTGGGTCCCTATTAAAAGGTTAATTTGTTCAACCTTGGCCCGCGGCTTTGTTCAGTTTTAAATTTTGGCGCACTCTGTATTTGAGTTTGACACCCCTGCTGTAGAGCATGTATGAGGACAGGCACTGATGTTGGACGAGAAGGCCCTGGCTCACAATCTCATTGTCCAAAAAGTCTTGGTGTGCTGAAGTGTAAAGATTGTCCTTCATTGGAGATGAGGGGCTTTGACCAAAGCCTGACTGAAACACCTGAATTCAATACTTAACCATATAGTCCACATAGTGTATACGTGTGTGTTTACCCCTCGATGAGAGCCCTGGCAGTTGGTGCAGGTCCCTTTGAGGTAAACGTAGGAGTTCTGGCTGACCACGTAGATGGACTGGGCCTTACAGGACACACACTCCAGATACACCATGGGTATGTGACCGGTCTGGACGAGCACCTGTCACACACAAGGTGAGACGACAGCGTTAGATACAGTCTCTAAAAACAATGCTTTATTCATAAACTCCTAATAACAAACAAGCAAACCTTTGACAGATTCATTCATTCATTCATGAAACGCAGGAGAGACCAGGAGCGTCCACTTACAGTCTGCGTGGTGGACTCTGGTGCCATGCCGTCTTTGCTTATGGTCAGTTTGAAAGTGTATTCGACACCCGCCTCCAGCTCAGAACCAGAGATTCCGAGCACTGGACCACTAGAACCCAGGCCAAAGTTCAACGTTGAGCAGTGCTCTGTACCCTGCAGGCAAAAACAATGGGGGCAGACGATGAGGGTTGTTATAATAATATTAAGGACAACTTAATGTAGTAATAATAGTAGAACTTTGAGATCATAGAAAAAGAAATGCGAAGCCTTTAATATGACGTTTTTGACCAATTTTGACCATTTTTCATACTATGATCCAACCGAGCTTAAAAAAGGAAAGGATTTTGATGACAGTCGTAGAGGTGTAGATTACTGTGTATTTGGTTGAATCGGGATTTTAATCCATAAAGATCCTGTGGGAAACTCTCAATCTGCACACAGTCATTCCAGGGATCATGATTATTGTTGCTGTTTTGTTTTATTGGACTGTTTATCTTTTTTTTCTATGTCATACTATATGTCATACTATGTCATAGTATGACATATTTTCCTAGTATATCGTCCTAAATTGTTCAAAAACGTCATACTATAGTGTGCTGACATCGTAGTATAGTATGTCGTCTGAAAATGGTCCAAAACGTCATAGTATAGTATGTCGTCCAAAAATGGTCAAAAACATCATAGTATAGTATGATGATGATGATGATGATGATGCATTATATTTAAGGCGCCAACAAAAGACAACAACAAAATAAAAAATAACAAAAGGTAAGAGCAACGGGTAGAGAGTTAGAGAGTTAGAGGGAGTATGTCGTCCAAAATTGCTCAAAAATGGTCAAAATTGGTCAAAAAGGTCATAGTATAGTATGTCAGTATGTTGTCCAAATATATATATATATGTCATAGGGGTATATTGTTTTTGTCAAACCAAATTTATTTTTCAAAAAATTGTCACATTACACTACATAGTACAGTATGACGTACTACATAGTATAGTAGTTTTTGTCTAGTTTTGGACCGAATAAATGTTTTTCAAAAAAATTGTCAGATTTTGGATGACATAGTATAGTATGTTGTTAGATAAGTCCATCTGGAATCTTCCACTTCCTGTTTGCCATTTGGAGCCAGCAGAAGGTGACAACCGGGAGGAGGACAAACATGTGGTAACTGCTGCTTAAAAATGATCCACACATTTCTTAGATGCTCTATTGATGTTTACAACTGTTGTTAACATCAGTGATCTGATCACAGGTGTTCACATGCCACCAGCTAATGCTAATGCTAATGTGTCACAGTCACAGTGTGTCACAGTCAACAAACACCTTTCATTTCATTTGTCTTCACATACAAATGATGTTGTTTTCTGTTTGTTACAGAAAGTGTTTTAATTAGTTATAAAGATATATATATCTTTGTTATAAGGCAAGCACAAAATGTTCAAAATGTGTAATAAAATAAAACAATTAAAGAACCATCAGTAGTAATAATTGCATCCCTACTTGTTATAATTTTTTTTTTTTTTTGGTTTAGTGTGGGGTGACACACCCACCCACCCTGATATACGGTGCTGGGGTGGGGTGTGACACACTGATATACGGTGCTGGGGTGGGGTGTGACACACCCACCCACACTGATATACGGTGCTGGGGTGGGGTGTGACACACTGATATACGGTGCTGGGGTGGGGTGTGACACACTGATATACGGTGCTGGGGTGTGCTGGGGTGTGACACACACACCCACCCACACTGATATACGGTGCTGGGCTGGGCTGGGGTGTGACACACCCACCCACACTGATATACGGTGCTGGGCTGGGGTGTGACACACCCACCCACACTGATATACGGTGCTGGGCTGGGCTGGGGTGTGACACACCCACCCACACTGATATACGGTGCTGGGGTGTGACACACCCACACTGATTTTCTCAAAAATCAAAAAAATTCAAAAATATGTGAAATAAAATGGCATAACCCCTTCCATTCATGTCTCAGAAACCGCCGGGGGAGGAGCTCATGCCCCTCCCTCGGTCCCACCACACCACCACTTCATTGCCACTCCGCACCACCGAGTAATGTCTTGGGACCACGAGGTGGAATCGAACCAGCCATCACCGGACAGGTACAACCTTACTGTTGTGAACTAAACCACTACGCCACACATCCCTGAGAGATTTGGGAGCTCTTGGTGCTTTTCAGTGTTCACTTTGGATGTGGCACCTTAAATGTTGGAGGATAAGGGAATCGAACCTAGAACCTCAAGGTCCTGATGACTACTCCTTAACCAGTTGAGCTAACTCCACACTCATTCTTTCATTTTTCAAACTCCTATTTACTGTTTGTGGTTGAATATTGTATTTAAAATTCAGTACATGTAAGATTCAAACCCATTCACAGGACCCAAGGGTTGAACCCATGACTTCAGGATCCTGATTACTGCTCCTTAACCAGTTGAGCTAACTCCAGACTCTTTCGCTGATTCTTCGAACTCCTATTTACTCTTTTTGGTTGAATATTGTATTTAAAAATCAGGCCATGCAAGATTTGAACCCATACTCACACGAATCTCAGGAACTTGAGTCATTCTCTTAGTCCCATGAGCTATTTGTCCTTGTGTGCTTATTTGCAAAATTTGGAAGCCTTTCAATAATCGAACCTATGACTTCAACGTATTGAACTACTTGATAACGTCTGTTCAGCACACGTGCCCAGCCAAACAGTTAGTGTAATGGTTTACACACTTGTCTTTGGAGCAGGAGACCCTGGTTTGATTCCCGCTTGGAACAAGTACCTTTAGCGTGTGGAATTAGCTCAACAGGTTAAGGATCAGGATCCTGAGATTATGGGTCCAACCCTTGGTTCCTGTGAGTATAGGTTTGGGTCTTGCATGGGCTGATTTTTGAAAACAATGTTCAACCACAAACAGTAAAAAGGAGTTTGATAATGCAAGCGATAGTGTGTGGTTAGCTCAACTGGTTAAGGAGCAGTCTTCAGGATCTTGAGCTTGTGGGTTCGATTCCCTTATACTCCAACATTTAAGGTTCCACATCCAAAGTGAATACTGAAAAACACCAAGAGCTCCTAAATCACAAAGGGATGTGTGGCGTAGTGGTTTCATTCGCACCTGTAAGATTATGCCAGTCTGGTGGTGGCTGGTTCGATTCCACCTCACAGTCCCAAGAAATTACCCACTGGTGGTGGTGGGAGATCGGGGCTGTGCTCAAGCCCCACAGACATGACAGGAGGGGGTTATGACATTGTATTTCACACATTTTATATATATAAAACAAGTAGGGATGCAATGATTAGCATTATTAAACCATTACTAAATTAATTGGCAATTACTTTAATAATCAATGAATTGTTGGTTCTTTAATTTTTTTATTTTATTACACATGTTGAGCATTTTGTTCCTTATAACAAAGAAATAATTACAACAGAATAATTTTTGGCTTGTGAATAAAGAAAAGAGAGAAGACATTTGAGAATCATCAATTCCAGGTTTGACATTGATGAACAGTCTTTGTCTTTCTGTAACAAACAGAAAACAACATCATTTGTATGTCGTCCAAAAATGGTCAAAATTGGTCAAAAACGTCATACTATAGTATGTTGTCCAAAAATGGTCAAAATTGGTCAAAAACGTCATAGTATAGTATGTTGTCCAAAAATGGTCAAAATTGGTTAAAAAAATCATACTATAGTATGTTGTCCAAAAATGGTCCAAAACATCATAGTATAGTATGTCGTCCAAAAATGGTCAAAATTGGTTAAAAACATCATACTATAGTATGTTGTCCAAAAATGGTCCAAAACGTCATAGTATAGTATGTCGTCCAAAAATGGTAAAAAATGGTCCAAAACGTCATAGTATAGTATGTCGTCCAAAAATGGTCAAAATTGGTTAAAAACATCATACTATAGTATGTTGTCCAAAAATGGTCCAAAACGTCATAGTATAGTATGTCGTCCAAAAATGGTAAAAATTGGTCAAAAATGTCATAGTATAGTATGTCGTCCAAAAATGGTCAAAATTGGTCCAAAACGTCATAGTATAGTATGTTGTCCAAAAATGGTCAAAATTGGTTAAAAACGTCATACTATAGTATGTTGTCCAAAAATGGTCAAAAATGGTGAAAAACGTCATAGTATAGTATGTCGTCCAAAAATGGTCAAAATTGGTCCAAAACGTCATAGTATAGTATGTTGTCCAAAAATGGTCAAAATTGGTTAAAAAAGGTCATATATAGTATGTTGTCCAAAAATGGTCCAAAACGTCATAGTATAGTATGTCGTCCAAAAATGGTCAAAATTGGTCAAAAACGTCATAGTATAGTATGTTGTCCAAAAATGGTCAAAATTGGTTAAAAACGTCATACTATAGTATGTTGTCCAAAAATGGTCCAAAACGTCATAGTATAGTACGTCGTCCAAAAATGGTCAAAAACGTCATAGTATAGTATGTTGTCCAAAAATGGTCAAAATTGGTTAAAAACGTCATAGTATAGTATGTTGTCCAAAAATGGTCCAAAACGTCATAGTATAGTATGTCGTTCAAAAATGGTCAAAATTGGTCAAAAACGTCATAGTATAGTATGTTGTCCAAAAATGGTCAAAATTGGTTAAAAACGTCATACTATAGAATGTTGTCCAAAAATGGTCAAAACGTCATAGTATAGTATGTCGTCCAAAAATGGTCAAAATTGGTCAAAAACGTCATAGTATAGTATGTTGTCCAAAAATGGTCCAAAACGTCATGGTATAGTATGTCGTCCAAAAATGGTCAAAATTGGTCAGAAACGTCATAGTATAGTATGTCGTCCAAAAATGGTCAAAAATGGTCAAAAACGTCCTAGTATAGTATGTTGTCCAAAAATGGTCAAAATTGGTCAAAAACGTCATAGTATAGTATGTTGTCCAAAAATGGTCAAAATTGGTTAAAAACGTCACACCATAGTATGTTGTCCAAAAATGGTCCAAAACGTCATAGTATAGTATGTCGTCCAAAAATGGTCAAAATTGGTCAAAAACGTCATAGTATAGTATGTCGTCCAAAAATGGTCAAAATTGGTCCAAAACGTCATAGTATAGTATGTTGTCCAAAAATGGTCAAAATTGGTTAAAAACATCATACTATAGTATGTTGTCCAAAAATGGTCCAAAACGTCATAGTATAGTATGTCGTCCAAAAATGGTCAAAATTGGTCAAAAACGTAATAGTATAGTATGTCGTCCAAAAATGGTCCAAAACGTCATAGTATAGTATGTCGTCCAAAAATGGTCAAAATTGGTCAAAAACGTCATAGTAAAGTATGTCGTCCAAAAATGGTCAAAAATGGTCCAAAACGTCATAGTATGTATGTCGTCCGAAAATGGTCAAAAACGTCATACTATAGTATGTTGTCCAAAAATGGTCAAAATTGGTTAAAAACGTCATACTATAGTATGTTGTCCAAAAATGGTCCAAAGCGTCATAGTATAGTATGTCGATCAAAAATGGTCAAAATTGGTCAAAAACGTCATAGTAAAGTATGTCGTCCAAAAATGGTCAAAAATGGTCAAAAACGTCATAGTATGTATGTCGTCCGATAATGGTCAAAAATGGTCAAAAACTTCATAGTATAGTATGTTGTCCAAAAATGGTCAAAAAGGTCATACTATATAGTATGTTTGGACAACATAGTATGTTTTCCAAAAATGGTCAAAATTGGTCAAAAACGTCATAGTATAGTATGTGGTCCAAAAATGGTCAAAATTGGTTAAAAACGTCATACTATAGTATGTTGTCCAAAAATGGTCAAAATTGGTTAAAAACGTCATACTATAGTATGTTGTCCAAAAATGGTCCAAAACGTCATAGTATAGTATGTCGATCAAAAATGGTCTAAATTGGTCAAAAACGTCATAGTAAAGTATGTCGTCCAAAAATGGTCAAAAATGGTCCAAAACGTCATAGTATAGTATGTTGTCCAAAAATGGTCAAAAACGTCATACTATAGTATGTTGTCCAAAAATGGTCAAAATTGGTTAAAAACGTCATACTATAGTATGTTGTCCAAAAATGGTCCAAAGCGTCATAGTATAGTATGTCGATCAAAAATGGTCAAAATTGGTCAAAAACGTCATAGTATAGTATGTCGATCAAAAATGGTCTAAATTGGTCAAAAACGTCATAGTAAAGTATGTCGTCCAAAAATGGTCAAAAATGGTCCAAAACGTCATAGTATAGTATGTTGTCCAAAAATGGTCAAAAACGTCATACTATAGTATGTTGTCCAAAAATGGTCAAAATTGGTTAAAAACGTCATACTATAGTATGTTGTCCAAAAATGGTCCAAAGCGTCATAGTATAGTATGTCGATCAAAAATGGTCAAAATTGGTTAAAAACGTCATAGTAAAGTATGTCGTCCAAAAATGGTCAAAAATGGTCAAAAACGTCATAGTATGTATGTCGTCCGAAAATGGTCAAAAATGGTCAAAAACTTCATAGTATAGTATGTTGTCCAAAAATGGTCAAAAAGGTCATACTATATAGTATGTTTGGACAACATAGTATGTTTTCCAAAAATGGTCAAAATTGGTCAAAAACGTCATAGTATAGTATGTGGTCCAAAAATGGTCAAAATTGGTTAAAAACGTCATACTATAGTATGACGGTCAAAATTGGTTAAAAACGACATACTATACTATGACGTTTTGGACCATTTTTGGACAACATACTATAGTATGACGTTTTTAACCAATTTTGACCATTTTTGGACAACACACTATACTATGACGTTTTTGACCAATTTTGACCATTTTTGGACCACATACTATACTATGACGTTTTTGACCAATTTTGACCATTTTTGGACCACATACTATACTCTGACGTTTTTGACCATTTTTGACCATTTTTGGACGACATACTATACTATGACGTTTTGGACCATTTTTGGACAACATACTATAGTATGACGTTTTTGACCAATTTTGACCATTTTGACAACATACTATACTATGACGTTTTGGACCATTTTTGGACAACATACTATAGTATGACGTTTTTGACCAATTTTGACCATTTTTGGACAACATACTATACTATGACGTTTTTGACCATTTTTGACCATTTTCGGACGACGTACATACTATGAAGTTTTTGTCAATTTTTGACCATTTTTGGACGACATACTATACTATGACGTTTTTGACCAATTTTGACCATTTTTGGACGACATACTATACTATGACGTTTTTGACCAATTTTGACCATTTTTGGACGACATACTATACTATGACGTTTTGGACCATTTTTGGACAACATACTATAGTATGACGTTTTTAACCAATTTTGACCATTTTTGGACAACATACTATACTATGACGTTATTGACCAATTTTGACCATTTTTGGACGACATACTATACTATGACGTTTTGGACCATTTTTGGACAACATACTATAGTATGACGTTTTTAACCAATTTTGACCATTTTTGGACAACATACTATACTATGACGTTTTTGACCACTTTTGACCATTTTTGGACGACGTACTATACTATGACGTTTTGGACCATTTTTTGACAACATACTATAGTATGCCGTTTTTAACCAATTTTGACCATTTTTGGACAACATACTATACTATGACGTTTTTGACCAATTTTGACAATTTTTGGACGACATACTATACTATGACGTTTTGGACCATTTTTGGACAACATACTATGTATGACGTTTTTAACCAATTTTGACCATTTTTGGACGACATACTATACTATGACGTTTTTAACCAATTTTGACCATTTTTGGACAACATACTATACTATGACGTTTTTGACCAATTTTGACCATTTTTGGACGACATATGACATTTTGGACCATTTTTGGACAACATACTATAGTATGACGTTTTTAACCAATTCTGACCATTTTTGGACAACATACTATACTATGACGTTTTTGACCAATTTTGACCATTTTTGGACGACATACTTTACTATGACGTTTTGGACCATTTTTGGACAACATACTGTAGTATGACGTTTTTAACCAATTTTGACCATTTTTGGACAACATACTATACTATGACATTTTTGACCAATTTTGACCATTTTTGGACGACATACTATACTATGACGTTTTGGACCATTTTTGGACAACATACTATAGTATGACGTTTTTAACCAATTTTGACCATTTTTGGACAACATACTATACTATGACGTTTTTGACCATTTTTGACCATTTTTGGACGACGTACTATACTATGACGTTTTGGACCATTTTTGACCATTTTTGGACGACATACTATACTATGACGTTTTGGACCATTTTTTGACAACATACTATAGTATGACGTTTTTAACCAATTTTGACCATTTTTGGACAACATACTATACTATGACGTTTTTGACCAATTTTGACCATTTTTGGACAACATACTATACTATGATGTTTTTGACCAATTTTGACCATTTTTGGACGACATACTATACTATGACGTTTTGGACCATTTTTGGACAACATACTATAGTATGACGTTTTTAACCAATTTTGACCATTTTTGGACAACACACTATACTATGACGTTTTTGACCAATTATGACCATTTTTGGACGACATACTATACTATGACGTTTTTGACCAATTTTGACCATTTTTGGACGACATACTATACTATGACGTTTTGGACCATTTTTGGACAACATACTATAGTATGACGTTTTTAACCAATTTTGACCATTTTTGGACAACATACTATACTATGACGTTTTTGACCAATTTTGACCATTTTTGGACGACATACTTTACTATGACGTTTTGGACCATTTTTGGACAACATATGTAGTATGACGTTTTTAACCAATTTTGACCATTTTTGGACAACATACTATACTATGACATTTTTGACCAATTTTGACCATTTTTGGACGACATACTATACTATGACGTTTTGGACCATTTTTGGACAACATACTATAGTATGACGTTTTTAACCAATTTTGACCATTTTTGGACAACATACTATACTATGACGTTTTTGACCAATTTTGGACGACATACTATACCATGACGTTTTAAACCAATTTTGACCATTTTTGGACAACATACTATACTATGACGTTTTTGACCATTTTTGACCATTTTTGGACGACGTACTATACTATGACGTTTTGGACCATTTTTTGACAACATACTATAGTATGACGTTTTTAACCAATTTTGACCATTTTTGGACAACATACTATACTATGACGTTTTTGACCAATTTTGACCATTTTTGGACAACATACTATACTATGACGTTTCTGACCAATTTTGACCATTTTTGGACGACATACTACACTATGACGTTTTTGACCAATTTTGACCATTTTTGGACGACATACTATAGTATGACGTTTTTGACCATTTTCGGACGACATACATACTATGAAGTTTTTTACCATTTTTGACCATTTTTGGACGACATACTATACTATGATGTTTCTGACCAATTTTGACCATTTTTGGACGACATACTATACTATGACGTTTTGGACCATTTTTGGACAACATACTATAGTATGACGTTTTTAACCAATTTTGACCATTTTTGGACAACACACTATACTATGATGTTTTTGACCAATTATGACCATTTTTGGACAACATACTATACTATGACATTTTTGACCAATTTTGACCATTTTTGGACGACATACTATACTATGACGTTTTGGACCATTTTTGGACAACATACTATAGTATGACGTTTTTAACCAATTTTGACCATTTTTGGACAACATACTATACTATGACGTTTTTGACCAATTTTGGACGACATACTATACCATGACGTTTTTAACCAATTTTGACCATTTTTGGACAACATACTATACTATGACGTTTTTGACCATTTTTGACCATTTTTGGACGACGTACTATACTATGACGTTTTGGACCATTTTTTGACAACATACTATAGTATGACGTTTTTAACCAATTTTGACCATTTTTGGACAACATACTATACTATGACGTTTTTGACCAATTTTGACCATTTTTGGACAACATACTATACTATGACGTTTCTGACCAATTTTGACCATTTTTGGACGACATACTACACTATGACGTTTTTGACCAATTTTGACCATTTTTGGACGACATACTATAGTATGACGTTTTTGACCATTTTCGGACGACATACATACTATGAAGTTTTTTACCATTTTTGACCATTTTTGGACGACATACTATACTTTGATGTTTCTGACCAATTTTGACCATTTTTGGACGACATACTATACTATGACGTTTTGGACCATTTTTGGACAACATACTATAGTATGACGTTTTTAACCAATTTTGACCATTTTTGGACAACACACTATACTATGATGTTTTTGACCAATTATGACCATTTTTGGACAACATACTATACTATGACGTTTTTGACCATTTTTGACCATTTTTGGACGACGTACTATACTATGACGTTTTGGACCATTTTTGACCATTTTTGGACGACGTACTATACTATGACGTTTTGGACCATTTTTTGACAACATACTATAGTATGACGTTTTTAACCAATTTTGACTATTTTTGGACAACATACTATACTATGACGTTTTTGACCAATTTTGACCATTTTTGGACAACATACTATACTATGATGTTTTTGACCAATTTTGACCATTTTTGGACGACATACTATACTATGACGTTTTGGACCATTTTTGGACAACATACTATAGTATGACGTTTTTAACCAATTTTGACCATTTTTGGACAACACACTATACTATGACTTTTTGACCAATTATGACCATTTTTGGACGACATACTATACTATGATGTTTTTGACCAATTTTGACCATTTTTGGACATACTATACTATGACGTTTTGGACCATTTTTGGACAACATACTATAGTATGACGTTTTTAACCAATTTTGACCATTTTTGGACAACATACTATACTATGACGTTTTTGACCATTTTTGACCATTTTCGGACGACATACATACTATGAAGTTTTTGTCCGTTTTTGACCATTTTTGGACGACATACTATACTATGATGTTTTTGACCAATTTTGACAATTTCTGTACGACATACTGTACTTTGACTTTTTCTCAAAATTTGGATGACAGTCAAATGTAAAATTATCATAAAAACTACAGACAATAAAGATATTCGTCCACTGCGGGACGAATAAAGGACTATCTTATCTTATCTTATCTTTGTGACTAAAAAAGCATTTTTATGCTTTTTAAAACTCCATAACTCACACACTGCTTCTCATACAAATATAAATCATATAAAGATAAGTATATATATCTTCCATAGCTCGCCTGCATTTTACACAGTGCACTCTTAAACTATGTTGTGTGAACATTATTAGCCGTTACCTTGGAGGTGCTTTGACACTCCCAGTGGTAGTGGAGTAGTGACTGGTTGTCCCTGTCCATATTGGGGTCGTACGACTGCTCTGCACTTAGCTGCAGGTCCTGCGTTCTTGAACACACCCTGTATGTGCCCCCTTCTATGATGGGCATCAGCCTGACAAAAAGAGTAAAATAAACACAGACATAAAAGAGAACTCAAACCATGTTTGCACAACTTTGCAGAAAGAGTTACACTGTGATCTATATCCATGTTATCTTTGACCATATTTTGGCTAGATACATTCCTCTTGACTCATGACATGACGTGTAAATAAAGGCAGTATTTACCCACATTTTGCAATATCCGAGTGAGAAGACATAGCGTGAGGAAGCATCAGCAATAGTGAAAAATTATTGCTGAAGTCTGTATGGATGTTTTAAATCTTTTCTGTGGTTGCAAAACTAGGTTACCCATTAACCCATTACAACTGGAATGAATTCAGACTACACCCAAGTTGAAAATCAAGATATAGATTTTCATAGAAAGATATACTGTACATAGAGGAGTGATGTATGTTATTTACATTTCTACACTTGTGACTTTGTTGCTCCACTGACCTTGCAGCCATGACGCTCAGATGCAGACATGCAGCCTTTTTTAGTGGCACGCCTTCATATGACAGAGAAAACACCAAGCTGTAGTTTCCTGTTGCCAGAGACATCTTAGGCAATGACAGCTCCACCCGACGCACATCAACCTCCGCTGGAAGGTGAATTACCGGGACCGGCAAATACTGAGTCACCGCTCCAGAGGGATCCTGGTCATCTTTGTCATTATCACAGGAGGGTGTTGCGAGTATCTGCCAGAGGTATTGAGCTCCGTAGCGTTCACAGCCTTTCAGATCAACACTGGCCTCCATTATAGTGGGCTGGGAGCGCCAGATGGCTAGGCGGGGGGCTTGAACCACCTGCACTTCTGGTTCCTCACACTCTAATACACTGACGCTTACCTCCACCTGGGCCAACACCCAGCTCACCATGTTACTGCAGTTCACCTATCAGGAGAACAAAACAAACTGGTTGAAATCACAGAACCTGGAAGCTTCCAAAATACAGTATCTGTCAAAAAATTAAAATAAAATCTCATATTTCAAAGTATTTCAAAACATACTTGGACCAAGAAGTGTCCTGGGTAGTTGTACTCATAACCCACAGTTGTGGTGGTGGTGTGAGCTCGAGTAGAACCATCACCAAAGTCCCACAAACACTCCACAGGGTTAGACCTGGGTGTGATGGAGGCCGTCAGGGTTATGGTCTTTTTGATGAAAGTTTCCTGAGGTGCCGCGTACAAGATGGCAGCCGTCAGCAGGTTCTGCACGAGGATGTGCTTGGTGATGTTTTGGGCGTGCAGAGCGTTGAAGGCCTTCACGTAGATGGTCAATAAGCCTGCCTCTAGTGGAATGTATGACACCTGGAGAAGTGTAAATACAGATTGAGATGAATGATTTGTCGCTTTCCATTTTGCATCATGTGAGTCAAGATTTCAAAGCTGTTGAATTGAACTGACCTCTTTGCCCATGTGTGATTTCGGTTGGAGGTGGTACAGAACAAAAGTCCACAGGAAATGGACAGGTTTGCCCGTCGAAATGTTGGCCACAAACAATCTCTTCACACCAACAGGGATCGCTGCACAGCTTCCCAGGATGGAAAGTCCACGAACCGGCTCCATCACCTCAACCTGGATGTGCCGCCTCTTTGAACTCACCTGAGTTTTAATAAAAAGAGGTGATCTCTGTTAGTTTATCTTTGTTTGTCAACTTTAGAGTTAAGAGAATTGAGTACAAGTGATTAGATTTAACTTTCAGCTTTTGTAATTGTGTGTGTGCCAACTTTACATGTGTCATAATTGCTGTCTATTGTGAGTTTTTAAAGTACACTACCATTAAAAAGTTTGGGGTCACTTAGAAATGTCCTTATTTTTGAAGGAAACGCAACTTTTTTTCAATGAATATAACATCAAACGAATCAGAAATACACTCTATACACATATACAATGTGGTAAACGACTACTCTAGCTGCAAACGTCTGGTTTTTAATGGAATATGTACATAGGGGTATAGAGGCCCATTTCCAGCAACCATCTCTCCAGTGTTCTAATGGTACATTGTGTTTGCTAATCGCGTTAGAAGGCTATTGGATGATTAGAAAACCCTTGAAAACCCTTTTGCAATGATGTTAGCACAGCTGAAAACAGTTTTGCTGGTTCTTTGACGAAAGGGCCAAATAATTATATTGAATAAAAATCATTATTTCTAATCTTGTCAATGTCTTGACTATATTTTTTGTTCATTTTGCAACTCTTTTGATAAAAAAAAGTCTGACTTTTAATGGAAAACACCAAAAAATTGTATAGGTGACGCCAAATTTTGAAAGGTAGTGTATGTTTTCTCCTCCATAAATGCTAACTGTGTATTTGGAATCGTCAATAAACTGATCCATAACTAATTGTTAAATGACTGTACTGGACCCATAAACCCTTAGTATTAACATACACTGCTCGACTCTTTGACTTTACCTTGTTGTGAGCGGTGAGATTCACCATGTATGTATCCACCCTGCTGAACACGTGGACATAGGTTTGGTTGGGTTGTGTAACAGTGGCATCGCCACTGATGCTGAGGATCCGATCAACGTCCGAGCCCGCTGCCATGGAAATGTTGAACTCCACCTTTTCACCCACTGCTGCGATCTTTGTGCTTGCCTTCAGCTCCAACCCTTGGATCTTGTCCTGAGCAAAGAACTCCCTGGAATAAACTTGCCCACTGACATCATTGGTGGCATTTAAAATAACAACGGCTGTCTTTGGCTCCTGGAAAATCAGAGAGGTTTTCCTTCCAGTGTCCGTCCTTCCATCTAACAGCCACGTCCATGTCACATTGGTTCCCGTCAGAGCATCACCCTGAAGCGTGATGTTAGCACCTGTTGCCACGTAACTTTGCTCCGTCACGTTGGTGGCTGTGAATCTTAGTCCAGAGATGACTTCCTGGACACTCACTATTTCTGACACAACTTTTGAGCCAACTTCATTGAAGACCTCCACGGTAACTAGTTTTTGGCCCGGACTGATGAAGGTGTGGGTTTTCCAGGGATTGTTCCATTGCAGTGTATCGCCATTCACAGACCAGCGGTACTGCAGGTCTGAGCCCTCCATAGTCAAGACTGTCAGGTTTGTTGGGGAACTGACTGCGACCGGGTTTTTGCTGATCTGCAGGTACACATCTCTGGCTGGTTCCAAGAAGTAAATGGTTCTATTGACAGACAGCTGACCCAGAAGGTTGGCGGCACGAAGAAAGATTTCACACGGACCTGGCTTGGGGTAATTCACCTCCACGCTCTTTCCGCTTACGTTGAAGCTTGAGCTGTCTTGGTCAAACGCTCTGACGAGGTTCCAGGTAAATGTCATGTTGGTTCCTTCCTTTAATCCTGCTTGAAGATGGAGAACGTGGTTTGTCGCAAAGCAACAAGTGTCCAGATTTGTACCTCCACTGCGCGTGACCTCGTCCGCTGCTAGAATCTGCAGTCCCTCCAGCTCACGTTGGACAAACAGAAAGATACTGGCTTGCGATGTTCCGACATCGTTCTCCGCTGTCACAATGATGTTGAAAGTGCCGACGGAGCGGAACGTGTAGAACATGGTGTGGGGCCCGGGTATTGAGGTACAGCGGTCACACAAGATCCAAGAGAACCGAACACCGTCTCCTTCCTCCATTTGAGCTTCAAAATGAACCGAGGCATTGAGCGGAACATTTATCAGGCTGGAGTTGACAGTCAACCCGCGGATTGGTGCGAGCACATGAACCGGTAGAGTCGTGTGATTCCTGCTTACTGTGTTAGCTGCTGTAAGAGTGATATTGTAGTAGCCTGAGATATTGTAGGTGTGGTGAATATTCTGGCCTGTTAACACATTTCCATCTCCAAAGTTCCAGCTGTAATTGACATTGGAGGCCAAGGAAGATGTTGTAAAAGCATATGGTGCTTTAAGTGTCAGGTTGTTGTATTTAGTGCCATTATGCTGAATAATAATTGATCCTACAGACTTCAGAACCTCAACCGAAACACTAGCATTACTTGAGGAGATGTTATTGGAGACAGTGACTGTCACCATGTAATGACCTGGGGTTTCATACATTGTCACAATATTCCCAGAGCCGTGGATGAGCACAAGTTCTTCCTCTCGACCAAAGTCCCAGTGATAACTGTAGTTGAACTCTGGCGCAGCTCCGACCTGGAACAGGATCTCCTCTCCAACTGCGTAATGGGATTTCTCAAGGGTAATACTTATGTTGGTCAAAGCTGGCTGCACACACACCCAGTTGAAGAAGGTCACCTTGGTGGCCCTGTTGACCCCGCTTGAGAGAAGCAAGGAGAGTTGATAGTTCCCACTTGCCAAGTAGGTGTGTGACACTGTGGGGTTGCCGTGGTGTGTCTCATTGGGACTTCCGTCCCCGAAGCACCATTCATAAAAATGAGCTGATTCGTTACCGGAAACCCAGGCTTTAAAGTTGACAGGGGTCTGCTCCTGGACACACCCAGATGGCTCCATCCTTATAACTTGGAAGACAAACACCTGCACTGACAGGATTGTCGAAGCAAAGCTCACAGCGTTGCTGGCAGTAATGTTCACTGTGTAGTTGTCCTCTTTAGTGTAGTGGTGTATCACATGAGGTTCAGGTGTAGAATAGACATTCCCATCGCCCATTGAAAATGTCCATGTGATGTTATTGCCCGAAGCAAATCGAGCCCTCACAGTCGTAGGACTGTGAAGCTCGGTGGGAGAAGAGCTTTCAGCACACAGACCTCCAATCCTCTCGTACGCAAACATCTCGGCACAAGCCTCCATGGAACTGATGGTGTTGTTTACCGAGACGCAGACGTTAAAGGAGCCACTGTGTGCATAGGCGTGTGCCACGCGGCGACCTTGCAACGGGGCAGAGTCGTCTCCAAACTGCCAGTCATAGTGAATTCCGTACGGCGAGGGCAGAGGGTGAGCCTCGAAATCAGCCGATTCCCCGGCGAGCAGGAGTTCTGGCTCTGTTTGTATATCAACACGAGTGAGGATGCTGTAGACGCTCATGTTTATGCTCTGGCTGACATTGTCGTAGCGATTGGACACGGACACCACTGCAGTGTATATTCCTGGACAGAGAGAGAGAGAGAGAAAGAAGATCAAATTAGCACTGCTGTCTTATTGAAATGTTAATGCAGCTTTGTTTTCTTTACTTGAAGCAGTGGCTGATCTTTAAATACAAATACCCGAACAAGAAAAAACTACTATGAGCCTCTTGGTTCTGTAAAGATTGATGCGATCAATAATGTTTTTTCTTGGTGGACAATCTCACATTACAATTGTCCAACAGATAACTGACTGAGAGGGCTCTTTCAATGAAAACAACAGCGAAACACAGAGATTGACGATGGCAGGTGGCAGAGTGGGATCATGGGAATTGATGTTTTGTTGTCGCTTTTCGTTCCCCTATACGAGGAGCTTTGGCATCGCCGATCCATGAGTGAGAAACTCACCAATTAAAAAAACAAAAGTCAACACAGTGGCAAAGCAAATGTTTCCTTCCTCACTGTGATGTTTCACAGGGGTAAAGCAGATGAATATAAATGATTATGCAAGCTGCAAACGTCTGGTTTTTAATGGAATATGTACATAGGTGTATAGAGGACCATTTCCAGAAACCATCTCTCCAGTGTTCTAATGGTACATTGTGTTTGCTAATCGCGTTAGGAGGCTATTGGATGATTAGAAAACCCTTGTGCAATGATTTTAGCACAGCTGAAAACAGTTTTGCAGCCTCTTTGACGAAAGGGCAAAATTATTATTTTGAATAAAAATCTTTATTTCTAATTTTGTCAATGTCTTGACTATATTTTCTATTCATTTTGCAACTCTTTTGATGAATAAATGTCTGACTTTTAATGGAAAACACCAAAACATTGTGTAGGTGACCCCAAACCTTTTAACGGTAGTGTATGTCTCATGGTTCTTAGATATTTTAATGTAAGAATCTTGAATTGCTGCTTCATTATTCATGTCCATATATAACAGTACTTCATATAGAGAGATAGAGGTGCAAGGTTACCTGGCTGAGAGAAGATATAGGTGATATTGTTGCTTAGCAGGACCTGATTGGGGGAGTCTGCGCAGAGGAGGGCAGGATCATAGGGAGGCTTGTACTCAAACTCCTTATATCCATTGTCACTGAAATACCATCTGCAGCACAACAACAAGAGACAACATTAAATTAAAGCATAGACAGAAGTTTCAGAGAAAGATGAATAGATGTACTAATAACCACACACGCTAGAAATAGGGAATCTTCTATAAGGAGAAAATCGAGGGTTTGGAAAGAAAAGAAGTGGAAAATCAGAACTCAGGAAGCCTCTCTGGACCAAGAATGGTGAGAGTGGAAAGAAACTAAGTGAAAGAGTGCACCACAGTTGGGAGGGTGGGAATGTGAAAGAGGGAGGCAGGGAAAAGAGCAGGAGAGTAAGCATGGACGAAAAAGGAGGAGAAAAAAAAACGAACGGGGGAAAAAGCCGAGCAGAGGGAAAATTTTTGTCAGCAATCTGCTCTAACCACACAGTTATAAATCCAAGGCTCTGCATGGTATGACTGCTGCTTTGCTATTATGGCGCGCAGGAAGAAGAAAAGACAGTTAAGAGAGAGTAAGAGACAGATAAAGGAGCAGAAATGTGGAGCCAAACACAAACACATGGAACGCCTCTGACTTAAAAACAAAAAAAAAGGCATTTGATTTAGTCTATTTAGCGTTCATACCGGAAGGTGGCGTCCACAGACATGTCTACAAGCACAGACGTGGTGAGAGTCTGCGTGGAGCCCTGAGGGACCACATCTGGCACACCCCTCACAGTCAAGTTGGCCATGGGCTGCATGCGGTCCACTGTCACGTTGAAATACTCTGTGAGGGCGCTGACATGGTTCATCGCTGTCACCTGGAAGGAAGACACACAGGCAGCGGGTGTCACTAAGTTTAACCACAAAGGGCTTTCTCAATCAAAACAGATACAGACCTGGACGCGTGGAAACTCGGGAAATATTATGCAGAAGAGCTTTGGCAGCAGAACACACAGTAAATAAAATGCAAGAACAAAAGAAAACTTGCTCTCTAAATAGTAATACCGATTAGATTTCCTTTGTCACACTGATGTTTTATAGGTTTGCCCCAGAATCTACAGCTCACTACCACTCAAAGGTTTGGGGTCACCTAGAAATGTCCTTATTTTTGAAGGAGAAACACTATTTTTCAATGAATATAACATTAAATGAATCAGGAATACACTCTATACATTGTTAATGTCGTAAACGACTATTCTAGCTGCATACGACTGTTTTTTAATGGAATATGTACATAGGTGTATAGAGGCCCATTTCCAGCAACCATCTCTCCAGTGTTCTAATGGTACATTGTGTTTGCTAATTGTGTTAGAAGGCTATTGGATGATTAGAAAACCCTTGAAAACCCTTGTTCAATGATGTTAGCACAGCTGAAAACAGTTTTGCTGGTTCTTTCATGAAATACGAAAGTTTGAAGAGCAATTATTTCTCATCTTGTCAATGTCTTGACTATATTTTCTATTCATTTTGCAATTTTTTTCGATGAATAAAAGTGTGACTTTAAATGGAAAACACAAAAAAATTATATAGGTGACCCCAAACTTTTGAGCAGTAGTGTATGTATAAATATGGTCGCTCGTTTGCTGATCGCTACAGACATGGAGGGAACTGGACGTCATGCACACACAGCACTGTGTACTTCACAGGAGAGTCATAAGGCCTGGTTCACACTTGCGTGGCGTGTGCATCGACCGCTGTGTTCCATCATGCCTTTCCATTACTTCGGCACCCATCTTAACAGATTAAGGGCCTGATTTACTAAGATTCCAAATAGCGAGCGCTAAATTGCTTGCGCGAGCAGAAAGACTGCGCCCGCTACTGGGTTACGTTTTGCGGGTGAACTACTAACATTGCGGCCGCAATTGACTACAGGCGCAGAAGTGGTTAAGACCGCCCTATTTAAATGAGGATTTTGCGCGAGTCAAGAGTTGTCCACATGGAGAAAGAGCAGACTCAACGGAAGCGCTGAATTAAATTTGAAGCCACTGGACAGAAAGTGACGTTCTGCGATGAGCAGATAACTGGGATCGAGGCATATATGTTCCCCGGGTCCATAGGACCTTTTTATATTATTATTATTATTATTATTATAATCCTGCGTCGGTATTTTGGACAGCTCCATCATTACCTGACGTATCAAACAAAGAAAACTATGGACTATGGATGTTGCCGTAAAAAAAAAAAAGAAGGTGCTGCGCTCTCCTGCTGACTCACCTGCAGCTCACTGACAGCTGCCAGGGAGCGAGTTCTGCTGTTTCTATGGATCTAATGGATGAGTGACTTTCTTGTCAATAAGTAAATAAATAAATAAAGCGGATCATCACAACGGCTTTTTAGTCCCAGTCCGTCCCTGGTTTCATCTGTGTTAATTCAGTCTGAGTTTCCATTACACGTGCCAACAGTCTTTGATCTGACGTCAGAGGCGATGGGACAATCGATATAGATGATATATCTATAGCTGATTCAGATAGTTACATTAAATAGTGATTGTGTGATTGGAGAGAGGAGGCGGGACTTCCGCTACAAGTAAAGAGACGCTTGTTTTGTTCTCTCGCGTTTGTCCTTACAGGCTCCCGTAGAAACGGTGGCTATGCAACCGCGGTCCGCGGTCATGTTATTTAACATGACTTTTTGAAACACTACAAAAATGAAACAAAAACTATTATACAGCGACTAGACAATGCAGGAGCACATAATATGTATAACAAAGTGGATTTTGGGTTATATAAACCCATAAATACTACATATTGTACCTTTAATAAACAGACCTAGCCAGTTCGACTGTAGGTGTGCTAACGGCGCTAAACGAGCTAATGCAGCTAATGGAGCTAACTGGTAAATGGTGCCTGGACTCTGGTGTCGTGGCACGTAAACATGACGTCACGCGCGGCTTTTTCCGGTCAGTCGTCATGGAAACGTGTTAACGTGCGTTAACCTAGTGCCCAGCACTAAATCTGATACAATCCCAAAGTTCACCATGCACAGACTGCAAAATAAATGAATGTTGTGGGGCTGTTATGTTTATGTCTGTACGAGAAGAATATTTGTTACACAGGTGGAGAATTACGTCTTTGAAATATCTTGTTCCCGTTACCTAAAATATAAAATACAATCACGTGACGACACCATGAGGCGATTGTTTTTCCACACATGCGATGTGAACTGCAAAGATCTCTTGTAGACCAATCAGTCACTATTTTAGTAATGGATTATTCATATCTGTCACTTTTTAAACCCAACTCACCAAATACTGGCTGTGAGCCTGACCTTCTTCTAAATGAAATATCTGCCGCTTGAATCTCTTTAGTATTACACTGCTGTCTAAAAAAAAAAAATAAGCTGCTTGAAAACATCAACTCAGGCTCTGGGAGCCTTTGAAGGGCTTTCCACCAGTTTTCTGACATTTATAGACCAATGATTATTCTGCATTTTATCTTTAATGTTTCAGGGCAAACTTCAGCAAAAACAAAAAACTCAAATAGCTTTGATGATTTTACAATGTATAATAAAACACTGAGTTCTGGGCCCACCAGTTCTAACACTTTACAACTGTATTAAGTCCAAAATCATCACTTCGGAGTTGCATGTGCAATAGATTTCTTTCCTTCAGACCCCATTAACAGAGAATGTGATAAAGTCCAAAATCTGTCAGGAAATGGCTGAACTCGTGTTTTCAGATGTTGTTTTGCACGCATGTAGGCTGTAATGAAGTTTGTGTATTTATTCACTAATGGAAAACCTTCAAGTTAAGCCCTCACTGTCCAAACTTTGGGCAACAAAAATAAAAAAAGTTGTATAAACACAGCTGAAACTAACTGAGTGGACATGTTGTCAGTGTTTGCCGATGTCCGGCTAACAACCTGGGTATCAAAACACAAAACCTGTCACATACAAATGTAATCAGCCGAATTAAAACTGCATGTAAGAGTGGAGACAGCTCGACAGCAAATCTGTGACACGCTGGTGTGTGAACGCGGGACAGAAACTCACTGTGAGCTTGTAGACTGCAGCATGCTGATAGATGACATTGAGGACTGTGTTGTAGTAGGTGAAGTGGCGTTTGTCGTCCACCGTCCACTTAAATGTGGGACTGGAGCCTCCGAGGACTGACGCTGTGTAGCTCTGCAACAAACACAAGAATACAGGACACACACATACTTGATCAAGAAAACATGTCCATATCTTATATTCAATAAATGTTTAATACATCCTGACACCAATTAAGGCATACATACAAACACATACACACACACCAGTTTGAGCAGCTAGCTACCTAGCCTTACATTCATTTGTACAGCCTAAAGAAAATGCTATCCCTAACTTTAAAGTAGACATATTATACCCTGTTTCTCCAAGTTATCCTAGTTCCCTGGTGTCCTAATGAACATGTCTGTGACATGCTTTGGTCAAAATACCTTAAGGATGAAGCACCATAGCAGTTCAATCACTCTGCCAAAACAGCCCTGTTCAGAACGCTCTGTTTTGAGTGCCTGTCTCTTTAAATGCAAATGAGACACAGGAAACTATGTCAGCGTCACTGAGGCTCTGGCAGCTAACAGCAGTTAGCATTTGCAAAAGCCATCATTTGCAGACTCTAGCCGGCACATTGCCGTCATATATAAAATGTATCCAGTGGACACGTAAATCCTCTGAGGCTGGAAGTTTGTGTAGAACTCTGTGCTGCACTGTGCAGCCAATAATAGAACTCTTCGCCGACTTCTGCTCTTCTGGGTACTATTGCCCTCGCCTGCACTCTTGCGTTTTTTATGGACAAAGCAGAGCTTCCCGAGACAACAATTCCAGGAATGTGTCAATTTGATGTAGCAATGAGTGCGGAAGTCAATATCGCATGTTTTATAGACTGTACTTGGACTGAGGCGGACCACAAAAACATGACTCAGTCATCTTTTTTCACACTTTGCCTACTCATAGGGTCTCCAGAGTCCCAAATATAAGTATTAAAATTCACCTAAACTAGCGGACTAACGGACTACTGGTGCTGACAAGGTCAGTGTTTATGCCAGAAAAGGTCCTCAAGAGGTAACAAATACACACACTCATAAATGCATTCTTTTAGCCAGTTACCTTAGCCTCAACCATCTCAGCTGCATACCTTACCCTTACCTTTCACTCTGACCCCTAACCTAAACCTAATTCTAACCCTAAGTCTTAACTTACTCACCACAACTGACTCCATCAGCACTCTGTGTGCAGGGTGTGGATGCACCAACAGTCCTCTGAGGGGCACTTCCAATTGGACAAACATAACCAGTCTGGCTTCAGTGACGTTATTTAAGGCCTCCAACTCCACCTGTACTGGACTCTCTTGTTCCTGAACGCCCAGGTTCAGATCCAGCACCGCATACAGACTGGGTTCGGTGACCTTGACCCCTGACCCCGAACTTGGCGCGGGCTGACAGAGTGCCAAGTTGAACTCCGACGGACATTCTGGCTGGAACGCGACACTGCGATTGTTGCCTCGCCGCGACACGTGGGTTACGTATCGAGACTGGACGCGGAGCAGCAGGCGGGTGTCGTTGGGCTGCATGAAGAAGGTGCCATTCTGGGGAGCGGGGTGGAGGACTGTCAAGCCCAGAGGGGGCACCACGCGCAGTGGGCACGTGGCTGAGGCTGGGTATGATGGCTCCGCAGAGGTCACCTGAAATTGATCAGAATTAAACTTCAATAACTGGGTCAATGAATACAACAGAAATACCAACATAAAACAAAAGTTGATAGAGACATATACAATACCGTTCATAGGTTTGGGGTCACTTATTTTTGAAGGAAAAGCACTTCATTTCAATGAATATAACATTAAACGAATCAAAAATACCCTCTATACATTGTTAATGTGGTAAACGACTATTCTAGCTGCAAACGTCTGGTTTTTAATGGAATATGTCCATATGTCCATAGAGGCCCATTTCCAGCAACCATCTCTCCAGTGTTCTAATGGTACATTGTGTTTGCTAATCGCGTTAGAAGGCTATAGGATGATCAGAAAACCCTTGAAAACCCTTATGCAATTATGTTGCACAGCTGAAAACAGTTTTGCTGGTTCTTTGACGAAGCAAAATTATTATTTTAAATAAAAATCGTTATTTCTAATCTTGTCAAAGTCTTGATTATATATTTTTTGCATCATTTTGCAACTCTTTTGATGAATAAAAGTGTGACTTTTAATGGAAAACACCAATTTGAATGGTAGTGCATTGCTCTCTATCTGACTTGGGAGTCTCAGGAGAATACAATTATTTTCAAGAAAAACTGCACAATTATATATTTTATATTTTACATTTCTGTGTGGCCTCCTCACACTTGCTGATATCTGTCAGTTGCATGCTGGGAAATGACATATTGCTCTGTTGTCTTACCAGCAGGCTGTACAGTCCAGGCTGGGCTAAACCAGCAGACAGTTGTGCTCCCTGCAGCTGGGTTTCACTGTGTCCCACATAGAGCATTCGGACAGGGCAGACCGCGTCCTCCAGCCAGCCGCCCTCGCCGTCCTGTACCAGCATCTCCACGTCAAGCTCCGGGTCAGGCAGGGGGTCAGCGTCGGGCTCAGTCAGTCTGGTGTTGTTGTTCCAGAACCACTCTGACTGGTTGAGGACTAAAACCGGTTGTCGCCACAGTGAGTGTGAGGAGGACTGGCAGCGGAGCAATGACTCTGGGCCAGCGTCGTGCTGCAGCGCGACGACATCGCCGAGCAAAACCAGGAGGTCCTCTGACCACTCTTGTACCTGGGAAAGACAGTATACAGACATGCATGTGAAACACGTTTATTCTTTATCAAACCATCCTAATCCACTTCTTTTGTTGCAATAACAGTGCAGACCTTGCACAACAGCTGCAGCCATTCAACTGTTTATCCTATCTGGCTGTAAACACTCTCAAACTAAAGCTGGAAGTCATCAACTTCTTCTGTTTCCAAAGCAAAAACACACTGGAAAAAAAAAAAACTGGAGGCTGAAGTAAATCCTCTCACCACTACATGTGCAGTTGGTCCCGCAGGTAGAGTGAAGACCACCTCTTTTTGCAGAGCGTAGCGGGGCCTCAGTGCCCCAGGGGGCAGGCGGTGAGTCTGGGTGCAGTTTGGACAGGACGACGGTTGACAGGGACTAGACAGGGCCAAGCACCGGTGCTGGAAGGGACACCACTGCTCCAGCCGAGGACAAGAGGGCGGATCACTCGTCTTTGTGTCGTTTGGGACGCAAACGGCCACGGGAGCACATGCTGGACCTCCACAACCTGAAACCCAAAATGTAGGTCTCTTTTACTACTTTTTAGAGCAGGGCAACTAACGATTCATCTGTCGAGTATTTTCTTGATGAATCGCTTGGTCCATAAAATGTCAGAAAACGTTGATCAAATCTGGAAACTACGATGTTCTCGAATGTCTTTTGTTTTGTCCACAAACCAAAATTATTCAGTTTTAATGATTTTTGTTATGTAATATTCACTTTTAAGAAGCTAAAACAATCAGAAATCTTGTTTTAATCATGAAAAAAGCTTCAAACCAATTAATCGATTATCAAGCTCTACTTCTTATTTATTTATGTCAGAACATAATACAAAAAAATCTGTTATTTATAAATTGTTAGCAGGCAGAGATTAAATTCAAAATATACATTTTATATATTATAGTACATGGTCATATATAGTATATTAGAACATGTGTGTCTAAAAACACTTTCTGAAACACCTGATTTTATTTTGAAAAGTTCAGCCAGCCATTTCCAAAATATACTGTATATGTTTGATACGATTGATTGATGACTGTGCAGACTTTACAATATGTAGTGAGAAAGAATTAAAGAAAAATGTGTTTGGTGTAGGACTGCAACAATTCATCCATTATTAATTGACTGTTTGATAATCAATTCATTGATTTCTCTGCTTCTTCATTGTGAATATGTTCAGGTTTCTTCTCCGTCATAACAAAGAAATCATTAAAACTGTGTACATCATCATTTAATAGGTTTGGGAATTAACGATTTTCCATTTTATGGACCAACCAACTAAGTGATTAATCAAGAAAATAATAGTGTATAACAATAACCACTAGTTGCAAAACTTAAATTGGTGCATTTCCTCATTACCGGCTTGTGAATACTCGTGTTGCAAGGGCAGATTAAATTGAATCAGTTCATCCTTGATCCAAGAGAACTTTCATTTCACAACAACACGGTGACATTGATGTTCCTGTGAGTGTGACACACAAATAGATGGAAGGACAACCTGAAAACATAACGCCTCTAGCGACAACTGGTGGCAGCTGCCTCCAGCATAAAAAAAAAAATCTGACCCTAAAGCTTTGGGCTCATTGTAGTTTTTGCCTGACAGCTTACATCTGACAGGCCCAGTGGAGCGAAACTGCAAATAAACCAAAGAATTACTGGATCAAAATAAACAAATCTCCCAAAACACAAGTGTGCATCACTTGTGTGTAAATGCACTGGGAGCATAATTACCACACTGGGCTCATTTCCAACTCTGAGTAGGTGGAGTAGAGCAATCTTGCTTATCTGCGTAATTAATAATTTAGTCGCTTTTACGCAATTATGTCCACTGTCTCCTGCTGCCGATGCCGTTCCCAAATCATAAATGGATGCTTTTTCAGAAAATGTGTTTGTGTGTCCTTAACAAGCAACTCCTCTCTCTGCAAATTTGTCCCTCACATCTTTCCTGTGCACCTGTGTCTGCTTCTTTTGTCTGCTGCACATCTTTCTTTCTACTTCGTCTCGATGGAGATGTAACCCCCCCCCCCCCCCAACCCTAACCCCCCCCAAAAAACAAACAAACATGAAAAGCATCTCAATTTTTTTATCTGTTTGCCATGTTACAGCAAAGTGTTGCAGAGTCCTGTGGTGTTTGTCTGGACGAGGACAGGAAGGAGCTCAGACGGGAGGTGACCTTGATTTGTCTCTCATTCCTCCTCTTTTATTTCACCCCACTTCCTGTCTCCATCACCTTCATGTACCTAACAACTTTAGACAAGGTGGGTCAGCGTGTGTGTGCGTGTGTATTGTCTCACTATGTGAAAGGTGTGAGAGCAGGTGGCTTATATGTTTTGTTTGACACCAGCTGATGTGTATTTCAGTGTATTTCAGTGTATTTCTGAGCTTTTGCATGCGACTCACTGGGCAGCAGCAGGTGCCGGTCTGGATGGTGACAATGAGGCCTGTACAGCTGGAATCGGACGTGGGTTTGTGAGCTGAGTTCCTGAGTGAGGAACTCCAGGGAGGACAGACGTCCTGCCCGTACAAAGCTAAGCGCTGGGAACAACAGCACCTGAGTGAGAAAGAAAAGAGGAACTGTTAAAGAAATTGTAAGTTTAGGTACGAGCAGATCAGTAAGATACATGTATAAAGTTGGATGGGGTCACCTATGCAATTTTTTAAAGAGTCACACTTATCAAAAGAGTTGCAAAATTAATAGAAATATATAGTCAAGACATTGACAAGATTAGAAATAATGATTTTTATTCAAAATAATCATTTTGAAGGGTTTTCTAATCATCCAATAGCATTCTATAATGGTACATTGTGTTTGCTAATCGCTAATAGAATGCTATACTATTTAACACTATTTAACTACTAACTTCATTGCACAAGAGTTTTCAAGGGTTTACAAATTATCCAATAGCCTTCTAACGCGACATTGATGCGATTAGCAAACAGAATGTACCATTAAAAATTAGAACACTGGAGAGATGGTTGCTGGAAATGGCAAAATCAGACGTTTGCAGCTAGAATAGTCGTTTACCACATTAACAATGTATAGAGTGGATTTCTGATTCATTTAATTTTATTTTCATTGAAAAAAAGAGCTTTTCCTTCCAAAATACGGACATTTCTAAGTGACCCCAAACTTATGAACGGTAGCTAGCTAGCCTTACATTCTTTGTACAGCCTAAAGAAAATGCTAACCATAACCACTTAACGCCTAAACTGGAGGACTAAAGGACTACTGGTGCTGATAAGGTCAGTGTTTATGATTAATTTAATGTTATAATATAACATGTTAAAAGGGCTTTTCCTTCAAAAATAAGGACATTTCTAAGTGACCCCAAACTTTTGAACAGTAGTGTACAAAAACAATATCAACAGGCTGAAATGACGCCTCACCTCGATGCCACTGCTGGGTGGTCGTGGAGCAGTGAGTGGAGAAGATGCGGCGCGGTGTAAAGGATTGTGGGAGGCGAACACAGGCAGCCCCACCGTATAGATTCCCGCGTCTGGCACGCGCACTGTGGAGGCAGAAACAGAATGAAAGCCACAGTGACAAAATGGCGATATTGACCGCGAGAGAGACGTGGAAAAATGGGAGAAAAGAGAAAAAACCTTATAAAGAAACAGACCAAACAAAAGTGAGAAGAATTCAAGACTGACACAAACGCAATCAAAAACAGAACGGACAAAAAGAACTGAAAGTAGTTCATGACAAAGACACACAAACACACGTAGTATTCTTTGTGAGGACTATAGGCCTTGATAAAGTTTGCTTATTTTCCTCACCATTCAGAAATGTTTTAATACATTTTCAATTAACGTAGTGTTTTAGGTAACATAAATATTACATTACTCCATTAACTCAGATGTAATCATAATGTGGGCAAATGATTGAGGGCTGCCCGTGAACGCTTCACACACAAGGAGCAATTTGAATCCAAGCCAAGTGTGCCGTGAAGGAGGCTGTTTCTCGTTTGTCGTGTTTGTGCCTCATCTTAATTTACAAGGACTTTAAGAAGTTTGACAACAAAGACACAGAGAGAAGAAAATAACAGCATTTCTGATGATGATTTTTCTTCAGTTACTGGAGTTCAATCGTATTGTTTTGGATGTGCGTCAGTGTGTGAATGTTCGGAGCTTACCCTGAGGACTGTATTGGCAGACAAAGGCACGCTTGGCAGTGCACGGGTGTGAACTCGTCTGACCACGCTGATCGAGGGACACGCACACGTTCCCGCGGGGGATCGGGGAACGAGGCGGCAGACCCTCCTCCCCGTCCTGTGCGTCAGAGCCGTTCACCCAGCGCAGCTTTCCCGGAGAGTTAACATCACTCAGGCCCAGCCACACACCTCGCTCCCTGAGGCAGGAATAGACGGGTAACACAGGTTAACACAGCGACTGCTTGACAGCTTAGAAAACTGTCTCTTGCATACAATCGCTACCACATAACACGATCCTAGAACATACAGACATTTCAAAAAGGTAGGTGACAGAAAGACTTGTAATTGTGACTGTACTGTAAGACAAGAAACAACGGTAACACTTTAGATTAGGGAACACATATTCACCAAGTAGCATACTGGCCCTTTATTAATCATTAAGCACATTATTCTACAAAACCTTATTCTACCGCTATAATGACATGAATTAAGATTTTTCCTACAAAAGGTGTTAATCCGTTCTTAATATTTACTAATAAAGGGCTAGCATGCTAATTATATGCCTGTTAGTAAGCACCTAGTCAATGGTGAATATGCGGCGTCATGTCCTGCTCTCTTTGGGATGAATGATCCATCCGTTTGTTGTTCATGAACTCTGGAGAAAGTTTGCGGCAACGTCGCCTAACATTTATGCTAAGACAGTTAGCTTAAATGCTAACGCTATCGAGTCCACTCGCATAGCAGAAGCGAGATCTGTGTCGGCCTCTGTCTTTGTTAAGAAGTTTTTAGTTTTAGATTTAGTTTAGATTTAGTTCTTCTGCGTTTTTCCTTGTCCATCTTCATTCAACGGTGAACACACACAGCTCCACAGCAGCAGTGAGGAGCCTCGGCTGCATATTAAGTAGCCATTAAGTAGCCAAGTTTTCTCTGTGACTGAATGTAAAGCAGCTGATTGGCCGAAAAAACAACGAAAGCACTGGAATGTAATATCACTACACCCGAACTAGGAATGGATTCACAGCTATCAAACAACCTAAATTCCATTACAAAGTTCATGGCTTCAAGACCCACAATACTGTGATTTGAAGCATGTAGTGTTTCAACTTGCACAATTAAAAAAAACAAAAAAACAAAAAAAACCCTCCTTTGCCACGGCAGGTCACATGTGTTCCCTAATCTAAAGTGTTACCGAAACAACACGCTACAGTGACTCGACTCAAATCAATACCTTGTCACAATAAGTGACACTGAAGTTCGTGAATTATGCACCAGCTGGCCTTCAGCAATCAATAAGTGCAGGGAGGAGAGAGAGCAAGAAAATGGATTCTGATTGAACCCCCCGGGGTAGATCCCAGCGGCGATGTCAGATATTCAGTCCGCGCTGTGATTACGACACAATAATTGGATTTCAGCTCCACTAATGGACAGCACATTTCCTCTCTATTTTTCTTCCTGTCTAAACAGTTAAAGGTCCAGTGTGTGAGCCGAAGGTGTCACCTGAATGTAAGAATTGTTGCGTTTATTACCACAGAATGACGCTGCCATGTTGGGCCACCATGTTTTTTAACGGACAGACTGAAACTTCATCATAACTCAAGGCAACCATAGGTGGTTTGATTCTTTGATTATGGACCTTTTGCAGGTTTTTTTGCACCGTTTTGCACCTGCACCTGCACTCTTTTTTATTGTATCAAAATAGTGGATGTTTACTTTAGTAATTGATTACCTCCATCCCCTGCAGGGCTTTCAGCGTCGCTGCTCCAACCCTCTGGAACTCTGGGGTCGTTTAAATCGCTTGTTCCTGTAAGTTTCCGCCACCCGATTGTTTGTTTGTTATTGTTTGTGTTCTGATCTGTCTTTTTTTTTCTGTTGTCCTACTTGTGCAGCGACCTTGGCTTCGTTATTGCTATTATTGTCGTTATTAATAGCTGTTGCTAAATCCCACACACTGTACCTTTAAGTGAAAACAGCTTGACCTTCCTTCAAAAGGAAATTTACTGTGTGACAATACAGTCTCTATTGTATTACACTGGCAGAAGATATTCACTAAAAGCTATTTTTCCGTCTTGTATTCTCTCAGATTTTTTTCCTCCACTGGCTGACGACGCTTGCGCACACATCTGTGAAAAGACATCTGAGAGAGTGGACAGGGGGGTTACAAAATACAAGCAGCGAGAGAACAAGAAAAAGGGTCTTTGTGGGGAAAAAACAAGTTCCTTATATAAGCAAGGGGGTGGAGAAACATCCCTCCATCTGCAGCAGGTTTTTTTTTCCCTTTCCTACTCTCATTCACTTCAGTCTATGAAGGCAGGGCCTCTACCCTCACATTAACACACACACCATGAACTCCTCCTTCCAGGGTGTCGAAGTAACGCCGCAGCTGTGCTAATACAGATGTGGTTTCTGCGACATTCTCAAACTTAACGGCGGCACAAGGTCGTACAAAGCATGAATCGTATGCACTGTATTTTACGCACTCATACAATATATAAAACAAAGACGCAATGCTTTTTTTCTTTTTTAGACACTGCGTTGTTGCCAAGGCGAAGCTCTGACGTCGCGCGTGATGTGCACACACACATACACACATTCCAGCATTGTAGCGCAGCCACAGATCAAATGAAAACAATAAGAGACACGAAAAAAGCGATAGATTAATAAAAGCAAATAAAGCAGAGAACTTAATTCACTTTAAGACGACACACATGGATTCAGACAAATAGGAGCTCACAAACACACACACACACACACATCTTTCTGAACCATCTTCTTTTGTGATTTCCAGTGATTGAAAGGTAGACATCTCTTTTGTTGTCTGTGTTCGGTGGTTCTTTGGCTCGCTCAGAGGATGTCAGGCTGTCAGAGATCTTGCAGGTTATCACCTCCACGGAGGACGTTATGTTTTTTTTGGCTGTCTGTATATATAATAGCTCAGAACAGGTTTTGGATTTCATTTTTTGGGAATGTGGGTTATGGCTCAAGTAGATGTGCTTTTGATGATGATCCAGATATAGATTTGTAATATTTTTTTAAAAACTATTTTGCTTTTGTTTTCTTTTGTACCTGCTAATTTAACGTAGTGTCAAATCTCTTCCTCTGAAGCAGAATTTCGATGAATACAGATGAGTTAAAATACACTACCGTTCAAAAGGTTGGGGTCACCTATACAATTGTGTTGAGTTTTCCATTAAAAGTCGCACTTTTATTCATCATAAGAGTTGCAAAATGAATAGAAAATTAAGTCAAGTCATTGACAAGATTAGAAATAATGATTTTTATTCAGTGTGCAATTTGCCCTTCAAACTTTGCTTTCGTCAAAGAAGCAGCAAAACTATTTAACACTATTTAACTACTAACATCATTGCACAAGAGTTTTCAAGGGTTTACAAATTATCCAATAGCCTTCTAACGCGACATTGATGCGATTAGCAAACAGAATGTACCATTAGAAATTAGAACACTGGAGAGATGGTTGCTGGAAATGGGCCTCTATACCTCTATGTACATATTCCATTAAAAACCAGACGTTTGCAGCTAGAATAGTCGTTTAACACATTAACAATGTATAGAGTGTATTTCTGATTCATTTAATGTTATTAGTGCTGGGCACGATAATGCATTAACGGCGTCAACATTAACGCACGTTAGCGCATGGCGCATTTCCATGACGACTGACCGGAAAAAGACGCGTGACATCATGTTTACGTGACTCCCGATTGTTAAAATGAGTCTCTAAAGTAACGCTAAACTTTAAAAACAGAGGCAAACATACGCACTACACAGGTACGCTGGTTATTAGTACCGCTGCTCTTTTCTTTCAATAAACAGACCACTCCAGTTCAACTGTAGGTCGCGCTAAAGCCGCTAAAGGAGCTAACGGAGCTAGCTGGTAAATGGTGCCTGGACTCCGGTGCCGCGGTACGTGAACATGATGTCACGCACATCTTTTTCCAGTCAGTCGTCATGGACGTTGACGCCACTAACACGCCTAGCACTAAATGTTATATTCATTGAAAAAAAGTGCTTTTCCTTCAAAAATAAGGACATTTCTAAGTGACCCCAGACTTTTGAACGGTAGTGTATACGGCCACGTATCTATTTGTGTTATCAGCACAGTGTAAGACAAACAGAAGTACTTACTAATGAAACAAATAAGACAACATAAAAATAAATTCCACAGAGGGGGACAACTGAGGCTCCAATTCTGTACTCCAAAAAGACAAGGACAAAAAAAAAAAAAAACACTCACTGTGTGACTTTGTGTGCCAGCAGGTTACACAGAGCATCACTCCTGACGATTGCCAAATCCCCGCCACGGCCTGAACATTGTTGTCGAGCATCGCTCCAACTCAACTCCCCGGGAACTATCTGGAAACAGCGCGAGGACTCGGCGTGGTACACCCCGTCTTTTGGACAGTGAGGGGAGGCTGGGGGAGGACAGATGGGCGACATAACCTCATTAAAAGATACAACAGTCTTATTGCTTTAAAAAAAATGTAACTCCTTGGTGAAAAAAAGAAAACTGTAATGCTTTTGTTGCCCTGTTCTGGAAACCATTTCCATTTAAACAGTGCTGTCAGTTCAGAAGATAAGCTGACATTCAGGAGGATTTGTAAAGGGCTGAACTGCAAACAAAGTTGTGGCACAAAGCTAACAACTTAAGGTCGGCTGTTGATTACCGGGCCATGCTGATGGGTTTATTGACAGCCAATCAGTGCAGAGTCGTTATCCACTCACACTGAGTGTCGGTGTGTCTTACCTTTGGCAACTTGGACACCTTCCTTCGTGATCTTCCAGTTTACTTCCACACCGACAGCACCCCAGCTGACGAGCGTGAACTCCAAGCTCTTATTGGCCACAACAAGAGACGGACAACGCAGCTCCAGCTTGGGAGGAACTGCCACGGTCACTTCTTTACGCGCAGAGACCTGCACGTGAACAGCGTAGAACATTCGTCAGTGTGCTGAACATACACTAACAGGATGCATTGAAAAGTGTATAAACATCATCTCTTTAAGAAATTGGTTATATAAGAAGGGTATGTTTAAGGAAAATATCTTCAAAAATGAATTAATTAGTGCTGGTTAACGGCGCTAACGGCGTCAATATTAACACACATTAACACGTTACCATGACGACTGACTGGAAAAAGACGCGTGTGATGTCATGTTTACATGCCGTGGCACCGGAGTCCAGGCACCGTTTACCAGTCAGCTACGTCAGCTCCTTTTTCCGCCGTTAGCGTGCCTACAGTGGAACTGGTGCGGTCTGTTCATTAAACGAAAAGAGCAGCGCTACAAATAACCAGCGTACCTGTGTACCACGTATGTGTGCCTCTGTTTTTAAAGTTTAGCGTTACTTTAGAGACTCGTTTTAACAATCCGGAGTCAGGTAAACATGACGTCACGTGCATATTTTTCCGGTCAGTTGTCATGGAAACGCGGCATGCGCTAATGTTGAGGCCGTTAATCGCCGTTAAGTGTTAAGTGTAACATTGTTTTGTTTTTTCAGTTTATTATTTAAGGTCAAATTAAAGGGACAGCTATTATTTTTTTTATGTGTATATATATTTGTATGTACAAAGATGTTATGTCTCTAATATATATTGCATATATATATATATATATTTCTCTAAATTCAGTGGGACAGTGTGTTTTTGTTTTTTAGCTTTGCCTACTCAGTGTTCACTAAGCTACTGCTGTAAGAAAATAAAAATACCATTCTGGGGAAAATAGGATTGCAGATAACGTGGATAAACAATAATTTCCAATCACTTCCGATACTTTTTGAGGCAACTGCTACTTTCTGCTGTTTCTGTTCATTCAAGCTGGTGGAAATGGCATTATTCATGGGGAGAAAATAGTTTTACAATATATCAGTTGTTGTATATCGGCTCTTCTGTCTCTACCTCATCTCCCTCTTGTCCTTTCTGTCCACCGTTTTCCCTTTCACCACAACCAGTCTAGGCAGATTGCTGCACATCTTTGAGTCTGATTCTGTCTGAGATTTCTTCTTCTTCTGTTAAAAGGGAGTTTTTCTCTCCACTGATGCCTAGTGCTTGCTCAATGTGTGACTTGTTGAGTTTCTCTGCTCTGCATGATGTTACTACTACTCTATGTACAGGGCCTTGAGATGATGTATGTTGTGATTTGACACACCCTAAATGTTTTATAAACCTCTTTCACCTCCTTGTTTCCAGCCCAGGCGATCACGCTGATGGCGTATCGTCCCGGAAGCCCGTATTTATGAGTCGCCGTGGTCAGGCCTGTTCCTGTGGCGTTGACCCGCGGCGAAAGATCACCAAAGTCCCAGGACAGCGTCACCGGAGTGACAGAGGAGACGGCTGCCAAAGTGACGGGGTCGAGGACACTTTGCAGTGGGAGAGGCTTCAGTGAGATCGAGAAGTCCACCGCAAAGACATCGTGAGCCAGAGTCCACCCACATTCCTGTGAATCAAAGGAAACCACGTGAGGGAGAGGAGGTTGTTGTGCTGAAGTGCATTCGTATGTGAAATAGTCATTTATTTGCTGGCAAGTGTTCAGATGCTTGTGGTTCCCCTGTTGCTGTTGTGATTTTCGAATAGAAATACAAATTTTTCATTAAACCGATGTTCGATGATTTATAGTTGGGAGTTCTGTGTAATATACTTTGGGTTTCTCAGTGCAGCGGTTCTGCAGAGAGCAGGAAGCAGAACCACAGACACTGATGGTAGTTTAGTGGAAGGTTAAGAGGGAATCCTTGATAATGTGTTTACAAAAGCCTAAAAATATCCGATATTTAAGTGGACAGAGCATACAATTCATCTTCTCATTCACTTTGCCATGTTTTTCTCGCTGTTGTCTTATGCTTCTGTGTTGTCTTCTTCTTATTATTATATTTGGGTATTAGCCGGGCGTCAGAACTGAGGAAAGTGTTCCCCAGTCAACTTGAATCCGACTAAAGGTAAACGCTGAAACCACGACGTTTGCAGCTATAGTTAGAATAGTCGTTTACCACATTATCAATGTAATAATCATTTAATTTCTTTAAAAAATAAGGACATTTCTAAGTGACCCCAAACTTTTGAACGGTAGCGTACAACAAACACACACACACACACACACACACACACACACACACACACACACACACACACACACACACACACACACACACACACACACAGGTTTGTGCAGCTAGCTAGCTAGCCTTACAGGGGTCATACCTATGTTCCCCGTTTTTCCCAAAAAAGGTCCACTTTGTATGTGACAGGGGAACATAGGACCCTTTTTTTGAAAAAGGGTAGGGTTAGGATTAGGGTTAGAGAAAGGGTCCTATGTTCCCCGGTCACATACAAAGCGGGGAACATAGGACCCGGGGAACATAGGTACGGTCCCGCCTTACATTCATTTGTACAGCCTAAAGAAAATTCTATCCCTAACCTTAACCATAACCACTTAATGCCTAAACTAGTGGACTAAAGGACTACTGGTGCTGACAAGGTCAGTATTATTGTTATATTCATTGAATAAAAGTGCTTTTCCTTCAAAAATAAGGACATTTTTAGTGACCCCAAACTTTTGAACGGTATGTGCACCTAGCTAGCTCGCCTTACATTCATTTGTACAGCCTAAAGAAAATTCTATCCCTAACCTTAACCATAACCACTTAACGCCTAAACTAGCGGACTAAAGTACTACTGGCGCTGATAAGGTCAGTGTTTATGATTCATTTAATGTTATAATAATTGAAAAAAAGTGCTTTTCCTTAAAAAAGTAGGACATTTCTAAGTGACCCCAAACTTTTGAACGGTAGTGTATATACAGTAGAACAGTATTTCTGATTTCCCTCCACCAGGGGAAGCTTGCGTAACCACTAATGGCACACGTACCGCAGTTTGAGAACCACGTGGCACCAGAGTGATTATCACTGGGACTGGAGTGTGCGACATACCTTCATAACGTGGGGATTCGTGCAGGCGGCAGAACACTGAGATTCACTGATGAAGTTGGGCTCAGAGTTTGTGCTGCAGAGACACTCGTGACGCGCCCCCAGGCCACCGTAGCGGTGCGACGCGGCAAAGCACACACTGTTACACTGCTCGCGTGTGAAGATTCCCGGTGTGGAGGAAGAGAAGATAACAAGCTCACTCCGCCCGCCTCCTACACTGCTGCTGTCTTCAAGACATGCTGCGTAGTTCAAACCTGAGGATCAGATGAAAAAAAAAATGTAAGGATGCTTTAATACAAATTAAATAATTGATGTCGTAGTTCGTTTATAATGTTATGCAGCGTCAGACTTCCACCAGTAATCAGCAAAAGAGGTCAAACGGTTTATCGCACTGATGTCTGAAATTCCTGTCACAAAGAATTCATAACAGAGAAGATTATTTTGTCCTTTTATCTGGGTTCTCAACCCAAAAGCAATTATTACGGATTTAGTCTGACTGCTTATCATTGAGCATGCAGATGATGGATGTCTTTAATTCTTTCCATGAGCCGAGCCTCTCAGGCACCAGGATCAAAAACAGCTTCACTCTTCACAAGAACTGTGAGAAAAACTTCATTTACTGGCAAAAAAAGAGAAGAAACTGCCTCATTATTTCTTTCACTGTGAATATTTTTGTGTTTTTTGCAACTTGGAAACTTGAAGATTACATTTTTGCATTAAAATATCTAAAAACACCATGAGTAGCATTATATATTTTGTTGAAAAGTGCGCTTAAATGTTTGGAAAACTATCAAAATCCATAGAAAATATTTCTATTCAAAGTAAAGGACCAACTTTGGTGTCATTCGCTTGGCATTACCAGGGAAAACCCCAATTAGAAGAGCAGATTAGCAAAGCACCAACATTTGACTGAATGTACCTCTTGGGTCATTTGAAAAATCCCATTTGCCACAGAAATTTCAAAAGGGCGCCATTTCCAACTATTATTCATTCATTCATTCGTTCATCTTTTACATCAGTTTCATAACCCTAACCCTAACACTGGGCCAATTTCAGATTTTTATGATTTTGGTGTCAAATGATAGGTAATTATAATTAATAAATCAGAAATTCTTTAAATATCTCTTTATGCTATTTACTCAGAATATTTTCTAAAACAATGAAAAAAAGGTTTATTCACATTACAGATGTAAATGTGAAAAATGTCCATTGATTCTGATGTTCAGGTTATAATTGGTTAGAACATTTCTGATTTAGAAATGAGACATTTGACCTATCATTTGACAACAAAATCACTGAAATCGGCCCAGGAAAATACATTCTGATGTAAAAGACGGTTGGAAATTGACATTTTTAAAAAATACATTTTTGGTGCTTCTTTCCACTTTTCCATAAAATTGCAATAATCTGCTCTACACTCTTAGAAATAAAAGTGCCGAGTAGAACCATATAAGGTTCTTCAGCTTGTCCTCATAGGTGGCTTCAGGTAGAACCTTTTTATAAAGGTTACACCTGGAACCCTTTTGGAGGGTTGCACCAAGAACCCATTTAAAACCCCTTATTCAGGAAAGGGGTTTCAAGGGGTTCTCTGGATCAAAATGGTTCTTACTGGAACCATTTGTGAATTCCAAGAACCCTTGAAAAACCCTTTCTTCGGGAAAGCAAATGGTTCCAGGTAGAACCTCAGCCCTTGTAGAAGAACCCTTATTTCTAAGAGTGTACTATATGAAACATCAGTGTGAAAAAGGAAATGTTTTTGTGTATTTGTCACTAATATCAAGACTACTCATTACTGTTTGCTGCACCTTCTGCCCTGAAGCTCAAACCAAACCAGACAACAAATCCCCAACTTCATCAAAGTAAGTCTTATGTTACTGTTTTTGACTGACAGAACCCTCGTAGCACAGTGTCGGTGCATTTCGGTTCATACCGCAGGTGAGCAGGCTGACGTTGAGCAGTGGCTGGTGACGGAGTTCGGGAGGATGGTTGCAGAGCATGGCGTCCGGTCGCCGGACCCGCACGCCTCTCTCCTGGAGCCAGCTGACCAATCTGAACAGCTTACAGTCGCAGTCAAAGGGGTTGCCGCTCAGGTCACTGGAGAAGAGGACACAGGACAAAGAAATGGTGAAATGATGTCCATATCTGTGCTTTTTTCGCCAATTCAGGTTGAAATAAATTCTCGATAAAATTGATGAGGAAGAGTTTTTGACTTAACTTTTTGGTCAGAGGAGATCACGATAGTAACAGGGGGTATAGGTTTTAAGACAATTCTGCCTCTCGTGTCGTGGGCAGGAAGTGGTCATTCTCCATCACTCATTAAACGCATTCAAAATATGTATAAATCAGGCTCAAGGGCTACAAGGTGTGATTTATTTGCCTATTAATGTTATATTTTGTAACTCTACCCATTGAATATGAACTTTCATATCAGTGACGGAATAGAGCTGAAACAATTAATCGACTATTCCTCGATTACTAAATTAATCGTTAACTAATTTGATAATCGGTTTGAAGATTTTTCTGATTGTTTTAGCTTCTTAATTTTGAATTTTTTAGTAATATGGTTTCTTTACTCCTCATTACAAAGAAATCATTAAAAACTGAATGTTTGTGGACAAAAACAAGACATTGGAGAACATCGTCATTTCCAGGTTTGACAAAAACTGATCAAGGTTTGTTTTGCATTTTCTGACATTTTAAGGACCAAATGATTAATCGTGAAAATAATCGCCAGTTTAATCAATTATGAAAATAATGGTTAGTTGCAGCTCTACATCTGACCAATAAAAACAAGGATGCAATAACGATTTCATAAGAAAATGCACTAGTGCTGGGCGCGTTCAACGTGAGCGAATGACGCGTTTCCATGACGACTGACCGGAAAAAGACGTGCATGACGTCATGTTTACGTGACTCCGGATTGTTAAAATGAGTCTATAAAGTAACACTAAACTTTAAAAACAGAGGCACACATATGCAGTACACAGGTACGCTGGTTATTTGTAGCACTGCTCTTTTTTCATTTAATAAACGGACTGCTCCAGTTCGAATGTAGCCGTGCTGACGGCGCTAAAGGAGCTAATGTAGCTAACGGAGCTAACTGGTAAACGTTGCCTGGACTCCGGTGTTGCGGCACATAAACATGATGTCTTTTTCCAGTGAGTCGCCATGGAAACGCTCATTAACCTAATGCCCAGCACTAAAATGCACACAACTGTGACCCAACTTGCCAACTTCACCCGTTTCCTTTCTTCCTGATCCTTATAATTTATTTGCTTAATTGTGTCACGCTTAATTCCAAAAGTAAGAAAAACAATGCCGCATTATCCACAATTCCTTGCCCTTCGCGTGCGTCACGGTTGACGCGCAAAGACAAATGAAAATGCACTCAATCATTTGAAGATTATTAAAGGCTTTTCAATATCGTGCTCTACTTTCAAAGATGAGATTGTCCTTATTAGTCCCACAATGCAAGGGGAAGTTTACGGTGTTTCAGCAGCAAAGATAAAGGTTAAAAAAAATAGAAACGGTAAAGGAAAGTGAAGGAAAAGTGGTGGAATATTATGGAGAATGACAACAACCAAAATTGTAGTGACAGATCGAAAGGAGACATGAATTATTGAGGATGATCTACACATTCATGTCCGCTGAGGGTCACAGGGAGAGACGGAGCCAATCCCAGCTGACACAGGTCCTTCTTTAACACCGTCTGTCTATAATAACCTATTATTAGCTCAGTTGGATTATAGAACAAAAAACATTTCTCATCTCACAAAAAAGGTGGGGAATAAGTACTTCTCACCACCTCTTCATTTATCGTATGTTCAGGGGAGGGAACTGTGAACATGCTGCTTTTAATTCAAGCACGCATGATGTATTTTTATACGTGTCAGTGTGTGTTTCCATCAGGTGGGAGCGTCCTCGTCGTCGTGTATTATATTAAGAGACACAGTCATACGAGCAACGGATTGCGATTTACTTACATTTGAGTTAAATTGCACAGGTTGTCACATATTCTCTCTTCAATGGTGGTGATTTGGTTGTTGCTCAAATCGCTGAAGGGAAACAAAACAGACAAATCACAGTCAAAGAAGCGCAACACTGCTTTTTCAGTTTGTCTAGCTAGCTAGCTAGCGAGCTAGCCTTACATTCATTGTACAGCCTAAAGGAAATGCTATCCCTAACCTTAACCATAACCCCTTTACGCTAACCCTAAACTAGCGGACTAAAGGACTACTGGTTCTGACAAGGTCAGTGTTTATGATTAATTAAATGTTACATTGATTGAAAAAAACTGCATTTCCTTCAAAAATAAGGAAATTTCTAAGTGACCCCAAACTTTTGAAGGGTAGTGTACAAACAAACACACACACCGGTTTGTGCAGCTAGCTAGCTAGGCAGCCTTGCATTCATTTGTACAGCCTAAAGAAAATGATATCTCTAACCTTAACCATAACCACGTAACGCCTAAACTAGCAGACTAAAAGACTACTGGTGCTGACAAGGTCAGTGTTTATGGTTAATTTAATGTTATATTCATTGAAAAAAAGTGATTTTCCTTCAAAAATAAGGACATTTCTAAGTGACCCCAAACTTTTGAACAGTAGTGTACAAACAAACACACACACATGGGTTTGTGCAGCTAGCTAGCTAGCTAGCCATACATTCATTTGTACAGCCGAAAGAAAATGCTATCCTTAAATATAACCACTTAACGCCTAAACTAGTGGACTAAAGGACTACTGGAGCTGACAAGTATTTATGATTCATTTAAGTTATATTCAGTTATATTCATTGACAAAAAGGTGCTTTTCCTTCAAAAATAAGGATATTTCTAAGTGACCCCAACCTTTTTAAACGGTAGTGCATTTTCTTTCCGACTGTAAACACGTTCGAAAATGTAAATGACAATTCTCCTAACACAGAAATGGACACACACTGTAATACTCAAATGCACAACGCAACACACAAGTGAGTGACTGAATTAGAAGGAAGCACTTCAAAAATTGTAATGTTTCTACACCACGTTTTGTTTCCATGCTGCTCTCCTTCATGTCTTTTTACTCCTCCCTCTCCCTCCCTCCATCCAGTAGGATGCATAATGGGGCCGTTGTGTGGTGGTTTTGGAAGGAACTGATGGAAACCACCAGTCTCTCTCTCGCTCTCTCTCTCTCTCCCTCTCTCTCAAACAGACACACACACACACACATATGCTTAAACACCCATTCAGTGGGTGGAAGAAATAAGGTAATGGATGAAGGAAGGGAGACATGGACAGATGGAGAGAGGGATAGAAGGAGGTAGTGGGAGCCTGGAGCAGTAAGCTGTAATTGAACTTAATTGTGCAGTGATTGGTGTGTGTGTGCAGTATACAGTGTGTGTGTGTGTGTGTGTGTGTTTTAATGTGAATGCTCTCTGGTTCAGCAAGCTCCCTCCTGGGATTTCTGCCCACTTAAATCCAGACTAAACCAAACCTCTCTCTCTCTCTCTCCTCCTCCTCTCTTTTTCATCTTCCTCAGTCTCCCTTACTCCACTCTCGACCACAGATTTTCCAGGTCCTCAACTTCTCCAGACTTACACAACTGACAGTGGCCCACAGCAGAATATCCCTCTGGGGAGAACATTGATCCGATTCCCTTGAAGATACCTGATGCATGGAGTATATAGACATAATTAAATGGAATCACAAAGGTTCTGATGGCTTGATTGGGAACATAAAAGTATCTGACATACACTACCGTTCAAAAGTTTGGGGTCACCAATACAATTTTTTGGTGTTTTCCATTTAAAGTCACACTTTTATTTATCAAAAAAGTTGCAAAAACGAATAGAAAACATAGTCAAGACATTGAAAAGATTAGAAATTAAAATAATAATTTTGCTTTCGTTAAGAAATCAGCGAGACTGTTTTCAACATCATTGCACAAGGGTTTTCAAGTGTTTTCTAATCATCCAATAGCCTTCTAACATGATTAGCAAACACAATGTACCATTAGAACACTGGAGAGATGGTTGCTGGAAATGGGCCTCTATACAACTATGTACATATTCCATTAAAAATAGTCGTTTACCACATTAACAATGCATAGAGTGTATTTCTGATTTATTTAATGTTATATTCATTGAAAAGAAGTGCTTTTCCTTAAAAAATAAGACATTTCTACGTGACCCCAAAATGTTGAACGGTAGCTAGCTAGCCTTACATAAGTACAGCCTCAAGAAAATGCTATCCCTAACCTTAACCATAACCACTTAACACCTAAACTAGCGGACTAAAGGACTACTGGTGCTGACAAGGTCAGTGTTTATGATTCATTTAATGTCATATTCATTGAAAAAAAGTGATTTTCCTTAAAAATTAAGGACATTTCTAAGTGACCCCAAAATTTTGAACAGTAGCTAGCTAGACTTACATTCATTTGTACAGCCTGAACAAAATGCTAACCCTAACCTTGACCATAACCAATTAACACCTAAACTAGCGGACTAAAGGACTACAGGTGCTGACAAGCTCCTGCGTGCACCTATGTACACATTCCATTAAAAACCCGACGTTTTCAGCTAGAATAGTCCTTTACCACGTTAACAATGTATAAAGTGTATTTCTGATTCATTTAATGTTATATGAATCAGAAATACACTTTATACATTGTTATTGCTATTCAATGAAAAAAAGTGCTTTGCCTTCAAGGATAAGGACATTTCTAAGTGACCCCAAACTTTTGAATGGTAGTGTATCACAGACAAAATGCATAATGCTGTGTGTGTGTGTGTGTGTGTGTGTGTGTGTGTGTGTGTGTGTGTACTCACAGCTCTCGGAGGCCGGTGAGGCGATCTAACAGGCTGGTATCAAGGGAGGAGATGTGGTTCTTGGAAAGATCTCTGTGGAAAACAAACCAAAATATCCACACTTAAAATGAAAGCTTTAGGCCAAGATGATGTCATTTACCATACGACATGAATGGGTAAGTGCTAGGACATCGAATGTAATAATAGCAAAGCAGAGAGAGAGAGAAAGTGAAAAAAAAAAAAAAAAAAAAGAGTTGGCGATAAATAGAACCAGACACTTGAAATATGTAAGTGGCCGTGCCAAAGACCACAATGCTAAGGACATGACAATAGAGAATCCTCTGGTTAATAATGCTTTAGCGATGACACATCATACAGCTGTTGTCGACTAAAAATGCCATACATCATAGTTTTTTATTTTATTTTATTTTTTTAAATGGAACAACACACTTTACTTTTTCAGTTCATCCACTCAATGTTTTCAACAGCTCAAGGCTCAGTGAACTTTTCCAAATGCATAAAGTAGCAAAAAATAGTAATCCCTTTTTATTTGCAGAGCAAGAGGTGACAGCCATACATGTGTATTTATGTGCATGTGTGTGTGTGTGTGTGTGTGTGTGTGTACGCTTGTGTGCGTGTGTACTTCAGTACAGCTGGGGTAACCCACAAGAGACAGATTAAAAAATAAATAAAGAACAGCACAGATTGATACAGCAGCGTTATGAAGACTTTTGCTCCCCTAACATGGGTCAAGATCTAATGTTATTCTTGAAAAACCTGCTTTAAAACTCGCCGAGGACAGATTTATGTTAACTTTCCGTCTGATCGATCAGTTTACATGTAAATATACCTGAGAGAATACAATGAAAATGCACCATAAACACAGTCAGTATACAAATATGCAAATGACCGTATAACACGCTCTAGCAACTCAGACAACGTTAATGTTTCACCCAGTTTCTTCTACCCTACGGCATTTTTCATTTTATTGCATTAGAAATAGTGCTGGGCACGTTAACACGTTAAAGCATTATGCGTTTCCATGGCAACTCACTAGAAAAGGACGCGCATGACGTCATGTTTACGTGACTCCCGATTGTTAAAATTAGTCTCTAAAGTAATGCTAAACTTTAAGATATGACTAAACTAAAAGATATGCTGGTTATTTGTAGCTCTGCTCTTTTCGTTTAATAAACAGACCGCTCCAGTTCGACTGTAGGCGCGATAGCAGCGCTAAAGGAGCTAACGGAGCTAACTGGTAAACGGTGCCTGGACTCCGTTGCCGCGGAGTTATGGATCCCTTAAATTTAACGAATAGTATGTGCTGCATGAGGCACAGTCACATGCCTCAAAATGACTAAGTAGTATTCTCAATGATGTCATTCACGTTTCTGTAAAACTAAAAATCTGTTAGTGTGTTAGAATCAAACAACATATTATGTGCCAACTAACAATTCATCTTCACTAACCTTATATAAGCCTGAATATAAGTTTGATGCGTTGATCCAGCTCTAATAGAGGATTCTATTTGAGGATCTAGAGGATTAGGGCCACACAGGAAAAAGATATTTGAGTTCTGACTTTATTCTCAGAATTCTGACTTTATTCTCAGAATTCTGACTTTATTCTCAGAATTCTGACTTTATTCTCAGAATTCTGGCTTTAAAATTCTGAGTATAAAGTCAGAATTCTGACTTTGAAATTCTGAGTTTAAAATCAGAATTCTGACTTTAAAGTCAAAATTCTGACTTTATTCTGAGAATTCTGAATTTAAACTCAGAATTCTGACTTTAAAATTTTGAAAATAAAGTCAGAATTCTGACTTTATTCTCAGAATTCTGACTTTAAAATTCTGAGTTTAAAGTCAGAATTCTGAGTTTAAAGTCAACATTCTGACTTTATTCTGAGAATTCTGACTTTAAAATTCTGAAAATAAAGTCAGAATTCTGACTTTAAAATTCTGAGTTTAAAGTCAGAATTCTGAGTTTAAAGTCAACATTCTGACTTTATTCTGAGAATTCTGACTTTAAAATTCTGAAAATAAAGTCAGAATTCTGACTTTAAAATTTTGAAAATTTAGTCAGAATTCTGACTTTAAACTCAGAATTCTAACTTTATCCTCAAAATTCTGACTTTATTCTCAAAATTCTGACTTTAAAACTCAGAATACTGACTTCATTCCTTAGAACTCCTTAGAACACACATATACACACATACTCACAAGGACCGTACACAATTGCAAGCATTATTTCAAAAACTACGGTCGGAGTCTCGATAAACGAGCCAGGAAGTGAGAAAACTAAATTGGTTGAACTGTGTTCAGCGAGTTGCCAAAACAAACCAGGAGTGCAGAGGAGGAAGCAGGACGGAGCCAAAGCTAAGCTTCAGCCTCCTCCTCAGAGAGCATGCACGTGAGAACGACAAGACCAAAGGGGAAACAGAAGAAAACATCAACAAGGACCAAAAAGACACTGTGTGTTGTGTGCAGATATGAAAAAGCTGAACAGTCCTGCTGATCCATATCTCTATTCACTAGAAACAAATTAGAAAAATCAATTCACAGAAGAGAAAATGTGTGTATGAGTTTGTTATGGGAACGCACTCGCGCCTCTCTCTCTCTTTCACTCTTTCTGTGTGTGTGTGTGAAAAAAAGAGCAGGACGCCCATTCCCAAAAGGAAACATCTGTACATTCCAGACAAGCTGTGTAAGAAAGATGGAGACCAAAAAAGAGAGAGAGTGAGAGGGAGATATTCCTCCTCCTCTTCTGCTAAACCCATCAGTAGATGAAACAGGAACGGCACAAAGATGCTCCACCCATCAACTGATCGGTCACACTCACACATTAGGCAGATGACACCTCCTCTTATGTAATGTTGTCTGCATCTGTGCCAGGTGTTTATGTGTGTGTGTGTGTGTGTGTGTTTACTACTCGGCGACATAAGAAAAGAGTAGAGAAAGAGAGAGTGAAAGAAAGACGGAGATAATAAGTGTGTTTAACATGACAGTATAACGTGACCTTCACCATGTCTATTAACAACAGGCTCCCGTTCTCTCAGCTACCTCTGACCACACATGGTTTTACTTACACACACACAAGAAATATATAGAGAGACCCTGCAGAACACACTACGCACAAACACACACACACACACACACACACACACACAAACAGACACACACACAGAGCACACATATGGTTCTGTTTTACTGACGGTGTGGCCAGTGATCTAACCGCTCCTTATAAGGCCTGTCTGGTGCCACTTATTCTGAGCCTGAGAATGAGAACACACACACACACACACACACGCACGCACGCACACACACACACACACACACACACACACACAAACACACAGTCGTAGGTCACTTGTGGGGACTTTACATTCATTTCCTGGAGACTTACTCCATGCCTAACATGAATCCTACATTGCCCTGTTTCCTCAACCACTGACCTGACTGAAATGTTGCTTTTTTACCAACAGGTAACTACGGAAGAGGATTAGGGCCACACAGGAAAAAAATATTTGAGTTCTGAGTTTAAAGTCAGAATTCTGAGAATAAAGTCATAATTTTGAGTTTAAATTCATAACTCTGAGTTTAAAGTCAGAATTATGAATTTAAAGTCAGAATTATGAGAATAAAGTCAGAATTCTGAGTTTAAATTCATAAATTCTGAGCCAGAATTTTGAGTTTAAAGTCAGAATTCTGAGTTTAAAATGAGAATTCTGAGAATAAAATCAGGATTCCGAGTTTTAAAGTCAGAAATTCTGAGTTTAAAGTCATAATTCTGCGTTTAAATTCATAAATTCTGAGTTTAAATGAATAAATTCTGAGTTTTAAAGTCAGAAATTCTGAATTTAAAGTCAGAACTCAAATATTTTTTCCTGTGTGGCCCTAATCCACTTCTGCAGGTAACACAGCTCCCATTTGGGAAAATAAACAACCCTATTTAAAATGGCTAAAAATGTGCGTACGAACTAATCGCTACGGGAATGACTGAGGAAATTTTGGATACTAAAAAGGACAAAGAAAGCCAATAGAGAATTACTGTATATATCTGATTAAATTCTGCACTTAAATGGTGATGAAGACTCTGTAGGTCTGATTAGTATCTGCTTCGTCGTGGTGGCACAGTGGTCCAAGTCCCTGTAAGTGAAAGCCAGCGCTCCACTAACCCACTAAACACAGACTGCTCTGTGGTCGCTTTCATCCCCCTTTGGCCTGCCTGATTCCCCTCCCACCCCCACAAAACTTCAATCAATCTCTTTCCTCTTTTTTCTTTTTTCTCTCTCGGGTTTGCTCCGCTGCTTTGTTTACATTTGAAGGCCAGGCAGACCTTTAGGAGTCTGACTGGAGGAGACGCAGGAGGAGTTAAAGCTGATGGAGTTGTTGGAGGAGAAGGAGGAGGAGGAGGAGGAGGAGGAGGAGGCAAGCGTGAAGAAGAAGCGACATAGGCCAACTCTGGAGAACTATCAGCTCACTGTGAGCTGCACCTCATGCCTAACAGAGGTTAGGGACAGATCTAAGGAGTAGATTTCCCTACTGCAAGGAGAAGGAGCATGAAATTAGGGAGATGGGATGGGGGAGCTGTGAGAGTGGAGTGTTGATTGAGGAGATTTTAACATTTTGCTTCACAGGCCGACTCTCCTCTCCTCTCCTCTCCTCTTTAGAACATTCTGTCCATTTTTCCAGCTGCTGCTGCCTGGGTTGTCTGGTGTCCAGCTGGCAAGTGAAGGGCAGCTGTGTGCAGCACACACTCACAAGAGTGACACACTTTTTACATGCTGACAACACACGCAGAAGAAAATGCAACGTCGCCCCTTACACTCGTCATCTTTCTGGTAAAGAAAAGTGCGAAGCCCAACCATACCCAACATCTTTTGGAGTTCTTTCTCGGATGAAATTCATTCAGTTATTTGTAAGGTTTTAGGGTATGGATTACCACCAACATGTATATAGTAATGTATACAAGAGACGGTATGTAAAGGAGACCTATATTTAATCAAAATCCTCCATCTTTACAGCAGGCAAAAAAATTGGCTGAAGACATACGTACCAACACTAAAACAGTGGGTTAAAATTATAGGCCGACGTAAAAATTAGACTGAAGGAGGGACAAGTTAAAAGGGACTGGGGTAAATGGTTCAAATATAAACTACAAAAACGATCAGAAAACCCAAAAGTTCAGTATGACATCATTTGCGTTATAGATTTCCACACAGTAATCCTGTATGAGAACTCTGGTGAAGTCCCCCCCCCCCCCCGACATCTTGGCAGCAAACTCATGTTTTAGTAAACAATGGTGCGGTGGGACCTGCTTCTGCTTCCACTCGCCAGAGAAATGTAACGTAATGAGCATCAGGCAGCTGTCGTCGCCAGGGATTTCTCCATCAATATCAAGACAGAAAGCCATCGTACCGAGGCAGCAGGAGACAGAAAAGGGCTTCACAATAGTAATAATAATAAAAATATTCTGTTGTAGTCAAAACACCACAGATGTGGTGATAATATTTATTTATGCAATTTTAATTCATGTATTTTGCTTTGTGCCACTGAGCCGAGTTATTCTTTTCATTCATATTCCTTTTTTTAAAATCATAATTTCATACCACGATCTCAATGTTGAGATGTTTTTGTCCTGATTTAATTGAAACCGTTGTATCCATAGAAACGAGGCTAAACCAGACGCACTGTTTATGTTTTCATTTGCACATTCTTAGCATCTTATAAACCTTGTATGTCCAATACGAACTCATCATCCGGTCTTGTAGACCTGTTAGATTAATCGTTTTTAAATCATAATCGCAATTATTTCGTGAAGGTGATGTTGAATCGCGAAAATCGTAAAAATTTCACTTTAACTGAAGTATTTACGGTGCAACCCCGTTCATGTATCGGTGGCCGTACTGACTTCCGCTGAAGGCTGTGCCACATGGACCGAAAGTCATATCCCGATATATTTAGGCTAAATATCGATATACGATATGTATCCCGATATTTTTTAAGCAAAGTGAGAGCTGCGAAATGAGATGTTCAGTCAAAGTCAAACCGGCTATTTCAGTGAACAGTTGGAAAATCCTAAACTCTGTACTATATCGAGGAACAAGGCACTATATCAATATATGCGATATGGTCTAATTCCATATCGCGTTTAAAAATATATCGATATATCGCCCAGCCCTACTTCCGGCTCTGTCCTTCCGTCACGCGTTCTCCCCACAGATTGAAAACAAACATGGTACGGCTTCAACACTTCGGATGAAGAGCAAAAAATACTTGCGTTGTAAAGTCTGTCCGTGGCAGATAAAAACCACAGGACCAGGACAAGACCGAAAGGAGGTGGAAAAATATTACGGATTCAGTCGCGTTTCACATCGCAATAGACATGGTCCCGAAATACACAGTAGAAAAGGATAGCTTCCGACATATGCTTCATGTGCTGTACCCCCGCTACAAGCGGAAAACATTAAAATTAAAAAACAGTAAAATATTTAATCGTGATAAAATGCATTAATGTCATAGTTGATTTGCGATTAATCCCACACTATGATTTTTATCTATTCTAAATGTTGATTTCTTTTTGTCCCATTATTTTTCTAATTTTAATGCTCTTGCTTTAAGCCTCTCGCAGAGCTCCCCAGCTACGGCTTGTTTCCGATCTAGCTAGACCCGGTATGGTGTTGTAGTTTTGCTAACGTTACTAGTTGTTGCAATAGCATGTATGTGACAAAAACTACAAAGTTTGCTCGGCCAAAAAAAACTTGGCGGCGTTAAAATGGGTTTGCATTAACGACGTTAATAAGTAGGGATGGGGCCGATCCGATCTAGTATCGGTATCGGGTACCAATACACTCGTAATTCACGGATCGAAAATTACCGATCCAACTGTAAAGATTTCGGATCTGATCCGTCTGTGCTTTAATGTTGTCTGCTGAAATGTCTCCACAGGTGATTCTCTGACTGCTCTGCTAGCTGGCTGCAAAAAGTGGAATGGATTTCCTGAACGGAGGCATGTCTCAATGAGACGCGGTGTAATGATGCACGCCTCCGTTTCAGGAAATCCATTTCACAGTTTACAGCCAGCTAGCAGGAGAGCATTATTGAGCAGGTGTTAACCAGGAAAATCAGCTCCACAACCTCCACTGCAGCCGACGTAATCCCTGCCGTGAAAAAAAGCGGATCGGCGTATTAATAACGCGTTAAACTGACAGCACTAGTAATCGGGTTTTGAGAGAAGAAAATCTGGATTTTATTGGGACGTACAGCACCGAGCTCTGCCACAGTCGATGTCTGTGCCACTTCAGCACCTTCAGCTTCTGTATTGACTTCAATTATTTTTTGTCCAGCTCCAATTTTCATATTCAAAACAATGTCGGCTCCAACTGTAGATGTGTCACGGTTTTAATTTCACAGGATCGATGTTATAACGGCCCTGTTAACACTGAGCCAAAACACGGATATAGAGAGTTATTATGTGATATCTCCGAGTGCACGACTCTCTGGGCTGCGCAAAAATTTTAAGTCTGTAGTCGTGGATGTTTGTATCTAACTGCGGGGGGGGGGGGGGGGGGGGGGGAACCAATTACCACTCCCATGGTTCTCTCTGTCGATGAATGATGTCCTGTCAAGCTGGTGCAAAAAAAACAAATACATCCAATTCTTCTGCAGTGAACACCTGCTACATTTTACTGCTTAACACGCCCCTGAGCAATGGGTTAAACTTTGAAATTGGCTGCATAGAAAACACATCAAACATCTATCAAATGGTGAAAAAACAAAGTCACACACACACACCGACCTCAGTATTCTGCCCAAGGACACTTCACAACATGAGTATCGGAGACGCTGCGGACTGGACCACAGACTGTAAAGCCTTTTGCCCGTCTTAAAGGACCACCCACTATCACCCCTGTGCTACAGCTGCTTTAATCCCTCAGGTTTCAACGGGTCTCGTCTTTTCCATTGAAATATCACAAAACACTAAACTTATAACAGAGGCGTTTGAGTCTTTACAAATGCAAGAACAAATGTTTTTTTGTCAGGCGAAGCAATTCATACCACGACACAGCACTAATGTTGGGCAAACGACGACGTGCAAAATCTGTATCTCACTCTTTTTCTGGTTTCGTTGCTCCGTGTAACAAAGAAATCATCAAAACTGAATCATTTTGGTTTGAGAACGTCGTCATTTCCAGGTTTGACAAACACTGATCAATATTTTTCTACATTTTCTGACATTTTATGGGCCAAACGATTACTCGATTAATTGAGAAAATTATTATTAATATAATCTTCTCTACTCTTTTTGTGTGTCATTGCCAAAATGAGCTTTGAAAGTGCAATATTCAGATACACTAGTACTTTTCTTTTGCTAAATTTTAGTTGACTGTATACTGAATACATTCAGTAACTGAATGGCCTTACTGCGAAACCTTCCAAAATAAAGCTCTGGTGCAAGTTCAGGCAGGAAGACTTGGATCATAGTTCCATTCTCATACTTCGTGGACTGTCACTTCCTAGCTGTCAGTTCCTGAGGTGTCAATGCTTGCTCTGTTGTCACGCTCACAGTCCACCGAAGCATCACCGCCAAGTCTTTGCCGTCTCAGCTGATCCATCATTCGCCCTCCTTCATCAGTCTAACTAGATCACCAACCACCATCACCACCAGGTGGTGTCTGGAGCTTCAGCTTTGTCCTTATGTCCCTGTTCACACCCAAGCACCAAAGACTCTAAAGATGCATGCTGGTCTTTCCCATTAAATCTCGACACCACTGCAACTCCCACCACTGTGAAGCTCCGGAAAGGAAACCGACCCGTTAACCGTAATTAGGTCTAATGCAATACCGCACCTACCCGTACACGTTAATTAAAGCCTCTAAAAGATCAAAAATATGCAATGAAAACACACACAATTACTGCAGCGCTTCACTATTCTACATCCATTGCACATAGCGATGCAATGGAGCCATGCAGGGAGTGCACAAGCTGTCTTTTTCTTCCTTCAAGTTTCAAAATAAAAGTTATTTTGGCTTGATAAGAGCTTTTTATTTTATATTGCACATATTTATTTCTGTGATCACCTGCCTGGGAGCAGTTGTATGCTTGTGGAAACGCAACTTAAACGTGCCGTGCTGAGGCGAGGCAAGTGGAGCTGGTGCTAAATAGAATCATATAAGTTTCTTCGGCTTGTCCTCATAGGAAAATCTTTTTGGTTCCAGGTAAATCTTTTTTATAAAGATTCCACCAAGAACCCTTTTGGAGGGTTCCACCAAGTACCCTTTAAAAACCCTTTATTCAGGGGTTTTAAAGGGTTCTCTGGATCAAAATGGTTCTTACTGGAACCATTAGTGTTACCAAGAACCCTTTCTTCGGGAAAGGGTTTTTCAGAAACAAATGGTTCCAGGTAGAATCTCAGCCCTTGTAGAAGGAACCTTTTGGAACCCTTATTTCTGAGAGTGTGGAAGCACGTCAAAATAGTAGAGCTGCAACTAAGGATTATTTTCGTAATCGATTAATCTGTCGATAATTTTCTCACGGCTCACATCAAAATCATATTTAAATTGCATAACGTTTTGTCAAGAAGATATAAAAAGGAAGGATATCTCCAGAAGGGTTGAGCTGAGACAACTGGCAAATATCTCCACACATGTTTTTTAACCTCTGCATTACCCTGAGAGTCTGTATATCTGTTTCCTTTTCAGGGTTTTCCATCTGTGAATACATCACATCTGGCAGAGGGGCTGGGAGGTTTGGAAGGAAGGACTGAGTATGACACAGCAGTGTACTTTCAGTGAAAGTCTATTGTAAGTGGGGGGGGGGTATAGGTTTGAAGACAAGGCCGTCCCGTCTTCTCGTCTCCCTGTTCCTTCACTTATTTATTACTTTCTGGAATGTCTGTGCTTCTTCGAGTGATGTCATGAGCGACTATCACTATGGTAACACAACAAAAATCCCCCTCGCATATGGTCCGTACATCGAGTCTTTTCTTTCCCCACTTCATTAGCATCAGTTGTGTGTGTGTGTGTGTGCATGTTGTATAGAGGATCACCACCTTTGAAGGAGGACAAACGGAGGAACAAAAAGTAAGAGGACGATTGAGTCTCTCGTCTGTGTGACAGCTGTGAAGCCTCATGGCCAAAGTGCAAAAGCCAAAACTCTCCTCTGTTACGGCACAAAATCGCGTTTAGATTACCTTGCCTGCAGTGTGTGTGCGCGTGTGTGTGTGCACCTCGCCGCCATGGTAACGCCACAAGATTATCCTGAGTGGAGCTGACAGGACCAGGAAGTGCGCGATCATGAACGCGTTTATAGTACAGGTTAACAGTGCGCAGCAGAACAACAACAACTGCAGTCTTCAACAATGTTACGAGGTTAATTCGGAAACTTAATCCATAATCTTTTTGTGATTTGACATTAAAAAATTACTTTCAACTATTGGTAAGTATGTATTACGAGTTGGTCGATACACTACCGTTCAAAAGTTTGGGGTCACTTAGAAATGTCTTTGTTTTTGAAGGAAAAACTCTTTTTTTTCAATGAATATAACATTAAATGAATCAGAAATACACTCTATACATTGTTAATGTGGTAAACGACTATTCTAGCTACAAACGTCTGGTTTTTAATGGAATATGCGTACTGCAACAGGCCTATTAACGGCTAGTGCTGATACGGCCCTGATAAAGAACACAATTCCTATCACATTCCACATTTCCACATGGAGAAGCTAAGAAGCTAAAACAATCAGAAATCTTGACCAGGCAACACTACGCTGATGAGATGTTCAGTGTGCGGCACTTTAAGTGTGCAATCTGCACACGACACAAGGGTTATAGAGACTTTAAAAAAAAAAAACCTGAGTCTATTCCACAAGCATTTCCCAGAAGTGATTCCACAGTTGCATAAACTGTCTGAATGAAGTGTGAAGAGATTTTTATTATGTGTGTGGGTTAGAACAGATGGGCCAGTATGTAAGGGGAATGCTCGTCGTCGGCAACATGTTAAAATACTCTCATTACAACTGGATCTGTTTTTATTGTTTTGTTTTGTTTTGATCAACAGATTTAGAAGCCAGACAGAAAATAGTTGGTAGTTTGGAGGTACATAAAGTGGTTATTATTTACATAATCGATTAATCGAATGGTAGTTTGGTCCATAAAATGTCCATCAGTGTTTGTCAAACCTGGAAATGACGATGTTCTCCAATGTCTCGTTTTGTCCACAAACCAAATTTATTCGGTTTTTAATGATTTCTTTGTTATGTGGAGCAAAGAAACCGGAAAATATTCACATTTAAGAAGCTAAAAATATCAAAAATCTTGCTTCAGTCATAAAAAAACCCTTAATCAATTGATCGAGTAATTGTTTCGTATATAATATATAATATTATATTTGTCCTGTTTCTGTAATAATACATTATATTAGAACTTGGCAAAACACAGAGACAGTTATTTAGATAACTGAAATAATAATGCTATATGATTTGATAGTCGACAAATCCTGAACATTACAAGCTTAAAACAAGATTTTGGTGTCAGACCAGTACTTTAAATACAGATAAAATAAATGCTATTAACGTTACAACCACCATTTAACATTTCTTAACAATGTGCATTTTTCAAAATTCTGAATTGTGTTTTTTGGTAACACTTCATATTAAGGAACACATTAACTAGGTGCTTACTTACATATCGTTAACCTTATAGCATAATTGCCGAAGTAATTTTTTTGGTAATTGCGATATCTGCCTAACTTTACCAATGTGCGTGCAAGTTTTTTTGAATTGTTTTCGGAAAACGTTCAAATATGACTTAGGCAACTATGCTATTAGGCTAATATAAGTTGCATACTAGCTCTTTATTAGTAATTATTAAGCACATATTAACACCTTATTGTACATAACCTTATTCTACCACTATTACGACATAAATAAAGATTTTTCCTACATAAGGTGTTAATACGTGCTTAATATTTACTAATAAAGGGCTAGTACGCTATTCATAATGCATGTTAGTTAGCACCTAGTTAATGGTGAATATGTTCCTTAATATAAGGCTTTACCGTTGTTTCTTGTTTTTAATGTAAATGCTATTCTTGCTAAAGCTTCAGAGAGAATTATCCATGAATAACTAAAACCCCAGTGGGGCCGCTAGGACTGTAAATATCCTCGTCTGAGAATAGCACAATAACTAAAACTGTATAATGTGCAATGAATGATGTATGATGTGTAACGTATAATGAATAATATTGGATGCTGTTTGTTTTCCCATAGGCTATTTGGAATGCTGGTGGTAATAGTATTCAAAATGATCCTAGCATTAAATTCTTCTTTACGAGGGGAGGCTAAACGCATATATAAAAACCGTTTGGCAGCAGATCAGTCAGGCTTCACTCTCTCGTGCCTCTCTTGCTACAGCAACAGTTCGGGGGGTCACGTCACAACGCTTTCAGGTTTAGGTTTTTTCGAGAGGGAAAGTGGACATTCGGAAATTTAATTCGCGTCATCACACACTTTCCCTCTGCTGAAACGAGTGCCAGACACTGTACATGCTTTGGAGCACCATCTGGCTTCCTTGTGTGTCTTTATTGAAAAAGTAAATAAATGACAAGTTAGATATTAGAATACAAATAACAGAAATTACGCAGCCCTCCATGCCCTGCGCTAATCAGCCCCAGCTATTAAGTTCAGCAGAGCTTCATTTTAAGTCAATGAACTGAGCAATGACGCAACTCTACTACGTTATCAACTATTTTGATAATCTATAATCGGTTTGAAGCCTTTTTCATGATTAAAACGAGACTTCTGATTGTTTTAGCTTCTTAAATGTGAATATTCTCTTCATTCCTTTGCTCCACATAACAAAGAAATCATTAAAACTGAATCATTTTGGTTTGTCGACAAAACGAGACATTCGAGAAAATCGTCACTTCCAAGTGATAATGTGAACACACACTCCATTATTCACTGACAATAATCATGACATGTGTTGCTTATTTGAGACGGTAGAGTGCAACATTTAAATATGAACACTTTTCACAAAACATCGATTAAGCCTACAAGCTCACAACGGAACAACATTGCGCTAGTAAAGCAAAAACAACCACAAACAGGTTGGAGTATGAAATTTAGAGCCGCAACTAACGATTATTAATCTGTTGATTATTTTCTCCATGACTCGCTTGGTCCATAAAATGTCAGAAAATGTTAAAAAACATTGATCAGTGTTTGTCAGACCTGGAAATGATGATGTTCTTGAACGTCTCGTTTTGTCCACAAACCAAAATGATTCAGTTTTACTGATTTCTTTGTTATGTGGAGCAAAGAAACGAAAAAAATATTCACATTAAAGAAGTTGTTTTAATCATGAAATAAGCTTCAAACTGATTAATCGATTATCAAAATAGTTGACGATTAATTTAGTCATCGATTAATTGTTTCAGCTCTAAGTGCAACATTTAAATATGAACACTTTATGCCCAGGACAGAACAACAACATTGCGCTAGTAAAGCAAAAACAACCGCAAACAGGTTGGAGTATGAAGTTTAGGGCCGATTATAAATCTGTTGATTATTTTCTCGATGAATCGTTCGGTCCATAAAATTGTAAAAAACCGTTGATCAGTGCCAGGACAGAACAACAACATTGCGCTAGTAAAGCAAAAACAAACGCAAACAGGTTGGATTATGACGTTTTTGCAGGAGTGAATTTGACCGCTCAAAAAGCCTCGTCCTTCAGAAGTATGATGGGATAAACACTTCCTGCATCTGCCCGACAACAACAACAACAACGACAACAACAACAACAACAACAATAAATGACCAAAGGTCACACACACGGAAACTTTAAACTTTGACCCCTTCTCCAAAGAATAAAATAAAAGTTAGCATTGGTCTATTTCTTCATTTCATCAACAAAAAACCTTTTCTTGTTGATATTTAAAGGACAGCTCCCCAAGGCCTTAAATTCACACGCACAACTTCCTTTGAGTTTTAGGCGGCTAACTCATCATAGAAATCATGAAAAACATTGTAAAGGCCCTCTTTTCATTCCTAAAGAAACTGTAGAATGCCTCAAACAAAATATATAAAGACGTATACTGCCTCTGTTTTATTATCTAATACATTACATCTAGGAGTCCTACTACTGAGACTATTACTGAGACATTACCATTCAAGTCTCATTTTCCGTTCATTAAGCACAGACTCGATGTCTTTTCCTGCCAGCATTGGTCATGAAATCCAATTTACTGAAGGCAAAATATCAGATTTTAATTCCATACATCCCCTCACCTGTTAGGAACCTGGAGATCAAGAGGCCAAATTAAAGCAAGAAAAATTATTCACAGTGAGTCACAGCTTTTGCTGGTACAGTAGGACCAAGACAGTTTATGTGGTCTGGTGCAATTAGTCCTCCAATAGAGTCTGACGGGATTAAAGAGGATCTGCGTCCAATTAAAGTCACGCACAGAGCCGTTCATATCTCATGTGTGCATTGGGCTATGGGTTAAGAAGACTCAGTTTTGACTTGAGTGTTCTTGCTTCAAAAAAAGTTTTATTTACTTTATTTTCAGTGCATTGATGTAAGGTCTTATGGTAAGTGTTTAAGTCAAATAAAAGAAGGTAGTTGCAGAGAGGGTGGGGGGGGGATATATAACCAATAACATATGGTTTCCTTTGGCACAGAACAGAATGTTCTCACTGCAGCAGCAGCACCAGAGGCGGACGACTGATCCGCACCTCAAACACCAGCCTCACTTCTCTGGTATCCAACGCCATTCACACTATACCGACACACACACACACACACACACACACACACACACACACACACACACACACACACACACACACACACACACACACACACACACACACACACACACACACACACACACACACACACACACACACACACACACACACACACACACACACACACACACACAGACGCACACGCACAAAGGCTTCCATTAGAAGCCACGAAAGAGTAACCCTTGAGTACAGAGAAAGACCATTTTTGTAGCTTCGCATTTTCACAGGGATGAACCTCGTTTTTTTTTCCCCAAGGCCACATCAATGCAGCAGTCACATCTGTCAGTGTTTATAAATAACTGTCAACTCTAAATGATTTACGTAATTAATCAATAAGTTGATTGGTCCAGTTATTAATTTTTCCTGTTTACATAATATATTTACATATACATATATACATACGTATACATATACATACATATAAATATACATATATATATATATATATGTATATATATATACATATACATATTATGTATGTATATATACATACATACATATACATATATACATATACACAAATAATATTATATTCAGTTTCAAGAAACAGAAATGCTAAAATTGATAATAAATTGTTGCTTTCGTCAGTAAAATTGCCTTAATAACACACCTGTATACAGGGCCTGTGTCACAGGGGGGCATGTGAGGGTCCCCCCCCCCAGTTGTATGCGTCCACAAAAACATCCACAACAACAAAACAGTTTCGGCCTGACATACATGCAACTACACTCTTAGAAATAAGGGTTCCAAAGAGGTTCTTCTACAAGGGCTGAGGTTCTACCTGGAAACATTTGCTTCTGAAAAACCCTTTCCCGAAGAAACGTTTTTTCAAGGGTTCTTGGTAACACTAATGGTTCCAGTAAGAACCATTTTGATCCAGAGAATCCTTTAAAATCCCTTTCCTGAATAAAGGGTACCAGTTGGAACCTTTATAAAAAGGTTATACCTGGAGCCAAAAAGGGTTCTCCTATGAGGACAAGCCGAAGAACCTTATATGGTTCTACTTAGCACTTTTATTTCTAAGAGTGTATAGGGACCACGCTGTCTTAAGTGAACTATTTATATGATTTCCTGCATATTTTTTGTCATCATTAAATAGCGAAGTGACATATACTTGAATGTTCTCGTCACAAACTATCGATTTGTTGATTATATAACAGTCAAATGTTGTTATGCAGCTTCTCTGAAGCCAGTTTAGAGTATGGTTTCATCAATAATAATCCTTGCCATTTTTAAAAGTACTCTCACAGTCTCTACATCCTGCTTTAAAGGTGCCATATGTAAGAATGTGGCCAAAAACGGTTACTACATTGAAATTCAAAATACCGAGGTCTTTTAGGTTTCGTTTTCTGACGTAACTGGCAACCCGTGGTTGCTCGGGCAGCTGAGACTCTACTGACTGCAATGATTGGTAGACGGCGGTAGGTGGCGCCACATGCCAAAACATGATTTCAAAACATAAACATGATTTGCAGTCTGCAAAATATTTGTTTTAATGCAAATATTTTGGCTGTACTGCTGTTGTTGGTGAGTTCAGTTTGTTATATGAACATTATTCCTGAGTCTCTGTGACATATTAAGAGGATTTTATGGCCAGTTGCTTTAGATTTATTACATAATGCACCTTTAATTAATGTGCATTCCATTTTAAAACAGTACTATGATTACTGTAGTTTCACCAACCTGCAATTATTTTATGGTGAAATTTGCATTGTATCTAATGGAAAAGTCAATTTATTTTCAATAGATTTTTTTGGTAGTAGTTCTAAAACAATACATATTTATTTTCAGAAGCTATCACATGGTTAAAATAATTATATTTAATTTTGTGGTAAAAAAAAAATAAAAAAATAAGGTTATCCTGGTGCCAGGGCCTGCCTGGATGATGCAGAAGAAGAAAGTGTGTGATGTGATGTGGAAAAAAACATGATAAACAAGTTGCATCATACAGAAAGTAGAAAGTATGTGTTTTTTTTAAATCTAATAAAGCGTTTTTTAACTAGTTAGAACAAATTGACCTGCTGTACTTACAGCACGCTGGTGGCCAGCGGGATGTCCGCCGCAGCTGGGGCCCTCTCCAGGCCGACGTTGGAGCAGTTGACGACGCAGGACGACGACGGTGACGACGGCGGCGGCTGCTGCGGTTGTCCTGCCGCCAGCGCGCAGCTGCAGTTAACGGGACAGGGGCTGCAGCTCCTGCCGCCGTCCCCCCGCGGCCCGGAGCCCCATACCTCCAGGCAGCAGAGCGCCACAAGCAGGCCGGAGAAGAAGCTGAACCTCGGTGCGCAGACGCCATGTTTTCGCTTGGATAAAGTCTGTCCATTTCCACAAGGCATAGCTCACTCACATCTCATCGCCCCTGATGGTGTAAGTCCTCTCTGGCTGGGAAGGAAACAAAACAGTGAAGACGCGTCCTTTTTATTCTTTCTTTCTTTCTTTTTTAGACAAAAACAGGAGAAAGGGGGTCGAGGTTTAATGTCCCCCTGCGTTTTCCTCGCTCTTGAGCTCAAATCCCCTTTCTCTGAAAATCTAACGGAGCTTCTCCAAAACTCTTTCAAGGGAGAGAAGAAAAAAAAAAGTTTGGGAGAACTTCCTCTCTCCTCCTCCTTCTCCTACTGCATGCAGTCCCCTGAACCGCCGCTAGGACGTGGCACACAGCTGTATGTCAGTCAATGTCAAAGATGTAGAAGTTTGGGATTAGAGCTGCAACTGAATTTACAATTATTTTCATAATCGATTAATTTCGATTAACCGAGTAATCGTTTGATCCATAAAAAGTAAAAAAAAAAGAAAAAAAAAAAAAGAAGTTGATCAGTGTTTTGTCCACAAACAGAAATTATTCACTTTTAATAATTTTCAAAATTATTCACATTTAAGAAACTGAAAACAAATCTGAAATCTTGTTTTAATAACGAATTTTTTTTTGATCAAAAATAGTTGACGATTCATTTAGTAATCGATTAGTAATGCTTCAGCTCTATTTTGGATTTTACATTGGGTTTTTTTTTTCCGATTGGATTATAGATTAGATATCAGATTATAGAGCGGGTTTGCTAGTTTTTGCATTAGTTGTAATTTTTTTTTGTACATGCTTAGTTTTTTGTGATAGGGAGTATTCGCCCGGTGCAACATTCAAAACGGGCAAAAACAATAAGTATTGTGTCAGAAAAACCCAGCAAAAGATGCCATTTTAAAAGTTAATAGGACAAAATGAACAATCATGGAATCAAATCAAACAGTCTAAACAAGAAAATGTGCATCTTACTGCTAACATTGGATGCAGTTAGTGTGTAAGGTAAAAAGACACATGTGAACATGACAAGATAAATGATAATACTAATACATTTTAATTTCAGTCTGAAACAGCGCGGCTGAAGAGAGCTTCAGTGAGGAGAGATTTTTATCGGCTGGTTTGCAGCAACTAGGAGGTTTTTGACCATAAAAACAAGTTAATGTTAATTTACATATTTTTATTTAAACGTCCAGTGTGTAACATTAAGGTTTATTATCAGAATTTATTTTCAAAAAAAGTCCTGTAAATATGTTTGCAGAAATGGTTTTAAAATGAAAACCTTTTGTTTGTGTCGCCTCAGAAAAAAAAAAGTCTTTCATATGACACTTCACAGAATGCAGCCGTCTTCTGACAAAGCAGCAGAAGAAGCAGAAGCTTATGACTCAAACGCACACAGAGAAAGTTCTTCCTTGTTTGCATAGGCCATCACAGACACTTCTTGATGTGCTTGGCAAAGGAAAGGATGAGAGGAGAAATCCTCAGTCTGGATTGGGTCACCACCACCAGACTCTCATTAAATCGTTTGTACAATCCACGCTGAAAAGACTATGGAAAGCAGAATACTAAGTCCTAAAAAACTGCACTTAAGTAAATGCATTATTGATGTTGTTATTTCTTTGACCGACGATACAAATACATTTAACTTTAAGATATTACATATTGGTAAATATAGGATAAACACACAGATAAATGTATTAAACTTTATAAATAAAGACTTTGAACTGACCTTGACAATGTCAAAACATGTCAACATGCGTCCTTTACGGCATTTAGGGAGTTTATAATGTGATATTGTGCCACATATCAATCCACACAATCCATTTGAGTGAATATAAAATCTAGGCCATCCTTCTTTTCTTCACCAACAAACACCAACAGCAATCATATGCATACATATATATGTATGTATGTATATAGTAATGGTAGCAATTGTCCATCACTTGTTGTCCTTGAAAGACCACAGAGAATTTGTTTTCAAAGGGACAAGTGGAGGAGAAAATAATCTATATTTCTTACATCCTTTGGGGCAAGCAAACATTCTTTTTTTTCTTCTTTTTTACCTCAGTAATGATGAACATTCTTCAGAATTGTAACATGAAATCAATAACTCACACACACACCTCGCCTCACTGTGCAATAATGGAATATTCCACCCCCGTGCTATATTCAGCTCTACTCTATCCTCATTCCATTTGTGAATATATTACACATAGTTTTCTTTCGTGTATATTCTCAAAGGTGCTGAAGAGGATTATGGCCACGCAGGAAAACAATGTTTGAGTTCTGAGTTTTAAAAGAATTCTGATTTTAATCTGAGAACTCTGACTTTAAAACTCAGAATTCTGACTTTATTCTCTGAATTCTGACTAAACTCTGAATTCTGACTTTAAACTCAGAATTCTGACTTTATTCTGAAAATTTTGACTTTAAACCCATAGTTCTGACTTTATTCTCAGAATTCTTAATTTAAACTCTGAATTCTGACTACTAACCTCCTAGTTTCTGTAAACGAGCCGATAGAAATCCTCTTTTCTGACTGTGTTTTTCTGCTGCGAGATTTCAGAGTGAACTTTCACCCCCAGAAGACAGAGTCTTGTGATTGGCCAGTACTATCCAGCACATCCGTTCTCAGAATCGCAGCGCCCCCCTCTGGAACGGCGGATGCACTGCTTCTCATTATCAAAACATTGTTTTAACAGTGTTTAAAAATAGCTTCTTCACGACTCTCCGCCGCAGTCCCTTTTATGACTTTAAACCGGAGTCAGACCCAGAGTCAGAAGACACTGTTCCTCGTGAAACACCTCCACAACGGACGTTATTCTTCTTCTGCGGTTCAATGTACGTAACCGGATGTGCCCGGACTAGTGCCCGGAGCAGGACGATCGGCTGTTCAGGAGAACCGCTGCTTACGTAACTATTACAGGATTTTCAGTGATCTCGTTGAGCCCCGAGATTACAATAAAACACAACGTTCTCAGCAGTGGCTGAACTGTTTGTTTCGAACCGTCAGGGCTTCATAAACAAGGTAATGACGCAGATACACACCAAAAAAACAGCGATAATAGGAACTTCCTGTCTAGTTCCGCTTTAAACTCAGAATTCTGACTTTATTCTCAGAATTCTGACTTTATTCTCTGAATTCTGACTAAACTCTGAATTCTGACTTTAAACTAAGAATTCTGACTTTGAACTAAGAAGAATAAAGTCAGAATTCTGATTTTAAAGTCAGAACTCAAATATTTTTTTCCTGTGCCCTAATCCTCTTTTGTACAAAGGTGATATACTGATATACTAATACAACACTGCTGCTCTAAAGCATACACACTTTTTATGCCTGTTATTGACACTTGGAAATGAACCACGTAAGCCCAGGATAAGGCTTCTCTATCAAGAATATTCATTCTAATATTGGCATATGGATTTTACCTGGCAATATGTTCTCGTATCTGCTCGAACCTTAGTAATTGGGTTTAAAAGTACATTTCTGACTTCTGGGGCTAATATGTTTGCCTGTAATAATGCATTAAATGTAGCGCTGTCTGGCCTGGACTGGTCCAGTCTGGCTGCATGAACATAAAACGAGCTTGGCTTCTGTTTGGTTATGGGGAGGGTCCTCCAGCCCCGGCCAGGAAAACAGCACTTAGTAAGGCCTCTGTCTGTGTTATTGTAGGGCTACAGGAAGAGAGGGAGGTGGGGTGGGGGGAGAGGGGTTGATGAAGGAGGGAGAGGTCTGGACAGAGGTGCAGGAGATGGAAGCACAAGACAAGAGAGTTGTTGTCAAAGACTGAGGGATATGGATTTGTTTGATGGAAAAAAAACAAAGATGAATCCAGAAACCAGGAAAGAGTGAAAGAGGATGGAAACAGGAAATCATCATGGATCATAATATACTGATAATAAAGACATTTGCTGCACACGAGTGAAAGGAGGAGTTCTTGTAGTAATGATCTGCTCTCATTTGAAGACTGTCACCGGTCAGTGACTACAAATGCAATGTATTTATTATGATAAACCACTCATCTGACTGCGCTTTATGTCAGAATTCCAACTCTACACAGACACAAACATTTAGTCACTGGTACCTGGAACTGAAAAATATAGTATTTGACGTATTTGTTTGATTTTTACAAATTCCTCCTGCGGGCCAGATTGGACCCTCTGTTTGACACCCCTGATACCGGCAAATGTACCTAATAATAGATCATTTCAGTCTTATTCAGGATGTAATAAAAGGAAGCTGTCATGTATACACTCTTAGAAATAAAAGTGCCAAGTAGAACATTATATAAGGTTCTTCGGCTTGGCCTCATAGGAGAACCCTTTTTGGTTCCAGGTAGAACCATTTACAAAGGTTCCACCTGGAACCCTTGGTGTTACCAAGAACCCTCTTAAAACCCTTTATTCAGGAAAGGGCTTCCAAAGGTTCATCTGAAACAAAATGGTTCTTACTGGAACCATCAGTGTTACCAAGAACCATTGAAAAACAAATGGTTCCAGGTAGAACCTCAGCCCTCGTAGAAGAACACTTTTGGAGCCCTTATTTTCTAAGAGTGTAGTAGAGCTGCAACTAATAATTAATCGTAATTCATTTTCGATTAATCTGTCGATTATTTTCTCGATTACTTGATTGGTCCATAAAATGTCACAAAACGTTAAAAAACGTTAATCAGTGTTTGTCAAACCTGGAAATGACGCAGTCTCGAATGTCTTGTTTGTCCAGAAACCAAAATTATTCCGTTTTCACATTTAAGAAGCTAAAACAATCAGAAATCTTGTTTTAATCATGAAAAAAGCTTGAAACCTTTTATCAATTATCAAAATGGTTGACAATTAATTTAGTAATCGTTTAATAATCGATTAATTAATTAATTGTTTCAGCCCTAGTTTTTTTTAAATATATACATAGACCACAGTGGAAGAAAATATATTGAGAAAAGGATAGGACCCTGTGAGCTAAACACTACTCACTGGGGTTCAGGAAGGACAACAAGATCGGTTTGAGTGAGTACAGTCCGGTTTATTGCAACAGAAATAATCACACGAACAAAGGAAGCCAGCTGTTGCTGTGGTGTCAACCTCTCTCTTTCTCTGTCTCTTTCTCCGTCTCTTTCTGCGTGCGTGTGGACCCAGCCTACTGCAAGAAGCCCAGAACCAGGTTACAAACATGCTTATATAGCTGACTAATTACCTGATTCTGTCCAGCTGTTTGATCACCGGCTGAGCCACTCCTCCCTTCCCTCCAGCAGCCGCCGCTCTAACCAAGCCCCACTGCCACATACCCCCACCGCCCGACTTAGGCCGGGACCCCGCCGGCCGCAAGCCCACTCCCCCCCCCCTCCGCAGAGCGGGAGAGGAAGTCAGCCACGGCCATGCGGTTCCCCGGCCTATGGATCACCTTGAACCGGAAAGGCTGTAAAGCCAGATACCAGCGAGTGATCCGCGCGTTGGCATCTTTCATGCGGTGGAGCCATTGGAGCGGGGCATGGTCCGACCAGAGGGTGAATGGGCGCCCCAGGAGATAATAGCGGAGGGCACCGACCGCCCACCGTATGGCGAGGCACTCCTTCTCCACCGTACTGTAGCTCACCTCCCGCTGAGCTAGCTTCCGGCTAATGTACAGTACGGGGCGGTCGACCCCCTCCACCTCCTGGGACAAAACGGCCCCCAGCCCGCTGTTCGAGGCGTCGGTCTGCAGGATGAAAGGGAGAGAAAAGTTAGGTGTATACAAAAGTGGCTCCCCACAGAGGGCTTGTTTTACCCTCTCAAACGCCAGCTGACACGGCTCCGTCCACTGGACCGGATCTGAGGCACCTTTTCGGGTCAGGTCGGTTAGGGGGCTGGTCAGCTCCGAGAAGGCCGGAATGAACCTCCTATAGTAACCGGCCAGCCCCAGAAACCTCCTAACCTCTTTTTTGGTCTTGGGTCTTGGGCAGGCTGCAACCGCTGCGGTCTTTTGTATCTGTGGCCGCACCTGCCCTCCACCCAAGTGGTACCCCAAATACCGTACCTCCCTCCGTCCAACTGCACACTTCCCTGGATTGGCCGTGAGCCCCGCCTTCCTCAGGGACTCAAGCACTGCTCCCACCTGCTGCATATGCTGCTCCCAGGTCTCACTATGAATGATTACATCATCCAAGTAGGCCGCAGCATATGCAGAGTGAGGCCGCAGCACCCGGTCCATGAGGCGCTGGAACGTAGCTGGGGCCCCGAACAATCCAAACGGAAGCGTGACGAATTGGTACAAACCATACGGAGTGGAGAAGGCCGTTTTCTCCCTGGACTCTGGCGACAAGGGAATCTGCCAGTAGCCCTTGGTCAAATCCAGTGTCGTAAAAAAGCGAGCCGTGCCCAGCCGATCCAGGAGTTCGTCGACCCGGGGCATTGGATAGGCATCAAATTTGGACACCTCGTTGACGCGACGGTAGTCCACACAGAACCGTATTGACCCATCAGACTTGCGAACCAGTACAATGGGGCAACACCAGTCGCTGTTGGACTCTTCTATTACCCCCATCTCTAACATGGCCTGAAGTTCTGCCTGAACAGTTTTCCTCTTGTGTTCTGGCAGCCGATAGGGTCGTGAACGCACTGTCACACCCGGGGAAGTTTCTATGTGGTGGTGTATGAGGTTTGTGCGCCCTGGCAGGGGAGAGAACACGTCAGCAAACTGCCGCTGCAACGAGGCCACGTCTGCTCTCTGGCCCGGCGAGAGATGGTCGTCCACGGGGACCGGCGGCGACCTGTTTGATTTAGTCACCTCCGGTCCCAGCTCATCTCTCTCAATCACCGTGGTGGCCAGAGAAACAGACGCCACCTCCCTCCAGGCTTTGAGGAGGTTGAGGTGGTAAATCTGTGTTGCTCCGCCCCTGTCAGAACGCACAACCTCATAGTCAACATCCCCCACTCGCCGTGTGACCACAAAGGGCCCTTGCCACTTGGCGAGTAATTTGGAGCTAGACGATGGTAGCAATAGAAGCACTTTATCTCCCGGTGAAAATTGTCTGAGTTTAGCCCCTCTGTTGTACAGCCGCTGTTGACGTTCCTGGGCCTGGAGCAAATTCTCCCGTGATAATTTACCCAGTGAATGGAGCTTTGCTCGCAGGTCCAGTACATGCTGTACCTCGTTTTTACTGGTGCTTGGACCCGCCTCCCAGTTTTCCTTAACCAGGTCCAAGACACCCCGAGGTTTTCTGCCGAACAGGAGTTCAAACGGTGAAAAACCTGTGGAGGCCTGGGGCACCTCCCGTACTGCAAACAACAGAGGGTCCAACCATTTATCCCAATTACGGCTATCCTCGTGCACGAACTTACGAATCATGTTCTTTAGTGTTTTGTTAAACCGCTCCACCAGGCCATCTGTCTGGGGATGGTACACGCTAGTCCGAATTGAGCGGACGCCCAGTAATTCGTATAGTTCGCGTAGTGTACGTGACATAAATGATGTGCCCTGGTCAGTCAGGATCTCTTTCGGGATCCCAACTCGGGAGATGACCTGAAACAGTGCCTGTGCAACACTCTTTGCTGAGATGCTGCGCAGGGGTACTGCCTCGGGATAGCGCGTTGCATAGTCCACTAGAACTAATACAAAGCGATATCCCCGTGCGCTCCGGTCTAATGGCCCGATGAGGTCCATGGCAAGTCTATCAAAAGGGACCTCCATTAATGGTAATGGGCGCAAAGGCGCTTTTGGGGTGGCCGGAGGGTTGACTAATTGACATTCGCGGCAGGATGCACACCACCGACTAACATCCGCCCGAATGCCCGGCCAGTAAAATCGGGCCATGATCCGGTTAAGTGTTTTGTCATATCCTAGGTGACCCGCCATGGGGTTGTGGTGAGCCGCCTGGAAAATCGTTTCTCGGCGGCTTTTTGGGACTAATAACTGGGAGAGCTCTTCCCCTGTTTGAGCGTCACGACTCGCTCTGTATAATCGGTCTTTAACGACTCTAAAGTAGGGGTGAGTGAGTGCTGCGTTAGGGTGAACCGGACAACCATCAATTTCCATCACTTGGTCAAAGGCGTGGCGGAGGGTCTCATCCCGAGACTGTGCGAGCGGAAAATCTTCCATGGGGGCTGTCCATGCCCCCCCCTCAGCAGCGTCGGGATGAGGCACCTCCGCCTCACCACTAAGGACAGCACATAACTCACATTTCCCTGACTTACGTGACCGCACCCTCATAGTTTGCCCCGCTAAGCTCGTAAACCCCGGCCAATTTGTTCCCAAAATTAGAGGGTGCGTGAGGCGAGTACTAACTCCAGCCTTTACTCTATGTTTTTTCCCTTTAAAATAAATTTCCAAAGCCACCACAGGATAATCGTGAATATCCCCATGCACACACCTCACCCTCACCCACGATGCCTCCAACAATGCCCCCGGTCGAACCAAGCGCTGATGGATCATGGTCTGTTCACAACCAGAATCCAGCAGAGCTTGGTGTGTACCCCCTTGTATACATACCGGTATACGGTACGTCACTTCCGAACCGGGGGAGGGGGCCGGCGGGCCAGCAACCCGAACCACTTGTCCCACTTCCATGAGAGGGCAGTCCACCCTGATGTGGCCGGGCTGCCCACACCGCCAGCACACCTGCCCTGGCGTCTGAGGAGCCCCCCGGGGTGCCAGGTGATCAGACACGTAGGCTGGGCCCTGTGAAAAAGACGGCAGAGGGTGATTAGCGGACCGGAGCGATGCATGCTCCGGCGGTGTGTGTGTGTGTGTGTGTGTGGGTGGGTGTGGGTGTGTGTGTGGTGCAGGAGTCGATGCCGCTGCCGCTGGGAACCTCCTCCTTGGGGCTGGGGTAGGACGGCCTGCAGGGATCGTCGCTGGCCTGGACTCCTCCCTCATGCTCCGCCGGGGAAGAGAGAGATGGTCCTCCGCGAGGACGATCGCTGCCTCGATGTTGGCGGGGCGGTGGCACTGGACCCAATTGGCTGTAGCTGACGGCAATCCAGCGATGAACTGCTCCAGCGCCACCTGTCCAACGACGTCCTCAGCGGAGTGTGTCCCCGGCTGGAGCCAGCGCCTCGCTGCGTCCAGGAGCTGCTGCGCGTATGCAAAGGGGCGCCCGGCTTCCTCAAAGGAGAGCCCCCTGAACCGCCGCCGGTGTCCCTCCGACGTACTGCCCAGCCGGTCCAGGATGGCTCTCCTCAGCTGCGTGTAGTCGTGGCGCGCGGCCGCCGGCAGGCTGTGCGCGGCCAGCTGCGCCACGCCGGTGAGCAGGGGAAGAAGCCGAACAGCTCTCTCCTCCTCCGGCCACCCACACGCCTCCGCCGTGCCCTCAAATATGTCCAGGTACGCCTCCGGATCATCTTCCGCGGTCATCCGCTGCAGGGCGACAGGCGGAGATCGGCCCCGACCGGGCTCCGGGTCGGCGCCGTGGGCAGCCGGGCGTTGCAGCAGCTCCCGCAGGAGAGCACGATCGTCCCGCTGTGACGCCGCAATGTCCGCGAGGAGCTGCGACTGCTGCTGCTGCAGCGTGGTGGTGCTCTCCTGCATCGCAGCGAGGTGCTGAAGGGCCAGCGACAGCGGAGATTGTCCTTCCATGAGCGGTCCCTGCTCAGGTGCCAATGTGAGCTAAACACTACTCACTGGGGTTCAGGAAGGACAACAAGATCGGTTTGAGTGAGTACAGTCCGGTTTATTGCAACAGAAATAATCACACGAACAAAGGAAGCCAGCTGTTGCTGTGGTGTCAACCTCTCTCTTTCTCTGTCTCTTTCTCCGTCTCTTTCTGCGTGCGTGTGGACCCAGCCTACTGCAAGAAGCCCAGAACCAGGTTACAAACATGCTTATATAGCTGACTAATTACCTGATTCTGTCCAGCTGTTTGATCACCGGCTGAGCCACTCCTCCCTTCCCTCCAGCAGCCGCCGCTCTAACCAAGCCCCACTGCCACAGACCCCTAGATGGAGCCCTGGGGCACTCCACAGCTAATAATCGAAGAATCGTTTCAGCTCTAGTGTATAGTAATTGTACTACAGCAATAATTATGAAATGAATTTGATCCCCATTGACACCATCTAACAATTTGTCATCAGACTATTTTATTTTACTGTCAAAACGTTGAATTTTACAATAAGGGCATTTATTTCTTAGATAGTGGCAGTGGAATTATTGCCAGTCACTGCTCCACAATAGTGAACGTTACAGAGAGAGGACACTGCAGTTGGAGCTTATTTCCAAACTCAAAAGTCTGTCGTGAACGTACCGAGGCCAAACTGACAAAAATGTTCCCCGTCAGAATTCACTTTACCTCCAATTTTCAGCGACCGTGGGCCGAGTCAGCGACAAACCCCCCCCCCCCCGAGAAATATGGAGACTCAAATGCACAATTAGCTTGAGAGCATTCAGAGAACGCACATGCCTTCTGGACAATCATCTCAATGAGGGACTTTAATAATAAAAAATGATTTAGGGAAATGCATGTGGATCGAGATATCTTTGTCTGAGCGAGGATAAACGGGATAAAAGGTGCATTACAGCACTAAGCTTATCTCCGTATTGAACTTTAATAAAGAAAAAAGGCAGCGCTGAGAGTTTGTAAAGCAGCGCATGTGACCTGGTGGTTTCTCTGACGCATGAACACTTATTCTCTTAGTGTTTGAATGACGACACTTTTCTGTCATTCACTCAATCCTGTCTGAGTCAATGACAGTCAGCGCTCTGTCACCAGATGCTCAGTCACTAATATTTCACACACTAACACCTTTTTAAATATCAGCTCATATAGGCGCAGGGTCGCCTATATATGACAGCACATGTCACGCATGATACCTGCTGCCTGGAAACTGAATTCCTGTTTGAAGCCTCTGGGATTCGCTGTTTGGCTGTTTTTTTTGCAAATAGGGGTTCACAGACAACTCGACTCCTATTGGACAATGTCAGCTGTCAATCACAAATGTACTGTGTTACAACCTACAGGCGATCTGATGAAAACTCTGCATTCTGAGAATAAAGTCAGAATTCTGAGTTTTAAAATGAGAATTCTGTGAATAGTCAGACTTCTGAGTTTAAAATTAGAGTTCTGAGAATAAAGTGAGAATTCTGAATTGAAAGTCAGATTTTCGAGAATAAAGTAAAAATTCTGAATTTAAAGTCAGAATTATGCTAATAAAGTCGGAATTCTGAGTTTAAAGTCAAAATTCTGAGTTTAAAGTCAGAATTCTGTGACTAAAGTCAGAAATTCTGAGTTTAAAGTCAGAATTTCGAGAATTAAGTCAAAATTCTGAATTTAAAGTCAGAATTATACTAATAAAGTTTTTTTGCAAACACCGTCTATTTTTATACTATACATTGTCTATGTTTTTTTTTTTTTTTTTTTCTTTTTAAACAACAACGACGGGTGCCATGCCAATGTCACGGTGGGTTTCCACTTGATTGTAATCCATGCTCTCGGTTCTTTGGGCAGCTCTGTTTCTGTGTTTTCCCTCTAACGCGTCTCGCACGCACATTGCCCACGGAACAATAACTACCTCTGACAGGCGGTAAGGTCAACCCTCAACCTGTGTGAAAGCTTCACACCGGGGTGTTGCGACGGACGTGGACATAGATTATCCTCGCTTTAGCCTTCGCCCTGACGCAGGAATAAAGATCGCTATCTTCGGTCAGAACGCTCGGATACTGTATGCACACGCTACAGTCGCCGTTGCAGTGTGTGCACTACATGGCAGTGTTGTCTCAAACACAGCAGGTGTGCACTCATTGGAAATGATTATATTAACATGTAAACACGAGTGCTGAAAATTCTGCCAGCTGCTTTGTTTATCCGACCTAAAAATAAACGCGCCCGCCTCTAAGTGAAATGGAAATTGGTGCATTTTTTGTCCTCGAGTGTCAAATTTTGTTTGTTTGTTTTGAAGTGAGAGGTACGCCAGTGTGGGTAAATTGACACACAAACACGTACATATTATGTGTGTGTGTTCACTCTCTCTCTCTCTCTGTTTGAGTGTGTGTGTGTGTAAAAAGAAATGAGATAGCGGGGTTGGGTTAACCACATTCCCTGCAGAGAAGAAAGAAGTACACGGAAAAAGAGCTCACGTAAGATTGTTCATGATAAATAAATGTCATTATAATGATCGGGGGAAACATCGTGATTCATCTCACTCTGTTTTACCTCCTTTAACAAGTTCCACATTTGGATATCAGCTCATGCAGATGCAGGACAGTCAAAGTCCTGATGAAACATCCTCATGCAAAGACACTGACTCCACCGACTGCTGCACGGGTTCGAAAAAGAGACCGACATTTTAGTGATGCACGCGGAAAAAATGCACCACATAACAAGAACGGCATCATTTAAATATATAATTCAAAAGCAGAAAACCCTTTTAAAGCGTTTCACAGTTTCACCACTCTCAAGAAGTGATGTCAAATTGTGGGCATCATCTTATAAATAAATAAAACAAGCTCTTATGCGAACTCCTGTGCGCACGTCAATGAATATATAATGCAATTATAGATGAATACATCACAAATAGGAAGTTTTGGAATTTAAAAAAACCACACAATTTAATTACAACGCTGCTTTGTGCTTCTACGCCCGTGCTTGTGGAAGCTATTTCCCTGACAGGCTCGTGCACTGGAAATGTTGTTCATTGCGAGTTAGTTATCATTCAAAGCCATTCAAAGTCCAGCTGCGTGCATTCGATCGCGAAGACAAATTCACATTCTTCATCTTTTGGATGCAGGCAGACAGCGAGAGCGAGAGAGAGAGAGAGAGAGAGAGAGAGAGAGAGAGAGAGAGAGAGAGAGAGAGAGAGAGAGAGAGAGAGAGAGAGAGAGAGAGAGAGATGAAGCTTCTCCAGCTGACAAACGCTAGTCGTCGCGCTGAAGAAACAGAGCGGGACAATGGAAGGTAAAACAAGGGTCATTTCAAATAACTCTCCGTCACGGTGAGCGACTTTGACAAGCGCAAACGAGGGTATTATTGTATCATCAGCAGCAAAGTATCTTCAAGGTGATTCGTAGTCTCTACAGGTTTGAGCATTTTCATTTTCATTTTCCTTTCTTTTCTTTCTTTTTGCTTTAACAAGGACACCCACAGGAGTAATAAAAGGGGTCATATTCTGCAAAATTAACTTTTTAATCATTTTAATACTTATATTTGGGACTCTGGAGGCCCTATGAGTTGGCAAAGTGTGAAAAAAGATGACTCAGTCATGTTTTTGTGGTCCACCTCAGTCTAAGTACAGGAGATAAAACACGCAATGTTGACTTCCACACTCATTGCTACGTCACAATGAGACATTCCTGGAATTGTTGTCTCACAGAGCTCCGCTTTGTCTCTAAAAACACAAGAGTGCAGGCGAGGGCAATAGTATCCGGAAGAGCGGAAGCCTGAGAAGTGTTCTATTCTTGTCTGCACAGTGCAGCACAGAGTTCTACACAAACCTTCAGCCTTTATATTGACGGCAATGTGCCGGCTGGAGTCGTCAAATTTTCCAAATGCTAACTGCTGTTAGCTGCCGGATCCTAAGTGACGTAGTTTCCAGTGTCTCATTTGCATTTAAAGAGACAGGCACTCAAAAGCGAGCGTTCTGAACAGGGCTGTTTTGGGAGAGGGATTGAACTGCTGTGGTGCTTCATCCTTAAGGTATTTTGGCCAAAGCATGTCACAGACATGATCTGCATCCTTCTCACTCACATTGTGGCACACATGTATTGAATGAGTTGAGATTTCCACTTGATTTCAACATATATTTTACAGTGTGTGATGGATTCAATGCTAAAAAAGAAAAAGAAAAATTGAATTACTGCAAGATTACTGTTGCTTCCATCGAAAATGGAAACTGTGTGAGCCCGTCTGTGGACCCTGTAACCAGAAAAATAACTCTTATCTAATCTTTTGTGGACGGCTAATGTCACTCTGTGCTCTTTCACCAGTGCAGCAGCTGCAGAAAGATATTTCCTGAATAGACCAGGCTCTCTCGTGCAGCTAAACACATACAAATGCTCAGCGTCATTTGATCTGATAACATCTCAGTTGTTTTCCACATGTTTCCTCTTGGATGTGCAGATTATTGTGAGTTTTTCCTCACACACCTTTATACCACTGATATATTAAATTGGTATTAATGGCGTGAAATGAATGGTATGACTTCTTCTTCTGAAGGGTCGCCACAGCGGATCATCTGCCTCCCTCTTGTCCACATTGACTGTATTGACGTCTAAATAAATTTTTGACCTCTAACATTCAGACTGATATATAATGCAGCTCTTGAATCATATATGTCACATACAATCTCTTTTCTCAAAGGCTCTCCATCTATAGCGTTCTTTAAAGCACATGCATCCTCTTTGACCGTGTGCTTGAAATACAAATCAATGGAAGTCATCCGGCTCAAGCACAAGATCCAACCTCTTCATATCAACTGTGTATCTGCGCCTCATCGAACCACAACAGTATCGACAACACAGGGCCAGAGTGCTGGATTTTTCATTCCTTAAAGGGAACAGTAAATAATCCTCTGCTTTCAAATTAAAAGAGGGAAAACTGATTTTAAACTGCTTCAAAATGAGGCACTGAGTGAGTACATATATGGTCATCAACTGGTCAAAGAAAGAAATAATCAAAAGAAACTTCCTACAGCTCAGGTTCCATTTGGGGTTCAGGTCACTTAGATGTGGAGTGCCTCAGGGCTCCATCTGGGGGTCCTATCCTTTTCTCAATATATTTGCTTCCATTGGAGTCTATTAAAGAAAAAAAATCTCATCGTTTTGCAAACGATTTACAGCTCAGCTTTGTCTCTGACGTGCAGACATGGATAGTTTAGAGGAATTTCCTAAACCTTAACAAAAAGAAAAAGCGAGGGCGTATAAATATATAGTCATCAACTGGTCAAAAAGTATATCAAAGAGACTATCAAACTATCAAAAGACACTTACAAAAATGTGACTTTTTTCTCACACCATCATTGCCTCTCACACTTCCTGTGGGCAGAAGTGAAAAACTGGCTCTGTGAACATTGCAGTTAACGAATATAGAATAAAGTGTGTCACATTAACTCAAACTGAACTGTGCGGTTAATTAATTAAATGTGTAAAAATGTGAACAAAAGAAATGCTGACACTAGCGAGGAGCTGTAACTGGCTAAAGGATTTCCTTTCTTATTTTTTGCACCTCAGTATTTTCTGATGTGAAATATGGAGACGCCGAAGGCTCTGCTCTTAATCCTGAGTTCCTTTTTTCTTTAAACTTCAATTCCCTAGCATTCATTTCCCATGTAACAGCTCAGAGCAGACGTGTTAAAAGTTAGATGTCTTGAAACATGGCGGTAACAGCTACCATTAACAAAAGTAAAAATATTTCCCGTCTGCGGTTGTGTTGTTGAAATCCGAGTTCATTCATGTGTTATCGTGCATGAAGGAAGGACGCTTTCTCCCACTGGAACTGGTTCCGTGCTGAAACCCGACTGTTTGATTGTGGGCGACCTATTTAAATCAAAACTTTTTAACTCAGTCTTTGATAAATTCAGGCCTGATACCATCTCCCGTCAGCAGGTTCGGTCTCCGTCTCATAGCTATGGTATGGTCCATGTCGTCCTTCCACTGAGATTACTGGGAGCTCCCTGAAACTACTGCAGCTCTCTAATCCGATGTTTGTTTATTCCCTCAAGCGCATGAGTGTCCAGGCTCTTTGCCCATCTTGCTCTCTCTCACTGTCGCTCTCTTCCTTTCTACTCAGGATCCCTGTGCTGGATGATTAGATATACACTTACAGATGCTTTTAGATCTTGATTTACATCTTCTAGAAGTAACAGCCTCCCTCCTCGTCACCCCCGATGTCTCTTTTTCTGAACGATGTGCGTGGATTAGCGTCTTGCGCATCGGTATAATCAGTTCCGTCCTCGTGCTCCCTTAAGTGTAAACACCTGGGTGTTGTGCAGTGTTCCCGGATCAGATGGCAGCACCCCTGCCAACATCTGACAGATCACTCTGGTGGCCTCGGGGGGGGGGGGGCGTCATGTCAAATGTGTGATGGGAGACTGTTAGAAGAGATCTGCATCATATGTGGGAAAATATAATAGTCTTATTCATCTTATTCAGGATGAATTCCCCCCCCCCCCCTTCATGCTTAATCTGTCCTGACAAAAAAATCTATCCTGTAAAATAATTTTATGCCTATTTCACAGCGTTAACTACTAATTATCGAATTATTCACGAATCAAAGGGGGCCCAAAATCCTTCTTTTTGAGGGTCAAAATGGAATCTATACTGGGATCTTCATGAAATATCTTAAAGTAGGCATATTTCTCCAAGTTAACCTAGTTACCTGGTGGCCTAATGAACATGTCTGTGACATGCTTTGGTCTAAATCCCTTAAGGATGAAGCACCACAGCAGTTCAATCAACCTGCCAAAACAGCACTGTTCAGAACGCTCTGTTTCGAGTGCCTGTGTCTTTAAATGCAAATGAGACACAGGAAGCTACATCACTACACTGAGGCTCCGGCAGCTAACAGCAGTTAGCATTTGGAAAAGCCATCATTTGCCGACTCTAGCGGGCACATTGCCGTCATATATAATATGTATCTGGACACATAAATCCTCTGAAGAAGGAAGTTTGTGTAGAACTCTGTGCTGCACTGTGCAACACTTCGCGGACTACCACTCTTCCGGATACTTTTGCCCTCGCCTGCACTCTCAACCTGTTTTTTAAGCTGTTTAACTCTCCAAAACAACACCTGGATCGTGCCCTCACCTTCCCTTAGCGAGAACTTTCTCACATTTTCTTAAAGAGACAAAGTCTCTGCTCTCTCAGGTCGCCACTTTCCACCTCTCCCTCCGTTCCAGACCCGCTATGCCCTGCTGTTTTTAAGGATTTTTGGAGCAGGTGCCTCCCCCCCCGCCTCTCTCATTTGTTACTGAAATAGTTCAGCACTTCTCACTGCCCGCTAGACAGCATCGCTCCAGGATGTTTTTGATACTGATCGGGGCCTTGTGTTGTTGACTTGATAAATTCTTCTCTGGTGTCTGGCTGTGCAGCTGCCTTCAAACATGCTGTGGTACAGAAGAAAAAAATCTTGGATCCAACTGAATTAAATTGCGCCAGCGCATAGACACAGCCCCTTTAAATCATTTTGAATGACCTGCTTTTTAATTGTTGATTCTGGTGTTTTGATGCTCATGCGCCCGACTGCTGCTTTTGATACAGTAGATCATATAATGTTCTTTCATCTCACTTTGAATTGTGTGTGTGTGCATTGCTCTTAACTGGTTCAGGTCTTGTTGAGCTGTGGGGGATCAGGGCTCCATTTTGGGTCCTATCCTTTTCTCAGTATGTCTACTTCCATTGGGATTCTGGGAGGCTAACTGTGCCGCTTCATCTTTGTCTCTGTGTTATTTCTAGTGCAATTTTCAGGGTTTTTGCTAGCTTAGCGTTGGATCTTTTGATTTTATTATTTTGCCTATAAACTCCTTTGGATGTGTTGGCCTGTATTTTTGGACTGCTTCCTGGTGAGCTGATTTTTTTTGGCATTAAAAGCTAGGATTTTATGTTTAGAGCTTAAATGATTAATCGACTATTAATCGACTACTAATTAATTAATTAATTAAAACATTCGATAAACGATTTGAAGCGTTTTTCAAGATTTCTGAACACACCAACAACAACAGTACAGCCAAAATATTTGCATTTCAAAATATATTTTGCAGACTGCAAATCATGTTTATGTTTTGAAATCATGTTTTGGCATGTGGCGCCACCTATCGCCATCTACAAATCATTGCAGTCAGTAGGGTCTCAGCTACCGAGCAACCACGGGTTGCCAGATACGTCAGAAAACGAAACCTATAAGACCTCGGTATTTTGCATTTGAATGTTGTATCCGTTTTTGGCCACATTCTTACATATGGCACCCTTTAAAACTGAATCATTTTGGTTTGTGGACAAAACGAGACATTCAAGAACAACGTCATTTCCAGGTTTGACAAACACCGATCAACGTTTTTTAACATTCATCTATTATCATCTATCGAGAAAATAATCGAAAGATTAATCGATTATGAAAATAATCGATTAATCTGCCAAGGAGGTTTTTTTTTGACAGCAATGTCTGTCTGTTTTGATTGAAGCAGTTTAACCCAAAAAAAAAAGAAAAAAAAGGTAGGTCTCAATTACATTTTTTTTCTAGGGATGAAGATTATGGCTGAAAGAAGAATTGTTTAGGGTTTGGTATTGATCCAGATATGGATTATCTTTTGAGTGGTGAACTGTGCTCTCTCAGTGAGTTCTCTTGGTACGCACATTTCGATCACATAGGAGTATGTAGTTTGTCAGACCTCTGAAGCCGACAGAAGTAAGTAAATATATATAATCCAGCAGCCTGTATTATTAAAGTCGCGATCCTTAATTTCTGCCGTCTGTACCATACATGTCAAGATTAAGTGTCATTTACTCTCTCGCGCTCTCCTTTGCTCGCGCGCGCTCTCGTTCTCTCTGCAGCTCTCTCTTAACAAATCACATCAGAGGAGCAGCGCAACTGTGTGGGCACAAAGTTGAGAGGAGACACCGCTGGAGCCGCTCCCGAAACGCTCAGCACCACGGACAGCGAAGGATTGGGAGCGCGGGCGCAAATGATCCGCGATTATTGGAGAAACGTCTGGAAATAACGGGACCGGGACTGTGTTTTACTGTTTGTGTTCTTAAAAATCAACACATTTTTAAGTCGAACGAGACTCTTCCGCTGCGCTCGCCAAAGTAAGACTGTTCATGATCTTTGAGTATATCATCAGTGTACTAAGTACGTGCTTTTAAAATGTCCTAATGACCTAATAATATACGTTATTAAAAAAAAAACGAAACCATATCGCTGAGCGGAGCGGATCTATCGTGCGTAAAAGCCGTGGCACTATTCCAAACGATACTCTCCTTGTGTATGAGATGAGAAATTTGTGTGCGTACGGTATCCAGGGATAATAAAAGAACATATTTTAGGTCTGTTTATAAACCCACCGACACAAGAGAAGTGACGAAATAATGGTATAACTGTTATAATAACCGTGGGTCGGCGTTCATTCCGTGCGTAATTATGGACGCGATTCATTGCGAAAAGAGTTCTGTTAGAATGCAGTTTGCGTAGCGCATGTCTCTATTTTTTATTTATTTATTTATTTAATTTACTTTGCTTATGAAGCACAGCGCGCAGGAGGACATCAATTATTTCCAGGTAAATGAACTCCCCATGTTCTCAGCCATGGTCAGGGCGCACGGTGCCACGTTATGAGTCACTGTCTCCTACGCAGCAGATCAGATTTGTTGTAATCTGGAAGTTTGGTGACAAGTGACTATCATCTTCAGAGATGTTCCAAAGCGAGCATAGACACTAACAGGTTTGAAACAAAAACTTTCTAAATCAGTGAAAACAATCATTTCCTTTCTGCCATGGAGACCCAGTGGATTCCCCTCTCTCCAGACTTTAATTCCTCTGCCACGGCAGGAACTCCCTCTCCCTTCCTCTCCTCTTACCCCCATCTCTTCAACATCTCCTCCAACCTGTCCACCCAGAGTGTCCCTTTTGAGGGCAGCAGCACTCTGATGACAGCAGTCATCTCCCTGACGGTGTTCATGGTGGGCCTGACCGGCAACACTCTGGCCATCTATGTGGTGCTGCGCTATGCCAAGATGAAGACGGTCACCAACATCTACATCCTGAACCTGGCCGTGGCCGATGAGCTCTACATAATCGGACTCCCCTTCCTCACCACGCAGAATGTGCTCTCCTATTGGCCGTTTGGTTCCTTCCTCTGCCGCGTGGTCATGACCGTAGACTCCATGAACCAATTCACGTCCATTTTCTGCCTGACAGTCATGTCTATAGATCGCTACCTGGCTGTGGTTCATCCAATCCGCAGCACCAAGTGGAGACACCCCCGTGTGGCCAAGGCGGTGAGCGCTGCACTCTGGGCCTTATCCTTTGTGGTGGTCCTGCCCGTGGTCATCTTCTCTGACGTCCAGGTATGAAACCGTCATGTCTTAAATGTGGACTATTAGTCCATGAGACTAGGAGATCGCTCTCCTCGAAATCTGTTTTAAAGGTGCCATATGTAAGAATGTGGCCAAAAACGGTTACTACATTCAAATTGAAAATACCGAGGTCTTTAAGGTTTCGTTTCCTGACGTAACTGGCAACCCATGGAACATTATTCCTGAGTCACTGTGACATATCAGGAGGATTTTATGGCCAGTTGCTTTAGATTTATTACATAATGCACCTTTAATTAATGATCTCATTACTATTCTTTGTAGTCGACATCACCCTCTCATACTAATACTCATTTTCCAAGAAGCTCAGGGAGAAGGAGTCCCAGCCATTTTTCATAGAAGTCTATAATCAACCCCAAGTCCAAACCTGGATTTATATCTTTTGAAAGCCGTCTTTTTAATCCTGATAGTCACGGCTTATCGTCCACCTGCACCTTATTCAGAGTTTCTATCGGAGTTCTCTGAATTCTTATCTGAGTTAGTACTAAAAACAGATAAAATCATAATTGTGGTGACTGTCAACGTCCAAGTAAACCTGCATTTTGGGACCGAAGTGATCTGTTAGGGTGATAAGGCAAAACTAGTTATTTCAGGTTCATGAAGGGGCCTGATCATTGAGTGCTTTGTTCCTGTCAGAACGCGTGCTGCAGCATTTTGGAGGGTTTTAACAGACTTGTTGGAACATCCTGATAATAAGGAGTTACAGCAATCTAAGCAAGAGTAACAAAAGCATGACCTGGTTTTTCAGCATCCTTTAAGGACAGAATGTTTCTTATTTTCGTAATGTTCCGCAGGTGGAAGAAAAAGGCTGTACTTTGCTTTATGTGTGAACCAAATTTCCTGGTCAAAAAATAACTCCAAGGTTCCTCACAGTGGAACTGGAAGCTATAATTAAAGTTGATATCAGTGAACTCCAAATTAAAAAGTCAAAAAATATGATTTTCAAGCTGCAGTGTGCCTTATTAACAGACATGATGTGACAAAAATACTTGTGAGCAAAAGTGTGTTGAATGCCAACATTCGCATCCGATGGCGTCAAATACTATCAGACCTGACTGAGGGAGTGTTTGTGTGCATACAGCGCTAGTGCAGGGACAGGCGGAGACACTTCATTTAAAAGTTATGTGCCACTGTTTTTAATTAAATTAGACATATTGAACCCTATTTTTATGCTTTGGTTTTTTGCTTTGGTCAAAATACCTTAAGGATGAAGCACCATAGTAGTTCATTCAATCACTCTGCCAAAACAGCCCTGTACAGAATGCTCGCTTTTGAGTGCCTGTCTCTTTAAATGCAAATGAGACACAGGAAACTACGTTAGCGTCACTGAGGCTCCGGCAGCTAACAGCAGTTAGCATTTGGAAAATTTGCCGACCTCAGCCGGCACATTGCCGTCATATATAAAATGTATCCACTGGACACGTAAATCCTCTGAGGCTGAACGTTTGTGTAGAACTCTGTGCTGCACTGTGCAGCCAAAAATAGAACACTTTGCAGACTTCTGATCTTCCGGATACTATCGCCCTCGTCTGCACTCTCGCGTTTTTTTTAGGGACAAAGCGGAGCTCCGCGAGACATAAATTCCAGGAATGTCTCATTGTGATGTAGCAATGAGTGCGGAAGTTAACATCGCGTGTTTTATCTCCTGTACTTAGACTGAGGCGGACCACAAAAACATGAGTGAGTCATCTTTTTCACAAATTCTTAGAGCCTCCAGAGTCCCAAATATAAGTGATTAAAAAGTTGATTTTGCATAATATGTCTCCTTTAAGATAGGGAAAAACTAAAAGAAGTAACAGCATGAGAAAAAAAATCCACTGCCCACATGTTTACATGCTAAACGTGAAGCCGGATAGCTTAGCTTAATCCAAGAATAGAAACACAGGAAATAATAAAGATGGTTTGGCTTTGAATAACACATGCAAAATGTTCACAAAAAATGAAGTGTGACTTCAGCTCCAGTTCCCTGGCAACCAACAAGACACGGAAAGGTCAAGAAAAGCACTGGTAGACAATGTTTGTGTTAAACTAAGCTTATCTTCTCCTGCTGGTAAACGTCATATGAAACAAACTCTGAAGAAGAAATCAAATATATAATAAAAGTTTTTCCATTACTTAGATAAGAGTTGGCATTTGGCTATTGAGTATCTCAATCCTATATCATTTCAATAGAGAATATTTATAATAATACATACGCGGAAGAAAAACGTTGCGTAACAGCGAGAGAAGAACATAAAAGCTTTTGAAGAGGACAAGTTTATGACGGGAATGTGTAATTTTTTCATAAAGTTGCCATGATACATGCCAGTTCTGAAGGACATCGGTTTAACAAAAGGACTTAATGACTCCGTCAAGTTTAAAAAAAAGTTACATTCAGTTCTCTGTCCACAGATGTTCTGTATTATGTAAACGTCTCTCACGGTGCAAATATGCTTCTTTAAAACCACCAATCTTCTGGTTTCCTTGGTGAAGTCAAGGATTAAGAATATATTGACTAACCACCAAGGGGGGCTCTGCTGATTTCTAAATGATCCATGGGGAAATTAGACTATTTCTCACTTTTAAAATTTACAACGTGGCTTGGGATTTTTCAAAAGAATGACCCAAGAGGTACCATTTACGTCCCCGTTAATTCAGTCCCACCAAGAACCCCTTAAAAGCCTTTATTCAGGAAAGGGGTTTTAAAGGGTTCTCTGGATCAAAATGGTTCTTACTGGAACCATTAGTGTTACCAAGAACCATTGAAAACCCTTCAGAAGCAAATGTTTCCAGGTAGAACCTCAGCCCTTGTAGAAGGACCCTTTTTGAACCCTTATTTCTTAGTCTGAAGTTTTAGTTTTTTTTCATGTTCAGATTTCACTCACTCAATTTCCTTTCATTTCAGGAAGTATTTAACTCTTGCAACATGATCTGGCCAGAGCCAAAGGCCGTATGGTCAACAGCCTTCATTCTCTACACTGCCACATTGGGTTTCTTTGGACCGCTGCTCATTATTTGCCTCTGCTATTTACTTATCGTCATCAAGGTGTGTCCATGTGTTGCCGATATTTAAAAGTCGCATCGTCATTATCACCCTTATTAATAATAACAATCAAACTGACCTTGTCGCAGGTGAAGTCTTCGAGGGCGCGCGTGGGTTTCGCCAAGCGTCGGCGCTCGGAGCGCAAGGTGACGCGGATGGTGGTGGTGATCGTGGTGGTGTTCGTTCTCTGCTGGCTGCCGTTCTACATCATCAACATGGTCAACCAGGTGGTCATCATCCCGGAGTCCAGCGTCACCGCCGGCATCTACTTCTTCGCGGTCATCCTGTCGTACGCCAACTCCTGCGCCAACCCTGTGCTCTACGGCTTCCTGTCGGACAATTTCAAACAGTGTTTCAAGAAAGTAGGTTGAATTTTTTTCCCGGTATATCGGCTGCGTCTCGGCAAGATATTAAAACGGTAACAGTGTTCAGCTGCAGCGAAGAGGTGGCTAGCTTTGCGTAAAGATTGGCGAATAGAAAAATGATCTGGCCCGACTTTCTCCAATGTATCCTTTTAAAAACCAACTAGCAACTAAATTTTTTTTCCCAAATGTATTTAAATTTAACATTTAGGGGTGGGAATCATTTACTATCTCACGATTGGATTCGATTCCGATTTTTGAGGCTACGATTTGATTCATAACCATACAAAATGATCTGCTTTAATCTATAGGTGTGCAAAGGATGATCTACTCCAGTCTGCTTTTAAACATTTATCCATGCTTAGATGGAATTGTTGCCACCGTCGCTTAAAAGCATAATCACATATTGCACAAGTAACAAAAATAAAAGTGCCTCTTTATTAGAGCTTAACGGCGTCAATGCTAACGCAAGTTAACGCATGGCACGTTTCCATGAGTAGTAACGCTAAACTTTAAAAACAGAGGCACACATACGCAGCACACAGGTAAGCTGGCTATTTGTAGCGCTGCTCTTTTCATTTAATAAACGGACCGCTCCAGTTCAACTGTAGGCACGCTAACGTCGCTAAAGGAGCTAATGGAGCTAAACTGGTAAACGGTGCCTGGACTCCGGTGCCACGGCACGTAAACATGACGCCGTTAACATTAAAAAATTATTCTGGGAATAATACCCATTGTACCCATTGTAGTTCCGGGGGTCAAGGGACATGGTATAGGGGTGAAAATGAGAAATGGAACTGGGCCTTGAACTTGCATGGCCTGATTCACTAAGTTTCCCACTTCTCACGGTATTCCTACCTACTCACTGTATTTAGAAAGCCCTAGTACGACAGGTCAAATAAAGTGCAGGCATGAAAGATTCTCCCTATTCAGCCAGTGAGCTGTCAGGTGTAAAGAAAAAACATCACTGGAGGTGAGGACAGTATTGCGTGACATAATTGCATAGGGCAAACAAAGAATCCTCTACGTGCTGCTGAGAGCAGTCAATTGCATTTCTAAGCTCACAACTCATCTCAGAGTGTTTACAATATTCCGTCTCTCAAAAACACCATCTTAAGGTGAGTGGTAATAAGTAAACATGAGCTAATGCTGAACACATGAGGATAAAGGCAGTTTTAGCTCGGGTCTGTTTTTACTTCATTCTTAGTCTTTCTGCCAGTACGTCTGCCAGTATTGCCTGGATGAGGCATAATTTGCTCTGCTCAAATATTATAAAACAATACTCAAATACTAATTCACGGACATATCCTGCTGGATATTAGTGCAAATAACCATGGAGGAATGTATTTCTTCGTCGAGTATGTAGGCAAACAGTTTGGTTAGCCCTGATGTTTGACAAATCAATCCACCCTGCAACATGGATGTCTGTAATATTAACATCAAGCAGGACTTGTAGGATTCATCGCACATAACAAGCCTTTCCAAATCTCTCCTCACTGAAGCTCTCATCGGCCGCGCTGTTTCAGACTGAAATCTCACCCCCAGAAGACAGGCTGTGTTGTGATTGGCCAGCCAACGAGAGCTTTCTCAACGGTCTTGTGATTGGCCAGGTACCTGGAAGTGAAGTAATTAGCAACGTCTGCTCTCAGAAGCACAGCTCCCCCCTCTGGAACGGTGGATGCACTGCTACTCATTATCAAAACATTGTTTTAACAATGTTTAAAAATAGCTTCTTCACGACTCCCTGCCGCAGTCCCTTTTATGACTTTGACCCGGTGTCAGACCCAGAGTCAGAAGACACTGTTGCAAGTGAAACACCTCCACAACGGACGCTCTTCTTCTTCTGTAGTTCAATGTACGCAACCAGATGTGCCCGGACTAGTGCCCGGAGCAGGATTATCTGCTGTTCAGGAGACTGATCCTTACGTCATGATTCCAGGCTTTTTCAGAGCGCTTGCAGAGCCAGAGAATACAATAAAACCCAGCGTTCTCAGCAGTGGCTGAACTGTTTGTTTCAAAAAATGTAGGGCTTCATAAACGAGGTAATGGCGCAGATACACACCAAAAAACAGCGTTAATTGGAACTTCAGGTCTATGGGAGCTTTAAAAAAATGTTTCTACAGTAAAACGTCTTTAGCCACAATTGATCTCCAAGGGATTCAGCTGTTTACCCTCGTTTGTTTAAACTGAGCGAAAGAGGGAAAACAAAGCATGACTGTCTCACAATCTTGAAAAAAAAAAAATCACGAAAATCAACACTTATATCTTTTATATCCTATTGGCATATAACTTCTTAGCACTGTTGTCTCACAGCAAGAGGGTACTGGGTTCAATTCCCAGTGTGGGACCCTTTCACCGTCAAAACATGTATTTAATGTTAGACACATTCACTCTCCATCTGACCTCGCAATTTTGGTTGTATAATGACAATAAAGATCCTTTCCTTTCCTTAAAATAAGACCACAGCAGGACACAGAACACCAAGGTGTTTGTGCTTTTTCTAGCCTAGGTTATTAGAAACTGTTGTCTCATGACAATATTGTGTTTTTTCTAGTGCTTAATATTTTGCATGACCGCCATTATTTTATACGACAGCAAGATCCGAGATCGACCTCTTTTCAAGCCTGGGTGCCGGATGATGCTCAACTTGTGTTGAAGGTGTTCGATTGGGTTCAGAGCCGGAGACGCTTGGCCACTGAATCACTGTGAATTTTTCTTTGTAATCCTCACCTTTACGACACCATACAGCTGTTGAATTGGTCTCATCACTCCAGAGAATAGAATCCCAGCGGCCGTCATCTTTTTCCACATGGGCGATGGCAAATTCGAGGCAATTTTCCTCTGCATTGTATGACGTGTTTGTAGTTTGGTTCTCTACTTCTTTGGAATGAAACATGAATTTTTCTCTGTTAAGTAACTCCCATATATAATCAACAGTCTGCTGTACACCTGTTTAATGAATATTTAGACTCACCTGTGAGTGCAAATCAACAAATCTTGTTCGTGGGAGTATTTTGTTCTATCGTGCCCCATAGAAAATGTGGATTCTGAAAGGAAAGCAAAGGTTTTCTGTCAAATTCTGTTGTACTCATTTATGCCTCTTTCTCTTGACGCCACTTTAAAAAATCCCAAAAATATGTGTGTGCTGCAGGTGCTGTGCATGAAGAGTATGAGATGCAAGGCCAATGGTGTCGATGATGGCGACCCCAGTGCGCCGCGCACTGAGAGAACGACAGGGCACGATTGCATCCTGCTCTCGCCGCAAAACCAGGTCCGCAATGATACCCAGACCAGCCAGGTACTCTGTGTGTGTGTGTGCCTGTACATGGCCTCTTTAGGAAACTCCATCCATCCATTATCTAATGCTTTATCCTCCACTGGAGGGTCGTGTTTGGGTGCTGTGTCTATCTCAGCTGACATAGGGCGATACACTCTTAGAAATAAAAGTAAAACCATATAAGATTCTTTGGCTTGTCCTCATAGGAGAACCCTTTTTGGCTAAAGGTTCCACCTGGATCCCCTTTGGGTGATTCCACCAAGAACCCTTTTAAAACCCTTTATTCAGGAAAGGGGTTTTAAAGGGTTCTCTGGATCAAAATGGTTCTTACTGGTTAGTGTTACCAAGAACCGGGAAAGGGTTTTTTCCAGAAGCAAATGGTTCCAGGTAGAAGCTCAGCCCTTGTAGAAGGACTCTTTTGGAACCCTTATTTCTAAGAGTGTAGGCGTAGTACACCCTGGACAGTTCGCCAGTCCATCGCAGGGCCAAACATACTCTAACAACCATTCAAACTCACACTCACATTCACACCTACAGTCAATTTAGAGCATCCAATTTAACTCATCCCCAAATCTGCATGTATTTCGACTGTGGAAAGAAGTTGGCGAACCCGGAGAAAACCCACTCACACACCGGGAGAACATCCATGCGGAAAGGCCCTTGTTCCAACTGGAGCTCGAACCCAGGTCTTCTTGCTGCAAAGGCAAGAGTGTGAACCACTACACCAACCGTGTATTTAGGAGCTTTTCTGCCATAAATACTGATCTTGTGAGACCAAAATCTGGTCCTAATGAGGCAGAACCACATTTCTGAGGAAGTGGTTATGTTTGGGCCTAAGATTTAGTCAGATTTAGTCAAATTTAGGTCTAGGTGATAACTGGTAAAGGTTAAGGATTTGTTTACTAAGTCCAAATGAATAAAAGTCAATGCAGTGCACTCAGAAGAATAGCTGCGAAAAAACCTGTGTGTGTGTGTGTGTGTGTGTGTGTGTGGAGAGCAGCCAGTGAATGAAAAATCTTGCTGCTTAATGCAGCGTGGGGCTTCGTAACGTCAGGTTGAATAACTTTTAGAAGCACAGTGAAGTGCATTAGACTGACAAAGCGGCCCTGATGAGACTCTCTAACAGCTTCTTCAGCTGGATCAAGGTTATTAGAAACTACAACTTCCTTGTCAAGTCACAAAGTTAGAGATATGGAAAACTGCTCCATTATTCATGCGCGGATTGACGGTTATATGTTCATGTAATTGAGGGATATGATTTTAGCTCTGGCTTATAACATAAAAACATTCAATCTTGCACACAGGCAACCTGGACTCCAGCAAAGCATTAAAGCTGCTTTATTATATTAAAACGTATAGAGGCTCTAAGAATATATAGAGCGTCTTATGGCCTTCTTATCAGCACAACCTATAGTCAATCTGATGACATGATTTTTGAGCTAAATTCTTTATTTTTATTTAATTTTTTTATTATTATTATTATTATTATTATTATTATCACTACTAACCCCAACACAACAGTAAAGCCTGAAGATGTGACCTATAAAAGCACACCCCTAGGATGCCCATATAAGGAGTTGTGTATTATTTACAGAGGATCCGTGCCGCGTGAGAACTAAGGGTGAAACCTGTTCCGAGTTTCTAGGTTTTAAAGCTGATGATCAAAGTGGAAATGATCCGGTATCAGGTGCTGAAAATCTAAAAGCTTAGTTTAAAGTTCAGCAACATGTTTCCATTTTGATTTCCACTCATTTTGAGACACATAAATAGTTTCTGGTGTTGCTGTTGTCGATGAGATCAAATTGGTTGGATTGCGCAGTGAATGTGTGACAACACGACAGTACTGGAACAATAATTTGGTATTGTTGTGGTTTTTGGAAAAGGGAAGCAGGATTACGGCAATACTGTCTTATTTCTAAGAGAATATTGATTCACAAACATTTTTACGTGACGGTATTACACTTCTCATTACTGAGATATTACCTGGATGGTGTTACTGTAATATTATCAAGTATAAGAGGATATTACCAAAATATTACAAAATTATAATCATACAAAAACAACGTTATAACCACTTTTTGCTTGTATCATATACATGAATTAATGCTCTACTTTTTGTTTCATCATTCTCTTTCTGTTCCCTTCATCATCATCATAACTCCTACTTCCTTTTTACCCCAAATCTGTTGCTTTTGATGCTCCCCCCTGTGCTTGCCTTGATTCTGGCTCTTCCTCTTTGAAGATCTCTCCTCACCTTCCAGCCTCGCCTACCTCACACACAGCAGCAGACCTGCACTGCTCCAGCACTACCTGCCAGTCACCCTACACTTACCCAGCAGAGACCAGACCCACCACCACCACCTGCGCCGCAGTCTCCATGGTAAACGCCGGCGAGCCTCCCACCATCACTGCCCTGACGGCGCCCGCATTCTCTGCCGCCTTAGCCCCGCAGCAACAGTAACTTGTTGACTTTGAGTGTCAGGTGTTTTAGAGGAAAAAATACGACGTGAGGATCATCGACAGGGAATGAGATACATCTGCTTAAGTAATGGCAAATGTAAAACTATGAGCGTAACAGTCATTCTCTGTCAATTTCCGCAACACATTTAGACTCATTCTCAATGCATTGCATTTCAGATAGCCTGTATTTGTGAGAGCGCCTCATGAATATCTTTTTTCCTGGCTTGATTTGTACCCGCACATGCATCACCAAGCTGTTTACCAAGCCCCCAGGTTCCCTTGCATCCAGTCATCTGACATAAGTGCCTTTTCAGCCTCGCTCAGCAATCATCATGACTCCTCGGTGAAGACCTAAACATCGACACCTTCCATCCCCCACTTCCTGTTGCGCTGACACATAACATGTAAGGATGTACTCACTTTTAAGAACCAAAAATGCCATGACAGACCTAACTCAGAAGAGCTTTGTCCTAACATATGTATCTTGTAAGCTCCGACTAACCTTTTATTGGACTGCAGATTATAACTGCAAGACATGCAAGTAAAAGGGAACTATGGTGGCCTTTGCGTATACCGTTTTTCTTTGTTTGCGCTTCAAAATGTGTGCTCTGGCTGGCTCTTGTCCTTTTAGGCTAATGTAGAAACATAATACAGCAAAGATGGCAGCCTCGAGAGGACAACAAACGACAAAATCGAACGCAACAAAACAGACAACAAAGGAGGACACCCAGCAGCTCGTTTTTGTTCCTGCTCAGTTTGTGGCCCCAACAAGACGTCAAGCTGTGTGAGGGAGTTATGTTTTTCTCTCATGGGCGGAGCCAGTCGAGCTCCATCCTGACCATACTGTACCGTTTTAATCTGGGAACTTGCAACGGGAAGGCTGCCAACAATGGAACGGCTGCGGCTGCTTGTTTTGGTAGATTTTCTAATGGAAACGCACGAAAAAATACGTACGGTACCAAACCGGACTTATTCTGTAAGCGATTATACGCTTATACAAACATGCTTGCGGGTAGTATGTCAAAGTAAACCCTCCTTAATGTTACACACATTCAAAAAGAGTATATTGTGATTGTTGATTGATCTTGACCGTGTTTTAGAGCTTTGGTGGAAAAGTCTGCTGTATCGATTTTGTACTGTATTTCCACAGAAATGCTACTCGTGAGCTTTGCAGTCTAAGTAAGTGTGACCCATTTGCCTGTGCACGTCTTTATGCAAATGGAGACACTTCACCCTTTCAGAACACTTAACCTCTGACCTCTCTGTATATACTGTATACTCTGTGTCTTTGTGCACTTGTGTATGTGTGTACATTTGTGGCTGTACTGCACATTACAGGTTCTCTCTACCCCCTGCAGGAGCTGTGACAATGGTAATTACAGGGTTTTTATCAGCATATAATGTATTGTTTGCTTGTGTTAGTACGAGAGTGTTTACTGTACATTCAAAATGGAGGAGCACATTCCCTCTAAGCTTTGACCCTTGAAGTACATGTCTTGCAACCAAGTGCATTTTCCCTCACCACTGTACAAATATGAAACACAAAAGATACTAAAGATACTGGCTGATGCATCGGGTGTTCGCGGTGCAATTTGGAGTGAGAACTAGCACATTAGTGTGGAGGAGTGGAGGAACTCCATGGTGTCAAGGTCCTGCTGACAAACCTACCTAACCAATTATGTTTATCACAGCATCAAGTGACTACTACTGCGATTCAGGCCAAAATTTAGCAAATATCCATGTGTCCAATGAATGACTACAACTGCAGCCACTGTCACCATGGTTTACATTTAGGAATGTTGTCAGTCACTGATTGCAGCCCTTTCTAGCACATACTGGAGATGTTTGGAAACTACTCTTTAAAGGTCACTGTGCAAGGATTGGTGGCTTCTAATGGTGAGGCTGCATGGTGAGTCCAACAAACAACAGACTCCTCCGTTCAGCTCAGGTGACGCCTATGTTTGTGTCAGTAAGCTTAAGCTCTGAGTAGTTTTGTCACTGCACAGTACAAAGACGGTGGTGGGAAGAATGGTGACCTTCATACAGCAACAAAGAAAACCACCTTAGGTTCACACTAGTTAGATAAAAGCACGAACACATTGTCGTAGCGCTGATAATTCTCCAGCCACTTCCTGTGCAAAAATGACAAGGAAGAAAATCGCTCATTATAATAAGTGGAGGTGATGACAGTGAAACTAATGGAAGCTGAAACTGCGAGAATTATGCAAATGCATTGCGGTGTATATTTTACCCCATTATGTATAAAGTTGTGCAGATGATTCAGTGCTCTGTTCGTCAGGAAATAAAAAATGGTGTGATCAGAAACCAAACGTTCCCGTTTACTGTGCTGTCCCACAAACACAACACACTGACTGACTGACAACATGTCTACAAACACAGCTAATTTGCGAGTTGTGAGCCCCAGGTGAAGGATACCTTCCCAAAAAAAGCTGTGGTCGCATGCCGCCCCCTCATGCTTCTATTTACGGTGACATCTGCCGCTGCCAGCTGAAAAAAATCCTCAGAAATCACAGACGGAACACGGATCAGTGCAGTCCGACGTTTTCTACGCTGACGCTTACGTGTTAACGTCGCGTGTCAACAATCCTGTCATGTACGGAGCATGAATACGCAACATGTGTGTGTGTGTGTGACACACTGACAAAGTGTGAACGCTTGACTCACACATGCACGTACACTGTGGGGTTATTATTATGCACGGAAAAACACAACAGATTATTTCGATTAATTATTCCCCCCCCACATGTGAATGTCTGAACCTGCAATGCTGCTTTAAAAGGTCTGAACTGTCATTCATAGTGAAGTGAAGTGGTTTTACTATTATTGCATTTCCCCCCCCCCCCTCTGTGTGCTTACTTAGCTTCAGGTCTATTTTTGTCTCCCTCACCTGTCTCTCTCTCTCTCTCTCTCTCTCTCTCTCTCTCTCTCTCTCTCTCTCTCTCTCTCTCTCTCTCTCTCTCTCTCTCTCTCTCTCTCTCTCTCTCTCTCTCTCTCTCTCTCTCTCTCTCTCTCTCTCTCTCTCTCACACACACACACACAGAAAGAGAGAGAGTGAGAGAGACAGAAGAGAAAAGAAGCAATTCAATAATCAGTCTGATGTTTCTATATGCGTCGCAATATCTGTCTTTTAACATAGTTTTACTACTGCATTGGGAGCTGCGTGGCAAAAGAAACAGCAGAAGCTTGAGCATTTGATTGCCGCTGTTGGAGCATGCATTTTCGACACTGTGCTAATCACATTTGCAAAAACAACAAACTCACAATCGAGATTAAAATATTGTGATTAAAATGAGTGTGCTGCTGGATGAAGGCGTTTGGCTTTACTCGCACTGCGTGCTTCTGCCACCTCCACCTGCTCAGTGGTGAGATAGATAGATAGATAGATAGATAGATAGATAGATAGATAGATAGATAGATAGATAGATAGATAGATAGATAGATAGATAGATAGATAGATAGATAGATAGATAGATAGATAGATAGATCGATAGATCGATAGATAGATAGAAGCCTTTATAGTTAATGTATACTTATACTATACTAAGCTGCAGAGGATCGAAAAAAAGACTGTCAGTGAATGAAAGATGTGATTATTCAAACTATGCACATTTTTTTTTTTTTTAAACCAAATAACTCTCTTAACTCCAGTACTTTATGCCATCGAATATTCTGAACTCAACATAGGTCTATACTGGGCATGCTGCTCTCTTTTTGCCAGAGAGGAAAATCTCTGAGGGCATCTAGATAGTTAGTTAGATAGTTTTTATTATTATTATTTCAATCTTGTCACGTTTGAAATGAAGTAGACAGAAGTATAAACGTATATGTATCTACCGAAAAGTTCTTAATAGTCACAGTAAAACAAGGTGGAAATTTGTGTGGTCTCTATATCCTGCGTTTTTTTTTTATCAATGTAATCGCCCTTTTCTGCATTATATAGCACACTTACTGTACATGTGAGTCCCGTTGGTCACAGGACATGAGTAACAGAACTAGTCAGAACCCTGAGAATCACGGACATGTACCCAACATTAAGAGTGAATTTCCAGTCCTATATCCATCAGTAGCATGTTGCATCACCATTAACTGAACGCATTAATGATTTAACTTTAAGAGAGAGCGAAATGACAGAAATCATATGCTTATGCTGTGTCATGATCTAGTCCTCCGTGCCCTTGTGAGCCGTCTGCTTCCCCCCCTTGAGAGTCTTTGGAGACAGCTCGTCCTGGAAATGACCACAGACTGGAGTCGACTCTGCCTCGCTACGTACGCAGCCTCTGTATAGTGTGAGCACTCTTACAGTAATGGCATGATGTCATAAATCATACATCATCACATGGAATAATTCATATTATCAGTCCAGAATGACTGTAATCATAAACATAATGTATGTGTGTGTGTAGAGAGAGAATCTTTAACACAACATTAGCAAAGTATATTTACATTAATGTTTCTGGACAGTTTTTAAGTCACATTTTGGCGATGTACTGTGTCCAGTGAGGGTAAACTATTTGAAAGTGATGCAGAATGTCTTTCTTTGTTTATGTTCGTGCATGAGGCAACCATTAACCCTTTCACAACTAACCCTCAAAATGTGCATAAAAAGGCCAGGAAATGTCTTAGTGAGTGTTTTTCGCCCATTTTTTCCAGAATAACTTTCAATATCTGACAGTAATTTACAGTTGACTGTATGTTAAAGTAGTTTTTAGAAAAACAAAAGGTTTTATTGAGGAAAAAAACACTGAAGTTGAAAAGTATAAAATGTTGAAAACCAGGGCCAAAAAAAATGAAAATATGTTCACTAACATTCAAAAGTTTGGGGTCACTTAGAAATGTCCTTATTTCTGAAGGAAAAGCACTTTTTTCAATGAATATAACATTAAATGAACCAGAAATACACTCTATACATTGTTAATGTGGTAAACGACTATTCTAGCTGCAAACGTCTGGTTTTTAATGGAATATGTACATAGGTGTATAGAGGCCCATTTCCAGTGTTCTAATGGTACATTGTGTTTGCTAATCGCGTTAGAAGGCTATTTGATGATTAGAAAACCCTTGTGCAATGATGTTAGCACAGCTGAAAACAGTTTTGCTGGTTCTTTGACGAAAGGGCAAAATTATTATTTCTAATCTTGTCAATGTCATGACCATATTTTCTATTCATTTTGCAACTCTTTTGAGGAATAAAAGTGTGACTTTTAATGGAAAACACCAAAAAATTGTATAGGTGACCCCAAACTTTTCAATGGCAGTGCACATAAAGGCGTTTTTCCAACTCTCTCCTCGCTGGTAACAAAGACGCGGATTCGTCCGCTATTCGTCCGTTATTAAGATAATTGAAATTATCTTAATAACCACAACATGTTGGCTTTGACGTGCAACTCTTCAGCTTCCAGAAACTGTTGGAGTTCTCCTGATAGCACAAACTGTTGCGTAATTGCGGTAATGCAAAAATGTGCTCGCACAAAAATGTCTTCGCCGATACGCTCGGTGTTAAAGATGTTAAAGAATAGAACACTTTGCGGACTTCGGCTCTTCCTGATACTATTGCCCTCGCCTGCATGCTCACGTTTTTTAGGGACAAAGTGGAGCTCTGCAAGACAACAATTCCAGGAATGTCTGATTGTGACGCAGAAATGAGTGCGGAAGTCAACATCATATGTTTTATCTCCTGTACTTAGACTGAGGCGGACCACAAAAACATGACTGAGTCATCTTTTTTCACACTTTGCCTACTCATAGGGCCTCCAAAGTCCCAAATATAAGGATTAAAATGATTAAAAAGTTGATTTTGCATAATGTCCACTTTAAAAAATACTGTGTGTATTCCATACTAATCATTGCTGAGAGTAGTTTACGTTTGAACGGACAAAATAGATCACAACGTAGCGCCCACCATGCATTTTCAAGTCGGAATCCTGCATGAACGACGACACCTTAACACACTCACCAGACATTAATTTATGCACATCATTTCCACTGCTTTTTAATGCAAATATAATTAGCAACAGGGCAGCGTCTGGACGCATTCATGCATGTAGATGTTATCGACGACCCACTGATGTTCATCAGAATGATGAAGAAACGCTTGGCGCATTTTAGCATAAATGAATCCGTGTAGGTGAGGATCTTTTGTGTTTCTTCCCGGTTGCTGTACGGCGAATACATGTCTAATAATAACCTTCTTCTGCTTATCACTGACAACATTTACACTTCAGAAGAGATTGTAATTATTATTTTTTTCTTATGTCATCTGCATTAATAAGCGTCTGTCTCGCACACGTGCAAAGAAAAGCATCCGTCATCACATGTTCATATATTTACATCATGGTCAGCGATGATCTGACGATCTCTCTTTTATGTCTTCCTTTCTTCTCCTCAAGACGATGATTGACATTAAAGATATGTCAGTCAAGTGACCATCTGAGCTTGTTATATGCTCCCACGCAGAGAGTGCTCTCGCTGCAATAAGATGTGACGTTGATCACCAGGGGTTTGGCTGTCACTCAGTGTATCTGTCTACAGACTCAGTGGGTGACTGACTGTTTGCCTCGTGGAGGAAAACCTCAATGATGCCCTTTTATCCGTGAGGAGCAGAGGGAAAAGAGTGCGAGGTAAAAGCCCGGGAACAGGAAATGTACGGTATAAAATATGGCAAAAATGCAAATTCAAACTTTAAAGCTCTATAATGCAAAATTAGTAATTTGTCATAACTGTGAGTGCAGTGCAGGCAAAAATACTCATGAATCATAGACCAGCGGTGCAGATAGTAAAGAGATTATATCTACGGATCTAAACATCCGCCATTTCCACCCACCGGTTAATCAGGTGCAATCAGTCAAAGATTACAGAGTGTTGCTTTAGCGTCCTCATAAGTGTAAGTAAATATAGCGGTTGTCACTCGTGGCTGTCCTCCCCTCGTGAGCATAGCAATGAAGGCTGCAGTTGCAGTTATGGCCAGTTATGTCATTAGAGAGCACTGGTTTAGTCCTCTTTAAAATCAGTGCGCGGCCCAATTACAATCACACAAGGCACAATCATTACGTTACATGTCAAGACACGGGACGCGACAGACAGAGGTTGGTGAAGAGAAAGCAGAGATGCTTCAGCGTTTGGCTCAAATTCTCATCCCATCCAACGACCTTGACCTTTGATGAATTAAAAGCCGAGCCTACGCCACTGCATGACCTTCCCCTCACTATCACCTGAGCCATCTTTTTCTGTTTTTTTTCCATTTTTTTCCATTTGTCCATCATACATACAACATATTTTGTATTATCAAATATCACATACATATTTTATTTTATTAAAGATAGATTTCTATATGTGTCACAATATCTGTCTTTTAACATAGTTTTACGACTGCATTGGGAGCTGCGTGGCAAAAGAAACAGCAGCAGCTTGAGCATTTGATTGATTGATTTTCAACATTGTGCTAATCACATTTGCAAAAAACCAAACTCACGAACGGGATTAAAATATTGTGTAAAATCAGTGTGCTGCTGGATGAACTATGAAGCACACTGGTTCCGTAAACAAAATTCAGGAGCTACAATGCAGAGGAAAGAAAATGCAAAGAGGCAGGTTGAGTTATGGCCTTTGAAATTAAAATAGCAGAATTAAATGACTCAGCCATTCTTCTGAGATAAACAGAAATCCTGTTCATGTTTGCAGCTACAGTATGTGTGCACGTATGTTCAGGCTGCATCACCGCCTCTCTCTCCTGTTAAAAGCTGAGGGCCCTCCCAGTGAAACGATGAGACTTTTGAGCCAGACTGTGAGATTTGCCGGGGTACAAAGTGAAGAGCAGGGATGCTGAAATATTAAAAGGCCACGCTGTCGGTGGTCTGCATTTATCACAGCTTCACAGCACCAGGTTTTCTCTTAACACTCTCTGCTGGTCCTTTCTCATCTCCTCACCACATCTCTTTGACTCCTTCTCTACATCCAGCAACAGGCCTTTCCACCCTCCCCCTCCTCTTTTACCAAAACCACGTCATTGTAAAAGCCCAGATTGATACGAGAACGATCACTTTATTTCCATTCATGTTCACTCCATGAACAATAAGAAGCCTTTTTAGTATAGAAAGGTAATGATTAAATCACTGATACTGGTAATGACAAATGAAAAAAAGAAAAAGGTAAAACAAAGTACAAATTATGAGATAAAAAGTCAAACTTATTAGATAAAGTCGAAATTATCATATAGGAAAAGTCGAAATCATTAGATAAAAAGTCATAATTATGAGATAAAAAGTCATAATTATGAGATAAAAGTCGAAATTATGAGATAAAAAAATCTAAATTATGAGATAAAGTCAAAATTATTAGACAAAAGAAGAAATTATGAGATAAAAAGTCAAAATTATGAGATAAAAATTTCAAAATTATGAGATTAAAAAATCTAAATTATGAGATAAAAATGTGAAATTATCAGATGAGAAAAAGTTAAAATTATTACATAAGAAAATGTCGAAATTATGAGATAAAAAGTCAAAATTATGAGATAAAAAAGTCATAATTATGAGAGAAAAAAGTCATAATTATGAGATAAAAAGTAGAAATTATGCAACGTACAATTATGAAACCGCTGTGAAATGAGACTGAAGACCTAATTAAGATAGCGTATTTAAATCTGGCATACGGCGTGGTGAAGCGATTAACACTAATGCTGTAAAAGTACATCTGTAATTAGCTGAGAGCACTCAACAGAGGAAGCCACTCAATCAGCATACATTAAATCTGTAAGAGGCAAATAACAGGTTTCAGGTTTAAGAATGCCAAACAATCAATTCATTTTAGTTTTTTTAAAGACCATCAGCACCTTTTGTTCCTGGGATTTCCATGAAGACACAAGTTCAGGTTTGAGGTAAAAATAACATAAAGCCCTGACAATATCTGCCAAGATTGATGAGGATTGGACAAATCTTGCCTGTTGGCTTTGCCTCGTCTGCTTCTGTCCCTAATAACACGAGAGGTTTCTCACCATCTCAGCTCAACATCTGTGTCACATTCATCAAATAGACTTCCACTGAAGCGGCGCCCGAGGGCCCCGATCTAAAGCCACGACCACTGTTCTCTGTGAAACGCTCTTGTTCTGTCATTTCTACCGCGGTGATTCACACCTTCGCCCCTCACGCTCGCGTATTCCAGAATCCCATAAGCTGCAAATGGTGGGTTTAAAATAGTCTCCTTTGCTGTGCCTGTCTGAAATAGATTCTCATTATCTGTCAACCTCAGTCCCAGATCGCAGCGTCGCTTGTTGTCACACTGCGTCATATCTGCATTCACTGCTGATTACATGGCTTGAATAAAAGCCCTTCGAGCTGGGGGTGCACTTGGCTCCACTTAACCTGTGTGTAGACCTATGTTATATACATGTGTATGTACCTGTCAATTATGTCATATCTATAGCCGGCATTTTTGTTTTCTACTTGAGGGTGCGATGGATGGGAGTGCATCGGTCAGCAGCGGGGAAACAAAGATGAAGGCAATGCCGAAAGAAAGGAATTTGAATGTCAGGCCAAGTGTTACCATAACAATCCGCTCAAGTGCTCTTTCTTTGAGCGCTTAATTACTTTTTACATTATGATAATTCATCACTGATGAGGACTCTTCGTGTATCTCCTGACATTTGGGAGCAATCTCCCATGAGGGGAGAGTCTGTGAGTCTGATTTCTTGACTCTCTGAGGGAACAACTGCTCTGCTTAGGACAGGTGATTTATTAGCCTGCGTGTAGTTCACTGAGAAACAGTTCACACCATTGACTTACGATTATGAAGAGAGGAACACAAGTGCACTTATGCTCTTTTTGACGTAAATCACTGAATGCATGTCAAGCTTATTATTTTATTTATTTTCTTTTACCTTTTTTGTTCTGCAATTATGTTTTTGTCAAACTAATTCAGTGAAGCAGCACAAGAGGAACTCACGGGAGTCAAATAGATGAATACGAAACTTGTTTGTAGGTAAATGAGGTTGAGCGCTTCAAAATTATAATGTAACGATGGCGTATGGGGTGTGTAAGTCCACACTTTTCCATGCGATCCTCTCAGAATTCTAAAAAAAATAGGTAAAACTTAGCCTTTATAATATCCTCAAAGTCAAAATGATGAGATAAAAAGTCAAAATGATGAGATAAAGTCATAATTTTGAGATAAAAAGTCAATATGCCGGCGAGAGTCGCCAAACGATGGCTTTTCCAAATGCTAACTGCTGTTAGCTGCCGGAGGCTCAGCAACGCTGATGTAGTTTCCTGTGTCTCATTTGCATTTAAAGAGCATTTAAACATGCGATGTTGACTTCCATGTTCATTAGGACACCAGGGAACTTGGAGAAATAGGGTATAATATGTCTATTTTAATGATGCAGTCCTGTTTGCCTCATAGGGCTGTGATCTCCAGCTCTCACTGGAGCGATTCGCAGCTGAGTGTGATGCGGCCGGGATGAGAATCAGCACCTCCAAATCCGAGGCCATGGTCCTCAACCGGAAAAGGGTGGAGTGCTCTCTTCCGGTTGGGGATGAGATCCTGCCCCAAGTGGAGGAGTTTAAGTATCTTGGGGTCTTGGGTTCACGAGTGACGGGAAAATGGAGCGAGAGATCGACAGACGGATTGGTGCGGCGTCGGTGAAGATTTACCGGTCGATCTACACTCCTATCCTCACCTATGGTCACGAGCTGTGGGTAGTGACTGAAAGAACCAGATTGCGGATACAAGCGGCCGAAATGGATTTCTTCCGCAGGGTGTCTGGGCTCTCCCTTAGAGATAGGGTGAGAAGCTCGGTCATCTGGGAGAGGCTCAGAGTAGAACTGCTGCTCCTCCGCATTGAGAGAAGCCAGATGAGGTTGCTCGGGCACCTGGTTAGGATGCCTACTGGACGCCTCCATGGTGAGATGTTCCGGGCACGTCCCACTGGGAGGGAGACCCCGGGGAAGATCCAGGACTCTCTGGAGAGACTCTGTCCCTCGTTTGGCCTGGGAACGCCTCGGGATTCCCCCGGAAGAGCTGGACGAAGTGGCCGGGGAGAGGGAAGTCTGGGCTTCTCTGCTCAAGCTACTACCCCCATGACCCAACTTCGGATAAGCGGTAGAAGATGGATGGATGGATGGCGTCTGGGCTCTCCCTTAGAGATAGGGTGAGAAGCTCGGTCATCCTGGAGAGGCTCAGAGTAGAACCGCTGCTCCTCCGCATTGAGAGAAGCCAGATGAGGTGGCTCGGGCACCTGGTTAGGATGCCTACTGGACACCTCCATGGTGAGGTGTTCCAGGCACGTCCCACTGGGAGGATGCCCCGGGGAAGATCCAGGACTCTCTGGAGAGACACTGTCCCTCTGTTGGCCTGGAAACGCCTCGGGATTCCCCCGGACGAAGTGGCCAGGGAGAGGGAAGTCTGGGCTTCTCTGCTCAAGCTACTACCCCCCGCGACCCGACCTCGGATAAGCGGTAGAAGATGTATGGATGGACTTCAAGTTCAACCAAAGTCATTTTCTGGTGAAGATACTTGTACTTTTACTCAAGTCTCCCTTTAAGGTATTTTATACGAGACTGTTACAGCTGTAGCTCTTGATGTGCATCTCCCCATTATCTCTCAGTGGAAGCCAACAGAAGAGGAGGATTTTAACTTGATGTAGGAGGTTTTCTAAGCCTCTCTGATGCTCCTGCCACATGTGAGTGGCAACAGTTGCCATTAAACATACATACATTTCCTCTCATGAGTAACACAAGAAAAGAGCCGTACATAGTATAATCTGTGTCGCTGGGATTAATTAAAACTGAGGGTTTATCTTTGTTGAAACTTGCTCTCCCAACAACTGTTCATGCATAGGTTCAGAGAGGAAACAGAAAATATATTATAATAGAGTTGAGCTCTGCAGCTCTCGGAGAATTTGAGGGAAACCTTTGAAGCTGCGTTACAGCCTCACACACAATAATAATTTAGCCTCACTTTGTAACCAAGCAGCAACGCATCAAGAGGACACGGGAGCCGGGGTAAACATCCACAGTAGTGCAATTTACTCGCAGAAAGAATGACATAAACACAGATTAAACAAAAATAAGAACGCCAGAAAGAACAAAGGCTGTAAAGAGTCCAGGTCAGTCAATAGCTGTCAGACGTGCAAAAAATTTCTGGGTCTTCGTGACTCTCAATCATTCTCAAATGTCCTGCCTCTCATGCACACACACACTAAGCTGCATGGGGACACACAAAAATCAAGATTTCCTACTCGATTTGACTCACATTTCACAGCTGGGCAGAGTCTGCACCGGTCAGCACTGGTTGGAGAACATCGGCATGGCTAGTTGGCACAGAGTTCTGTCGGTGTGTGAGGGGAACAGATTACTGATTACTGACCCAACTGTAAACACGTTTGCCAACGATGAAAAAGAGAAGGTGCACGAGACAGGAAATAGTGTCAGAAGACAACAGGAAGTAGCAGGAATATCAATCATGCACCGGTCAGCACTGGTTGGGGAACGTCGGCATGGCTAGTTGGCACAGAACTCCGTGTGTGGAAGGAACTGATTACTGATTACTGATTACTGATTACTGACCCAACTGCAAATGCATGTTGCCAACGATGAAAGCGAGAAGGTGGGACAAAGGAAATAGTGTCAGAAGACAACAGGAAGTAGCGGGAATATCAAAGCAACGACGGCGACGGAACTGTTAAATGGCGTCCTAAGAATGTTTTGTTGAAACTAGAGCTGAAACAGTTAACAATTAAATTTTTGAAGCTTTTTTCATGATTAAAACAAGATTTCCGGATTGTTTTAGCACAGGGGTGTCAAACTCATTTTCACTGAGGGCCACATCAGCATAATGGTTACCCTCAAAGGACCAGATGTAACTGTCATACAGAATAAATGGAACTAAATGGAACCAAATATAATGCAAAATAAAGGTAACTACTCCGTAACATATTGCTAAATAACTTTCTGTATTTATTACTTATTCAGTTTCACTCGTCGCATGATGCATATACAATGATACACTCCGATCTAGTGGTGGTGCAATTAATCACTCGTGGGCCGCACAAAATGATGTGGCGGGCCACATCAGGCCCCCGGGCCTTGAGTTTGACACATGTGTTTTAGCTTCTTAAATGTGAATATTTTCTGGTTTCTTTCCTCCATATACCAAAGAAATCAGTAAAAACTGAATCATTTTGGACAAAACGTCGTCATTTCCAGGTTTGACAAACACTGATCAACGTTTTTTTTTTTTAGCATTTTCTGAGATTTTATGGACCAAACGATTAATAGTGAAAATTACAGATTAATCCATTATGAAAAGAATTGTTAGTTGCAGCTCTCCACGAAACCAGACCATCAGTGTATTCGTCTTTTTCAAAATCGGTAACAACTGTGAAAGTTGTGTAGTAGCGTTCCACTACATCACATAAGTCAGATAAGTCCTTCAGGAAGTATCCGAGAAAAATAAAAAGCAGATTTATCCACTATATTGCGTGGTTGCCTCATTTTCTGCACTTATACCTGGCGTTACACTGCGTTCATTCACATACACATGCACATGGATACTTGGCACACTGTCTGTCTCATTGGCCCTATTTGGTTAATTTTCTTGCTCGTCAGCCACTGGCTGAGATTAGAAGTGAAAGCGCGTCGCGGAGTCACAGCAAAACAGAGAATTATCACCTGATGAGAGGAGATAACAAGGCCACAATGACGGCCGTGAAAAAAAACAACAATCAGTCAGGAACAATCTCGTCATAATTAAACAAATGCAAGAACGAAACCCAAGCAAGGCACTGAAAACATTTCAAAAATGTTGAGACTGATCTCGACAGCAAAGCTTTGGCACAGGCAGCAGTGTGACACAGCATCGGTGCAGCAACATTGAAAAATGATCCACACGGGCATATCTGTCTTCAACAGACTCGTTGCTTTCAGCCGTCCATGTTTTGTTTTGGCCAAGAAATAGCTCGAGGAGGGTCATGAGGCTTTTCAAGTTTGGTAATGTACTTTTTTTTTTTTTTGATGCATAGCAGCAGCTTCTTGTGTTCAAAGTGATCCGAGTTGGGTGCATGTCCTTAGAGACTCTGATGGAACATCACTTCACATACATGGAGAAGATTTCAAGTATTAAAGGGGACATCTTATGCAAAATCAACTTTTTAATCATTTTAATACTTATATTTGAGGCCCTATGAGTAGGCAACGTGTGAAAAAAGATGACTCTGTCATGTTTTTGTGGTCCACCTCAGTCTAAGTACAGGAGATAAAACACACAATGTTGACTTCCGCACTCATTGCTACGTCACAGTGACACATTCCTGGAATTGTTGTCTCGTGGAGCTCCTTTGTCCCTATAAAACACGAGAGTGCAGGTGAGGGCAATAGTATCCGGAAGAGTGGAAGTCCGCGAAGTGTTCTGTTCTTGGCTGCACAGTGCAGCACAGAGTTCTACACAAACTTCCAGCATCAGAGGATTTACGTGTCCAGTGGATACATTTTATATATCACGGCAAATGATGGCTTTTCCAAATGCTAACTGCTGTTAGCTGCCGGAGCTTCAGTGACGCTGACCTAGTTTCCTGTGTCTCATTTGCATTTAAAGAGACAGGCACTCAAAACAGAGCGTTCTGAACAGGGCTGTTTTGGCAGAGTGATTGAACTGCTGTGGTGCTTCAATCTTAAGGTATTTTGACCAAAGCATGTCACAGACATGTTCATTAAGACACCAGGGAACTAGGTTAACTTGGAAATAGGGTATAATATGTCTCCTTTAAAGGTTTGAGCTTAAATAATAGAGTTTTGACATGTAAATATGAATGATGGGTGTAAATGTTTACTCCTTTTTTTAATGACATTGCCTCTTCCCTGCATTCGTTTTGTTTAGTTTGTGCCATCTCGTATTCTTGTGTATTGTTGTTGCCTCTAACAGGTGTTGCTGATGTTTTGGGATCGCAGTTTACTTCATGTCCCCTTATATAAACCTGCAAAAGTGTAATGACGTCCTCATAAATGCGTCCCTTTCACTGTGAAGTCTTGACATTCGTTGTATTTAGGTCAGTTTCTTTGTCACGCCGTGATGTAACAAGGCCTTTGTCGCTCACTGGCCTTGTGTTCAAAAGCCGATGCCAAATGAAATCACACGGCGACAAGCAGTTCCAACAATGACCTTAGAAATTTCGGTTGAATATGTGAACTACTCTTTGAGTGGTGACGTGAAAACAGTCTCTACTCTCCAGATTTTGTAATATGACAAAAAGCTGCTATCGTCACCGTTGAGGAAGAAACAGAGCGCGGAAAAAAGAAAAAGACACCGTTTATTTTTGTGTAAAAGAACGGAATAGGGTCACCGTCTCCTCTGAGCCATCATCTCCACGTCAGGATGACGAGATACAGATACTGACGGAGGAGAATTGCATCGACTTCACAGAAACGGAAGCCCCCGCAGCTGCTGGTTCACCGTTTGAAGTGGATTCTGTGTCTATTCTCGGCAATAGCGACTCAGTTTTAGTAAAAAAAATAGAACAGAAGAAGTGAACTTTAAAGGACCAGTATGTAAGATTTACATCTCGATGAAAGCCAACATGTAAACACCTTTTGAGTTTAAATGAAAGCTGCCATAGATTCTCCCACACTTTTGGAAGGGAAGGACGAGGTAAGAGAGATGAGTGATTTACCAATAGAGCCAGCGAAACCCCACATGTTGTACCTTTAAATATGTCATTCTTCCTACAGTCTCTTTCATAATATGTATTTGTATGCATACTGTAATAAAAAAAACAACAACTATACGACAAATAAGAGAACAATTAACTACGTGATATATTTATCATTCAATAAGCATTGTCAAGCAAAAGTATACTTATACTTGTACAAAATGTCACTTTGTTGGAAATGTGTTGGGGAAAAACTTACAGTTTCTCCTCGTCAGCATTCCTGGTTGACTGCTTCCACCCAGTGGACACTACGCAGCATTACATGTAAAAAAAAATAAAAATAAAATAAAATATGTGCAATTATAATGACGACCTGACAAGATTTCACAAAAGGTCACTGAACTCTCCGAAATATATTAAAATGAGTTGTTCATCACAGTGTCAACAATTAGTAATTCACTGTGCGCTACCAACATTTTTCAGAACATTCATGTTCCTGTTTGCATGTCGTGTAGAACTGCAAGTCACGATTATTTTTCGTAATCGATTTAATCTTTTGGTCAATAAAATGTCAAGCAAATGCTGATCAGTGTTTGTCAGATGTGGAAATGACGACGTTCTCGAATGTCTAGTTTTGTCTATATTGTTAATATTCACATTTAAGAAGCTCAAACAATCAGAAATGTTGTTTTAATGGTGAAAAAAGCTTCAAACCGATGAATCGATTATCAAAATAGTTGTCTGAGTTGCCGTCATGTGATTGGCCCATTAGATATTTATACTAATATTAGATAGGTTCCAAAAGGATTCCTTCTACAAGGGCTGATGTTTGCTTCTGAAAAACCCTTTCCCGAAAAGGGTTTCAAGGGTTCTTGGTAACACTAATGGTTCCAGTAAGAACCATTTTGATCCAGGGAACCCTTTAAAACCCCTTTCCTGAATAAAGGGTTTTAAAGGGGTTCTTGGTGGAACCCTCCAAAAGGGCCAAAAAGGGTTCTCGTATGAGGACAAGCCGAAGAACCTTATATGGTTCTACTGAGCACTTTTATTTCTAAGGGTGTATTCTCCCTTGCAAAAAAAAGCACATTTATTTACATTTGCAGCATTTCCATACCATAATTCCCACATGAACCCTGACTGAATTTTCACTAGTAAAGTAAATTCATTTCATATCTTCTGCAGGAAAAAGAGCGATGTGTATAAATGCCGGTGACCTACACGTAAGATAACTTTTCACGGTGTTGCTCCACCTCCTCTCTGACACATCACCGTGAATGTTTGTCTTTAAAGGAAAGCAGGTGCAGCCTCTGACAAAAACGACTGCTCCATCTGCAAGGTAAGATGTAATACGCTAGAATTAGAAACAGAAACTTAAGAGTTACTGTCTGTTGATTTTGTTCATTTAAAAAAATAAAGAAAAATAAAAAACTTCTGTACAGAAACTACACAACATTAGAAGAAGGTTGAGGTTCATACGAGCTATTTTTGAAGACTTACTACTGAATGCCAGGAAAGTGTAAAAAAAAAAAAACCTTTGCTCAATGCAAAGTAAAGATGATTAACGTGTATGTTTTGTCTTTTGTGTCAAGGGTGATGCTATAGTGAATCTCACCTGTTGTTGGAATCAACGTGCGTGTTGCTTGGTTTTTCATGTCCCGGATTTCATTACATTTTATTCAATGACATGACGGGAAATCTGAAAGCAAACAGAGGTCATTAATTATGTAAATGAACTCATACAACAGGTTTAACAAGAGCTTCCGCTCATTCTAATCCCATTTTAACTTTTGGTAAACCTGATTCGATGTAACTTGACATTGATATGTAATAATCAAAGTTCATCTTTATTGTCACAATAAAGAAAAAAAAGACACACCTGCAAATGAAGAAAACGTTATTTGGCAACAAAAAAAACAAAAGGCCACAAATAAATTGCAGAACCCTTTAAAACCCCTTTCCTGAATCAAGGGTTTTAAAGGGTTTTTGGGGGAACCCTCAAAAAAGGGTACGGGTTATAAAAGGTGGAACCTGGAATCAAAAAGGGTTCTCCTATGAGGACAAGCCAAAGAACCTTATATGGTTGTAGTTAACACTTTTATTTCTAAGAGTGTAGAAACAACACAAGCCAAAAAAAAAAAAAAGGATCATGCACAAGAAAACTTTGACTTCTTTTGACTGTTTTGGATCTCCTCCTGCTCACTGACCCCTCACAGACACGCAGACAATGGGAGGCGTTATGTCAGAGACACAGACGCTAAGCTGCAACTCAAAAGTGAAACCAGTAAACAACTTGTTTATTATTGTTAAAATGTAATGCCACCAAACCTGCTCGTTTGCAAAGCACACCATCGAATGAAGTGTTGACAATGGACATTAAATACAAGTTTTCATGCTTTGGAAAGAAAGAGAGAGATATTTTAAACATTTCACTCTCTCCATTGTCATTAATTATAAGGAGTTGTGTATTATTTCCTGAAGGTCTTTCCCACTCTGCCACCCAAAAAAAAGTCCATCCCACATTCTTATATCAGTCACAGTGTTGAGTTCTGAAACCATCGTGCAGAGGTTCTTCTGTCCCTTTTTAAACCTGCCCTTACCGGATATTTTCCCCCATTTTAGTCCATCAAACAGACATCATGGGTAAAAAGGATCGTCACAATCCTCCTCCAAGGATGCACACACCAGCACCCCCCGCAAACTACAACATTGGAGTCTACCCGGGATATCCTGCTCAGCCTGGTACATTCATCCGTTTCATTTTATCACTCGATTTTACTGAGATATAGTGTGTGATGTATGTGTTACAGAGGCTGTTAGGCATCATGTGCTGGATTCTGTCCTTTAGACCTTTCTTAAGCTAACTGTGCTCTTCTCATATGCAGCTCAACAGCCCGCTTACAGTGCGCAACAACCTCAGCTCGTACAGACCAGTGAGTGACTCTAACGGCAGTTATTTAAATATTGTATTGTACATGAGTTTATCCAAATTGAAATCATTGATTTGTCTTTTAAATTAAACTCAAGAGGTAAATGTTCTATTTTTTTTTACAATGTTATTCGTGAACAGATTTTTACAGTAGAAAAATGGCATCAATTTTTTTCCCCCAAATTAAAGTCGCAGTGTGTAACATACAACTAAAACAACTACAACCAAAACTACCAGTAAAAGTACTACTAAAACTATTACCACTAAAACAACTACTACTAAAACTAGCACCATTAAAACAACTACTAGTAAACTACTACCAAAACCACAAAACTACCAATAAAAGTACTACTAAAACAAGCACTACTTAACTACTACCGAAACTACCAGTAAAACAACTACTAAAACTACAAAACTAAAATGACTGCTAAAACTACTACCACTAAAACAACTACTGCCAAAACTACCAGTAAAAGTACTACTAAAACTACTACCACTAAAACAAGTACTACTAAAGTACTACCACTAAAACAACTACTAAAACTGCTAAACTACCAGTAAAACTATTACTAAAATTAGTACCATTAAAACAACTACTCGTAAACTACTACTAAAACCACAAACTACCAGTAAAAGTACGACTAAAACTACTACCACTAAAACAACTACTACTAAAGTACTACCAAAACTACCAGTAAAACTACTACTAAAACTAGTACCATTAAACAACTACTAATAAACTGCTACTAAAACCACAAAACCACTTCTAAAACTACTACCAGTAAAACAAGCACTACTACACTACCACCAAAACTACTACTAAAACCACAAAATTAAAAGTCCTACTAAAACTACTACCACTAAACTATTACCAAAACTACCAGTAAAAGTACTATTAAAACAACTACTACTAAAACCATTACCAAAACTAGTAAACTGCAACTAAAGTAACTACTACTATTAAAAAAAACTAAACTATCAGTAAAACAACTTCTGAAACTAGTTTTTTAATTTTCTAGATGCCACAAACGGTGTAGGAGTTACGGTAATGAGAAGTACACATGTCAGATCCTGTCTGTGACCACAGGATGGTAACAGATTCACAGTTATGCCAAAGGCAGGGTTTGTGGGACTATGTGAGTTGTAATTGTCATGGTCAACAACAATAATAAAAGTGTTGTTTCTTCTCACAGTGCAACCGGTAGTGGTCGTACAGCAGATGCCAACTGAGGGTCCTGGACGGTTGACGTGTCCTCGCTGCCAGGTCTCGGTTCTCACTAAAATCAAGTACAGAAATGGTCACCTCAACTGGGCAGTCTGCATGATACTTGGAATGTTCTTGTGAGTGGAACAACACACAAACACATACACAAGTGGTATATACACCAAATAACACTGGTCAGCACCAAATGTATTAAGTTTTTTTTAGCTGACAGAATAATTTTGATGTGCTGAATCAAAATCACATTGGTTTTGCTCAATCAGGTCAACTTTCTGAACAAAGCTACATATTTGTTTACATGTACAGGTATTTTTACATCATATGATGCAAAATGATTTTATGTTTCTTGCTATAAACACATTCTGAAGATTTTGCATGACTAATTGTTTTATTCATATTACAAGTGAATGAAATGGCTTCGACTAGAAGATCTTACAAAAATAAGTCTGACATATTCTGCTACATCTGCGGTGAATAACACCATTGTTCCTAACAAGAATCTAGTCACAAGTTTCATAAAGTGTGCTTACCATGATTATTTTGGTATTAAATGTGGTATAATGTCACAAAAATGTCATCAATTTAGTCAGAAGATCTGATTTTTCAAAATCTAATTAGCATAAAAACCTGACCTGATTGAGAAAAATTGATGATTTTTGGATTCAGCGGTGCAAAATGGTCCTAATTCGGTTGAAAAAACATTCACAATGTGAAAAAACTCACATTGTTTTTTGTTTTGTAACCCAGTGTAATCAAGCATTTTTCCTAACGTTGACACAGGTGCTGGCCTTTCTGTTTTATTCCCTTCTGCGTGAATCGTTGCAAAGATGTGGTGCATTGCTGCCCCATGTGTGACACCATCCTGCACGTCTATCAACGCAAGTGAATCATCACCTTACTATAAATACAATTGTGACAAACAGAAGGATGAAAAAGCAGTCGTGATCAGACATCAGAGGCACCAGCATCAATCCGTTCATTTAACTACAGAGCTATCGTTTCTTCTTTTCTTGTATCTTGTGATTTATAATGAAGTCATGTGACGTGAACGTGTAAAAAAAAAAATAGTTATGCATTATAATGATTTCATTTTAATGGCGTACTGAATGTCTATTTGATATTATATATATAAAATTAAATATTTGAGCATAAGAATATCAATACTATGAAGCACTGATATATTACAATGATTAAAATGAGTATATGGACTAATCACTGAAATATAATTTCTGACATACTAATAACTGCTTGGCAATAAACTGATTATAACTTTCATTCTTCATCAGAATTCATTATAAAGACCTCTCCATACCTTTACAGTCATGAGCCAAATGACAACAGACATTATCCCCACCTGTGGCACAGCAAGTCGACTTGAAACATATCCGAGCTCACAAGCTCGTAAAGCTTTCCTAACGTTAGTTTTTGCTTCCCAGAACGTTACTTTGTTTTTTGACTTCATAAAACTTTTAGAGAGCGTTCTCTAAAGCTTCCCCCTAATCTTACCTTTATGCAACCTTTATACATTAACATGACGGGTCACTTTCATATGTGACGAGATGCAGCTCCACACTACTGTCAATTCAACACACCACAGACAGTCAGGTGGATTTACAGGTCCCCTTTATTGAATTACACTCCTGCAACACAGCACCACAGTGGAATGACGACTGGGAAATAGCATTGGTCTCATAGCTCTGTGTATCATTAAACAAAATCAAACAAAAAAATATACATATAATTTATTATAACTTGGTGTGATCGTATAGTGTATATTATTATCTATTATCCATCCTGATACAAAGTTTTAAGTCGTGTTACTTTCACATTTACATTCACACAATACATATTTGCATGTAATGACCTTAATGCAAGCGGAAATCCTTCTCAGTAATCCATTGTAGAATAATTAAATAGAAACTAAAGTGAAGGACACATTAACACAGTTTTACGAGGGGACCCTGAACGCAACACCGAATGCTGCCTAGCACCCATATCGTCTGCGGGTGCTAGGCTGCGGGCTAATTAAGTTAGCGCGAGCCTCTTGAACGAACAGGCAAAGAAAAAAGTAAAATAAAAAAATAAAAAGTAACCCACACATGCTAACAAATAAACCATAAAACTGACATATGGGGTTCAGAAGTATTACCTGCACTACAGCACCACAGTGGAATGACGCTTGGGAAGTAGCATTGGTCTCAAGATAAACCTGGATTAACACATGGAACAGGTGCAATTAATTATGCTAGCCTAACACCTGCCACCAACGCACATTTTAATCTGTAAAATGTCATATACAAACAAGACAGACATTGACGAGGCTCATAACAATAAGCAAAGTTATTTGAAATACATAGCACGGTAAATAACAAACTATTTTTGAAATAAAACACAAAGTTGGAGAGTTGCTTCACCAGGACCATAATTAAAACACAACTTACCACACTGCATTCCTCTTAGCTCTGTGTGCTGAGGCAGCTTGCACATACCATCATGTGCCAGTAGAGGGTGCTGTTGCGCCACTTTTGCCATAATAATGCTATATTGTACTCTGTTACATAATAACTATAACTCATTTAATTTATTTAAAACTGCGCACATTAGTACACATTCTTGCAGTACTAGATAAATGAATAGGCAAGTGTATACGAAAATTTACACACATATATATATACAGCAAACATTAACTCAATCTTATATTGAATGTCTTTAAAGTGTTTTAACGTCAGTGAATTTTAACGTCTTACAAATCACAACCAGCAAAGAAAGTCTGGTAAACGCTGTATCCAACTTTTCTATTCTAATCTAAAGTAGATACTAATTCATGCTGTGATGCTCTCAACATGAACATATTATACTGTAAGCGACGCCTGTACATTTAAAACTACTTAAACCACAAAACTACCAGTAAAAGTACTATTAAAACAACTACTACTAAAACCACAAAACTGTCAGTAAAAGTACTACTAAAATGACCAAAACTACCAGTAAAAGTACTACTAAAACCACAACACTACCAGTAAAAGTAGTATTAAAACAACTAATACTAACACCACAAAACTACCAGTAAAAGTACTACTAAAAGCACAAAACTACCTGTAAAAGAACTAATAAAACAACTACTATTAACACCACAAAACTACCTGTAAAAGTACAACTAAAACCACAAAACTACCATTAAAATACTTCTAAAACAATTAAAAGCACAAAACTACCAGTAAAAGTACTAATAAAACAGCTACTACTAACACCACAACACTACCTGTAAAAGTACTACTTAAACCAGAAAACTACCAGTTAAAGTACTACTAAATCCACAAAACTACCAGTTAAAGTACTGCTAAAACCACAAAACTACCAGTAAAAGTACAACTAAAACTACTAAAACCACAAAACTACCAGTTAAAGTACTACTAAAACTATTACCAAAACTAGTAAACTACAACTCAAATAACTACTACTATTAAAACCTTTAAAACTACTACCACCAAAATTACGAATCTATTATCAAAAGAGTTGACGATGAATTGAGTCATTGTTTCAGCTCTAATGTGGTTGTCATTTGCAAACTGTCCTGTGTGCTGCTAGCGCTTGTAAGTTGCTGGAACTCTAATTTCCCTGAGGGAGTCATCCCAAGGGATCAATAAAGTCTAGTGTTAAATCTAAGTCATTCTCTGTCTCTCTTGTCTGAGTTGCCGTCATCTGATTGGCCCATTAGATGATTTGCATCAAAGTACCAACGTGGCTGGTGAGCGTATTCTCCCTTGCAAAAGAGCACATGTATTTACATTTGCAGCATTTCCATATCGTATTTCCCACATGATCCCTGAATGAATGTTGAGTGTCAAAGTAAAAACTGTATGTAAATCTATTTCACATCTTCTGCAGGAAATGTTACATTTCATGGTGAGAAACAAAGTGCTGTGGTCAGAGAGCGATGTGTGTAAATGCAGGCGACAGCTTTTCACGGTGTTGCTCCACCTTCTTCTCTGACACATCACCGTGACATTTAGTCATAAAGGAAGCAGGTGCAGCCTCTCACAAAGACTCCGACTCCCCTCAGCAAGGTAAGCAGCAACAGGTCGGCACTCGATTGTCTGAAGGAAACATGATATAGATGTAATACGAGAGAATCAGACAAGCAGAACCGAAAGAGTTACTGTCTGATTGTGTTAATTAAGGATAAAAAAAACTTCCGTACAGTACACAACCTTTTAAGACCATGAAAGAGAAGTTAAAAAATAACCTCTACTGAATGCAAAGTATTAACGTTTATGTTTCGTGTTTGTGTGGAGACCTCACCTGTTGTTGGAATTTATATGTGTGTTGCTTGGTCTTTCCATGTTCCAGGGGCTATTTCATAACGTACCAATGACGTAACAGGAACTCTGAAGGCAAACAGTGGTCATGATGAATGAATGTGAATGAACTCATACAACAGGTCGAACAAGAGCCTCCTTTTATTCATTGACGATTGGTTTCACCGTAAAAATTGATATTGACATGTTAAGTTAATCAAAAGTTCATCTTTATTGTCCCCAGTGTTGAAATGTGTCTAGGGGCATCAGTGCATCATCAGTGCTAGTGGACTGTGTATATGTCGTGACTTGGTGCTTTACAGGGAATTGATCTGAGCTGAATTCAACTCACAGTCACAGATTGGTGTGAGAGGCGAGTGCGGCTTAAGAAAACACGTGCAAATGAAGAAAAATGTCCAACAAACAAATTGCAGTAAGAAACACGCGACGCAAGCAAATGTTCCCGCGAGTAGAAACAACACGAGCGAAGAGAAACACATTTGACTTCTTTCAGATCTCCTCCTGTACACTGACCCCTCACAGACATGCAGACGATGGGAGGCTAGATGCTAAGCTGCAACTCAAAAGTGAAACCAGTAAACAACTCCTTTATTATGGTAAAATTTAATGCCACCAAACCTGTTGGATTGCATAGCATACCATTTGATCAGTGTTGACATAGTGACATGAAATACAAGTTTTCATCTTTTGAAACGGAAGAGAGATACATTTTAAACACTTCACTCTCCCTATTGTTATTAATAGCAATTTAATAACACAACAAAGTAAAATAAAAAACAGATTGTATGTGTAAAATAAGCTGCAGAGGGGTCTTGGTTTTAACCCTGAGAACACAGAGCATTACAATGTTTAAATATACAGTATATACAGAGGCTATAAGAATGTGCAATATAAAGTGTCTCATATCCTTTTTTTCAGCACAACCTAAAGGCAATCTGATGAATTAAAGCGGACCTAGACCGGAAGTTCCAATTAACGCTGTTTTTTTGGTGTGGATCTGCGACATTACCTCGTTTATGAAGCCCTGAAGGTTCGAAACGCACAGTTCAGCCACTGCTGAGAACCCTTTGATGTATTGTAATCTGGGGCTCAGCGAGATCTCTTAAAAAAACCTTCTGATTACGTAAACAGCATTTCTCCTGAACAGCGGATCCTCCTGGTCCGGGCACTAGTCCGGGTACATCCAGGTGGTACATTGAACCACAGAAGAAGAATAACATCCGTTGTGGAGGTGTTATACGAGCAACAGTGTCTTCTGACTCTGGGTCTGACTCCGGGTCAAAGTCACAAAAGGGACTGCGGCGGGGAGTCATTTTTAAACATTGTTAAAACAATGTTTTGATAATGAGGAGCAGTGCATCCACCATTCCAAAGGGGGTAGCTGCGCTTCTGAGAGCTGGTGTGCTGAATATGTCACTTCCGGGTACTGGCGAATCACAAGACAGTTGGGAAGGCTCTAAGCTGGCTGGCCAATCACAACACAATCTGTCTTCTGAGGGTGAGATTTCAGTCTGAAATATCGCGGCTGAGGAGAGTGTCAGTAAGGAGAGATTTCTATCGGCTCATTTACAGCAACTAGGAGACCATGAAAAACAAGTTAATGTGTGTAGACCTCCATAACTCACATATATGTGCAGCAGGACCACTCTATGTGAGCTTTAAAAAAAAATATATATACCTATATAAACGACCTGAGCAAAAAGTACTAAAAATGTTGAAAATTAGATTGAATTTATGAAATTTGGAAACAGGTTCAAGGTTCGCTTAGCTCGTTTTTAATGAACAAAAAACCTCTTTAAACCACTTTGTATTGCGATTAAACATGTGACATAAAATGAATCAAAACTTTGTCTCAACAACACATAAGAAGACCGGAAAAAATACCATGGTTTTTTAAAGCCTGACTATATGACCTATAAACTCACAGCCCCAGGATGTCCTTATAAGGAGTTGTGTATTAATCCCATGGCAATTTACCACGGGTGCACCAGTGGAGTTTCAAATGTGTCTTTCCCCCTCTGCCACCCAGAAAAGTCACAGTGATGACTTCTGACACCATCGCTTGAAATGAAATGAACAGAAGTATCGTACAAAGGTCGAGAGGTTCCTCAGTTCCTTTTTAAACCTGCCCTTACCCTATATTTTCCCCCCTTTTAGTCCATCAAAGAGACATCATGGATAATAAGGGTCAGGAACCTCCTCCTCCAATGATAAACACATCAGCGCCGCCATACCCAGGCCCCCCCGCAAACTACAACACTGGAGTCTACGCTGGATATCCTGCTCAGCCTGGTAACAATTCATTTTACTGAGATATAGTGTGTGATATATGTGTAGGCATCATGTACTGGATTCTGTCCTTTAGACCTTTCTTAAGCAAACTGTGCTCTTCTCATATGCAGCTCAACAGCCCGCTTATGCTTACAGTCCGCAGCAGCCTCAGTTCGTACAGCCCGGTGAGTGACTCTCTACAGCGTCAGCTATATGCTGAACAAACATAAAGCATCTTCATCTCAAAACAGGTCAGCTGACATTGGGGCGAAATGTGGGGTCATACCATGGACAGATCGCCAGGGCCAACATGAAAATTATGTAAAACTGAAATGCAATAAGAGTGTTTTTATTTACAGTGTATACTGTATGTACAAATGAAAATGCTCCATATCATAAAATCCACACAGGACTGAGGCAGAAAAGACTGTCAATCAAAAACCTGCTCTAACTTTTAGACACTTCCTCCTATCATCAAGAAGCCCTGTGTCCACGCCCGCCTACTGCTCTATTGACTCCAAAAACTACTAAACTACCAGTAAAATGACTACTGAACTACTACCATTAAAACAACTACTACTAAAACCACAAAACTACTAGTAAACGTATGACTAAACTACTATCGAAACTACCAGTTAAAGTACTACTAAAAATACTTAGACTAACTACTGAAACTACCAGTAAAAGTACTACTAAAATTACTACCACTAAAACAAATATCACTAAAATTATAAAACTACTAGTACAACTACGATCATTAAAACCACAAAAGTACCAGTAAAAATACTACTAAAACTACTACCACTAAAACAATTATGACTAAACTACTACCGAAAACTACCAGTGAAAGTACTACTAAAACTACTACCACTAAAACAACTAAGACAGTAAATCATATTATATGATCAGTAAAACTACTACCAAAACAACCAGTAAAAGTACTACTAAACTACTACTAAAAACACAAAACTACCAGTAACACTACTACTAAAACTACAACCATTAAAACAGCTACTACTAAAACCACAAAAGTACCAGTAAAATTACTACTAAAACTACAACCAAAACCACTAATAGTAAAACTACGACCACTAAAACAACTATTATTAAAACTAGTAAACTACAACTCAAATAACTACTACTACAACTAATAAACTACCAGTAAAACTACTCCCCCCCCAGACAGATCTCCAGTTCATAGTTTTTGGTCTAGGAGTTACGGTAATGAGATGTACACAGGTCAAATCCGGTCTGCGACTACAGGACGGTAAAAGATTCACATTTATGCCAAAGGCAGGGTTTGTGGGACTATGTGAGTTGTAATTGTCATCGACAACAATAATAAAAAGTGTTGTTGTTGTTTCTTCTCACAGTGCAATCAGTCGTGGTCATACAGCACATGCCAACTGATGGTCCTGGACAGATGACGTGTCCCCGCTGCCAAACCTCAGTTCTCACTAAAACAGAGTACAAAAGTGGTATGCTCACCTGGCTGATCTGTGGCATACTTGCAGTTTTCTTGTGAGTGGAACCACACACACACACACACACATACACAAAAGTGGTATATACACTAAATAATCAAGCATTTTTCCTGACGTTGACACAGGTGCTGGCCTTGCTGTTTTATTCCCTTCTGCGTGGATTCTTGCAAAGATGTGGTGCATTCCTGTCCCATATGTGACACAGTCCTGCACGTCTATAAATGCAGGTGAATCATCACCATACTGTAAATTGAATTGTAACAAACCGATGGATGAAAAAGTAGTCGTGATCAGACATCAGGGGCTCGAGCAGTAATCCGTCAATATGTGTCGCCTTAATTTAACTAAAGAGCTATCATTTCTTTTCTTGTATCTTGTATCTTGTGATTTAAAATGTACAGTCATGTGACGTGAACGTGTAAAAAAAATACAGTTACGATGAACGTATTTTGTGATCTGAGAAATGTCTCCATATAATGTGCACCAATGTTAAATGCCATTATATCTTTTTCTGATTATTTCACGACAAAATTATGTACCTGTTTGTTTTACCTATTTTATACATATACAAATAAAGTATATGTGCAGCTGTGGCCTAGTGGTTAGGGCTTCGAGCTCGAGACCGGAAGGTAGCCGGTTCAATCCCCGACCAATCCGCAGCTGAAGTGCTGTTGAGCAAGGCACCTAACCCCCTCACTGCTCCCCGAGCGCCGCTCACTGGCATGGCTGCTCACTGCGCTGGGTTAGCATGTTCTCCACCTCGCTGTGTGTGTTCACTAACTCACTGCAGAATTGAATTTCCCCTTGCGGGACTTAAAGGGTTCTTAATCTTAATCTTAAAGACCATTTATATAAATAAACATTTGAGCATAATAATATGAATACTATGAAGCACTGACATATTACAATTATTAAAATGAGTATATTGACTAATCACTGAAATGTAATTTCTGACATTCTAATAACTGCTTGGCAATAAACTGATTATGATAACTTTCATTCTTCATCTGAATTCATTATCAAGAGCTCTCCATACCTTTTTCAGTAATTAGCCAAATGACAACAGACATTATTCCGAAGTGTGGCACAGCAAGTCGTTCCCCTAACGTTCGATTCAACACACCACAGACAATCGGGTGGATTACAGGTCCCCTTTATTGAGTTACACTCCTGCAACACAGCATCACAGTGGAATGACGACTTGGAAATAGCATTGGTCTCAAGATAAGACACAGTGCATTCCTCACAGCTCTGTGTCATTAAACAAAATAATTTACATATAAATGATTATAATTATATAATTAAATTATTATTATTATCCCTCCTGATACATTACAAAGCTTTAAGTAACGTTAATTTCACATTTACATTCACACAATACATATTTGCATGTAGTGGCTTTAATGCAAGTGGAAATCCCTCTCAGTTACATTTCATAATAACTAAATAGAAACGAAACTGAAGCACACATTAACGAGGGGACCCTGAACGCAACACTGAATGCTGCGGCGCTAGCGTCCATGGGTGCTAGGCTGCGGGCTAATTAACTTAGCGCGAGCCGGAAAAAACAATAGTACACACATGCTAACAAATAAAATATAAAACTGACATATGGGGTTCAGAAGTATTACCTGCACCACAGCACCACAGTGGAATGACGCGCGGGAAGTAGCATTGGTCTCAAGATAAACCTGGAAAACACATAGAACAGGTGCACGTATTATTAAACACCGGCGACAACGCACATTTTAATCTGTAAAATGTCACATACAAACAAGACAGACATTGACCAGGCTCATAACAATAAGCAAAGTTATTTAAAATACATAACACGGTAAATAACAAACTATTTATGAAATAAAACACAAAGTTGGAGAGTTGCCATGCCGAAAACACAACTTACCACACTGCATTCCTCATAGCTCTGTGTGATGCTGAGGCAGCTTGCACATACCACCCCGTGCCAGTAGGGGGGCGCTGTTGCGCCACTTTTGCCATAATAATGCTATATTGTACTCTGTTACATAATAACTATAATTTAATGTATTGAAAACTGTGCACATTAGTAGACATACTTATGTATTAGATACATGAATAGGCAAGTGTATACAAATACATCCAGCTCAAATATGTGTGTTTGATGTGTCTGTTAGAGTAGGATTTGAGGTGGTATGAAGGTGGGATTATGGGATGGCCCTGTGAGAGTGCAACCAAAGTAAGTACCTGATTATCCAGATTAGGGACTGATGATTTGAGTCAGCACTTCTCTGCTCGATTGTTCCTCCCTGCAGTCTTCCTTTGTCTGTGTCAAACGCACATGGAAAAGCAGAAAACGACACAGCAAACATGAGCTCAATCTTATATTAAAGGTCTTTAATCCTTTAAGGTACTACTCAACCATTTGGTCGACCACACTTTGTCACTATATCTCATTGAAAAATGCATCAAGCTGAACTCACTAACACTTAATACTTAATACGACTTGCTCTGAATGTTGTACTTTATGAAGTATGCAAAGCAGGTTTATTATGAACAGACGTCTCAACCGTTTGGTAGAGGCCTGTATCTGAAATACTGTAGGGTCTAATTTAAAATATACATATATTGATTGTCATTATAGTTATCATAAGTAAATAAAATAAAATAATAAAAAATGCAAAGAAATATTTTTTCCTTTGCTTTTTTCGTGGTGCGTACCTTAAAGGGTTAAAGTGTCTTAACGTCAGTGAATTTAATGTCTTACAAATACAGTACATTTGGTTGTGTATGGGTTGTCTTCAGTGAATCGTGGTGATGCAAATGCAATGGAGTCATAATGTTGTTGTTTTAAAAAAAAAAAAAAAAAAACCCCATTCACCCTTTATTTTTTAAATAAATAGTTAAATTATGTTGTCAAAGGGAAAAAAAATTAAATAAAATGTAATTTTATAATAATGCTTATCATGTCTATGTACTACTAGAAGCCACCTTAGCATCTTATTAGCATAAAGACTGGAAATAACTCGGTGGGCTTGAAACTTCCTGAAGTATCCACTGGTTACCTAGCAACCAGCAGAGAAAGTCTGGTAAACGTTGCATCCAAGTATTCTCATTCCAATTTACTAATCTAAAGTAGATACCATCAATTACTATTTCTATAAGTTAGTTTTTTTAATTTTTAACCCAGGTTTGGGGTTACCCAGGGTGCAACAGTGTTCACCTTGTGTACAGTTTTGGCTTCTGCCAGCATCAGTCATGGACTATTGTTGCTGTGGGTCATGTTTTCTTTGGCTGAATCATCTCTTCAAGGGCATGATGTAACGCCCTCTCGTAGGAAGGACCACGTGGCCCGAAAAGGCTCACCTGTGTTTTGCCGTGACCATCTGCCGCGCTCTGTCTAAATCCCATCTTCATTACACCCCATTCACGAGAGAGGGAACTTCTTCAGCCAGATGTAATCCTCATGACCTATACAGCTCTGGGTGTGAGGAAGACTTTGCATAAGCAGCGCGAGGAAGACGTGGGAGCGTGAAGGCAGGAAGCAACACTGAGATGTGAAAACGGATGTGACTAATATGGGAATATGGGATTTTCAGTGCATTGCTACAATTATATACTCTACCTATTTCCCTTTTTTTTCTTCTCGTTAGACAGGTGACGCCTCCACAGATTGAGCGTGAAGCAGCAGCGAGAGGAACACAGCCATGAAGACAGGATGAATAGAAAGAGGAGGACAGAGGGAGTGAGAGAGGGCAGAGACCAGAGTGAAACAGAGACAGAAGATATATTTGACCATGTGGGTGTGAGAAGTATCATCATTGTGGATTCTTCTCAGAGCAGCAGGACATCACTGGGCTCTTCTCTTAGTGTGTGATGTTTTTCTCTCGTGAGCACAAAGGGCTTTCATATAATTCCGAAGACAAAATGGACTCTGTTTTGTTTCTGCTCTCCGGGGAATTCACTCGCTGGATTAACGACAGCACTTTGACAACTTGAAGTGATGGAGACTGGGAAATGATGCCTCTCTCCTAATAACCCGAAGAATTAAGTTCAAAGAATCTGTGCGAGGTAAGTTTGAAATTGTTGCGTTACACGAATATTTGTGTTTGTGTGAGGACATTTAAAAAAAAATAAAAAAAAAATAAAAAAATTGGGGTCACAGATTCACACACTTACTTGTTTACTTTGCTAATATTAGATTTTGTTCATCTTCGGGCTGGGGGGATAAATGACGTCAATATGTGCGCGTGCATGTGTGCGCGTGCACTCTTGTGTTTGTCTGTGCTCTCGGGGACTGAAACTCGTCTTCTCAAAAGCCCGGTATGCAATGCAGTCGGCCCACGCTGTTTCCCGTTGCCGTGGAAACCGTTGGCCAGTGCTAAAAGCAGTTGTGCTCTGCGCTGTGAGCACATTCGTGCGTGTGTGAGTATTTTTAAAGCGAGAGAAACATTCGAATGTTTGATTCATACATCAGGTTCATTTGATAGTTTTGATATTGTGCATCAAGCACAGCCTGCCTCCCTCCTCTGTGGATGTTTTCACTCCTCCTCTCTACCTTTGCCTCTCTTTATCTGCTTCACTCCTCTCTGAGTCTGTGCGTCTCATGTTTTCCTCTCTTTTTTTTTCCCCTAAGATGGCCGTGACTCCTATAATCATCTGCCTCCTGTCACTGATTGGCGGCGGTTTATCGCATCCTTCTCCTCCTCCTCCTCCTCCTCGGGGATGCAGCGTGGACGTGGACCCTCCGTACAGAGTGCTGTGTGACCTGGAGTCAGTGTGGGGTGTGGTTCTGGAGGCCGTGGCCTGCAGCGGCGGGCTCACCTCTCTGGTCCTCGCTGGGCTCCTGCTCGCCAAGCTTCGCTCCATGTCTGACCCGGCCAGGCGCTCCAGCGTAGGCCCTCTTCTCCTGCTCCTTGGCACGCTCCTCGGCCTTTTCTCCGTTTCCTTGGCTTTCCTGGTAGGGAAGACCCAGGCACTCTGTGTGGTCCGCAGGGCCTTCTGGGGGCCTCTCTTTGCCCTTTGCTTCTCCAGCTTGCTCGTGCAGGGTGTGAGGCTCAGGAGGCTGGTGGCTGGTAAGACGAGCCCATCGGGCAGCTCTCTGGCTGCACTTGGCCTGGCCTTGGCCTTGGTTCAGGGCATCATCTCTGCTGAATGGGTCCTGCTGACTGTGGTCAGGGAGGGTCACCCAGCCTGTGAATATCCACCTTTGGACTTTGCGCTGACTTGCAGCTACACCCTTGGGCTCCTCCTCATAGCCATGGGGCTCTCCCTGGGCGTGGTGCTCTGTGGGGGGGAACTGGTGGCACAAGGAGGAGGAGGAAGTGAGGAAGACAGAGAAGGAGAGAGCGACAAACGGAAATGGAAGTGCAATGCTGTCTGGCTTTTCCTGTCCAGTCTGGCATCGGCGCTGCTGTGGGTGGCCTGGCTCGGGTTTTATCTGTACGGCAGCCAAATGATGAAGGCAAGGGGGAAAGGAGACAGGTTCGGAGGAGACGGAAAGAAGGATCTAAAAGTTTTGGATGAGCCTGCGCTGGCGGTGGCCTTGGTTATTCAGGGCTGGATCCTGCTGCTGTTCCACGCTATTCCAGAGACGCACCTGTGTCTTCGAAACGCTCCGCAGTCCGACAACGCTCAAGATTTCTTCAACTCGAGCCACGCGCCGCCTGCGACGCCGTTTGGGGAGGAGCTCCCTGCACACGCCCACCGACCCTTCCCTGAAAATCAAACCTTTTCTATGGAGGATCACAGCGCAAGTAGGTCTATGTGTTGTGGGTGTTATTAGTTACCTCTTTAGGACCTTTTCTGGCATAAACACTGTCCTCATGGAGACCAAAACCTGGTCTGGATCGTTTCTGAGGAGCTGGTTATGGTTAAAGGTGCATTAAGTAATAAATCTAAAGCAACTGGCCATAAAATCCTCCTAATGTGTCACAGAGACTCAGGAATAATGTTCATATAACAAACTGAACTCACCAACAACAACAGTACAGCCAAAATATTTGCATAAAAATAAATATTTTCCAGACTGCAAATCATGTTTATGTTTTGAAATCATGTTTTGGCATGTGGCGCCACCTACCGCCGTCTACCAATCATTGCAGTCAGTAGAGTCTCAGCTGCAGAGCAACAATGGGTTGCCAGTTACATCAGAAAACGAAACCTAAAAGACCTTGGTGTTTTGAATTTGAATGTAGTAACCGTTTTTGGCCACAGTCTTACATATGGCACCTTTAAGGTGAGGGATAATGCTGTCCAAATGAATGGAAGTCAATGCAGTGTCCTAAATAGAATAGCTGTGTGTGTGTGTGTGGTAGGAAGATATTGTCAGCTCGGAATTAATATTGGTGTTTTGAGTGTTAGAGAAAGTCATAAGAGCAACATTGCTAGGCAACTGACTAAAATGGACGTCACAGTGACTCCTTACTGAAAATCTGTGCATGACTGTGTTGTGTGCACTCAGTGTCAAGCTGCAGGAAGAAAGGAAGGTATAAAGTATAGATGAGAAAATGACAGTATTAGGATTTTCATGGTTTTCACGGTCATTTCAATTTGACTCCAGATGTCCAGATTTACTTGAGGCCAAGATGCTAAACTATGAGCAACTGGGACAAACAAAGAGTAATGGCAGCAAAAAGGGAACATGTATATATAATAACATATCGTACCATCAAAATAAGACGTACTGTGATTTTCATTTTCCTTGAAAGGACTAGTACTATTTCTGTATCGTGCCATCGCCTCAAAATGAGAATGTTTCCTTACCTGGGAAGAAGCTTTTCCGAATCTTAACTGGGAGCAAGGTTTGCAATGCCTCCATAGACGCCATTTAGCTGTAAAAAAAAAAAAAAAATGTAGTAGTCATATTATGGTAACATCATATAATTTCCAGCCTGGTATTAAAATATTAGTATTTTTAAGACATTCATCCTTCCTTTTGTCTCTCTCTCACACACACACACATATATGTTCTGTTGTTATTAACCAGCAGTCTTGTATAACATACCTAAAATGGAAACTATAGTATATACAATATAAAAGTATCTTACCAGAAAATGACTCTGGTAGAAGTTGAAGTCACTTTTTATAATATGAAGTGTCAAATTTTCTGATATGAAATGTAAAAGTAAAAGTATTCTTTATAAAAAAAAAGTGAGAAGTTAGTATTGAGCCATGCTAGCTTAGTGGTAGGGTTGCGGGCTCAATTGCTAGCTCATAGGCTATAAACTATATGCAAATACAGACCATGACCAACTCTTATTATTATTATTATTATTATTTTATTTGGTAGTAACAAAGATAGTTAGCGGAAATGGAAGTGGAGTAAAAGTAAAAGCTAAAAGTACAGATACGTACATTTTGTAAATATAGTAACATTACAACACCGTTACCAAGCTATTACTTGGTGATTACTAAAGTAGTCAGATGGTATAATAACTATAAGTACACTCTATCTACATTCCCAGATATTGATATGTTATTCAGCGACTCATGTTGTGAATTTGTGAATTATTCAGTAGTGTTTCGTGTTAATTCAGGCTGTAGTCATTGTCCAAAGTAATGTGCTTTTGTTCAGTTGGCGAGCTAACGGCGAGCTAACGGCGAGCTAACGAGGACAACCAAGAGTCTAAAGGGGGGGTTGTACCTATGTTCCCCGGGTCCTTTGTTCCCCGTTTTTCCCAAGAAAGGTCCTATGTTCCCCTGTCACATACAAAGTGGGGAACATAGGAACGGCCCCGTCTAAAGGATATCAAAAGTCCAGCAGCAACCCAAAATAAATAAAAAATAAAAATAGACACAAACAACAATTGCAACGGCAGTGAAAAGACACAAATGACTCATTCAGAGCTATAATGGCAGCAACGACAGAAGAATTATTAAGTCTGTTGGTTTCTTCATAAAAAAAATCAAAGGTCAGTTCGTCATCAAGGATGGTATTTATACTAGTGTATGCGCTACTACTTGGTCATTTAAATGATATTTTCCTGGAATATAATCCAATTTCTTTGATACTTTGAAACTCTTCCAGCTCTTCGGACTGGAACGTACCACAGCAGCCAGGGGAGCATGCGTCCAGGCATCGCATTCAGAGGTCACGTCTACCAACCCACTGAGATGGCTCTGGTCATGAATGGTGGCACAGTCAGTGTACCAATAATACTCTTTGTTTGTTTGTTTTTTAATTATCACTCGTTGACAATCCATCGACTAATACTGTACTTCTGTTTCTCTCCCCTGTAGATGCCCACGGCCCCAATTAACTACACCGGACGTCGGTTATGGTAAAATGGGACTAGACTTCAAGAGGTTACATTTGTGATAAAATTGAATTTTAATGTTTTCTAACACAAACAAAGACAGAAATGTTACAATCTGCGAAATCCCTCTGACGGGATTTGACGGTGGTTATATTAAATATATTCAGTGTAAAAGTATGTAACAGTATTATTTTTGCTGACATTTCTTAAATGCCTCTTTATCAACAGACTGGACATGAAATCACAAGCGAGGTGAAGAGAAGGCGATGCACAACCACATTTTGACAGCCTTTAGTGACAGAGAGCGACCGCATTTTGGATCATTTTAATGCGTGTAAATACGCCGGGAACAAGTGTATGAGGAGAGAGCGACAGCAATATATCAATGCTGCCCGATCACCATCACTGATGTTTGTTCTGTATAAACTGAACACTTTCTGTTTGGTATATCAATACACAAGTGAACCCTTCGGCTGTTTATATAAATTACACACCCACAACGCTCGCTTGGCCTCGGTTTTTCTGGCTAAAAAAAGCCCCAGAGGACTCACACGGTGGTGTTTTTCTCTCCACGTCTCATTTCATTATCAATACTATTGCGCTGCCTGGCAGATTCTACTGTGTTTTGATAAATGCAATGTATTTGACAGAGCTTGTGTCCAGTTAAGTACATTAAAACGGCGAGTTTACACGACAATGTTTTTTAAATACGCGTATAATTATAAAAAGCCATTAAATACTACAATAGCGTCTCTGCAGTATGTGGTCTACTGTCGGGGATTGTAATTTTGCACTTTATGATCGCTGGTCTTCATTGTGATATTTGGGGTTTAAAGGTGCAGTGTGTAAGAATTAGTGACAGCAGATGGTTCGTCAGTCTGTCGCCATTTTGCAGCAAGGGTCTGCTTCACAATGCAAAACGCACAATGTGGCTGGTTTAAAGCAGGAGTGCATATCAACGGCTTATTCGAAAAACACTTATATCACTATACACTACCGTGCAAAGGTTTGGGGTCACTGAGAAATGTACTTGTATTTGAAGGAAAAGCACTTTTTTCAATGAATATAACATTATATGAATCAGAAATACTCTCTATACATTGTTAATGTGGTAAACGCTATTCTAGCTGCAAACGTCTGGTTTTTAATAGAATATGTACAAAGGTGTATAGAGGCCCATTTCCAGTGTTCTAATGGTACATTGTGTGTTAGAAGGTTATTGGATGACTAGAAAACCCTTGAAACCCCTTAATTATGTTAGCACAGCTGAAAACAGTTTTGCTGGTTCTTTGACGAAGGGCAAAATTATTATTTTGAATAAAAATGAGTGCTGGGCGTATTAAAGTTAAAGGTGCATTATGTAACAAATCTAAAGCAACTGGCCATAAAATCCTCCTAATATGTCACAGAGACTCAGGAATAATGTTCATATAACAAACTGAACTCACCAACAACAACAGTACAGACAAAATATTTGCCTTAAAAAAAATATTTTAATGTTTTGAATTCATGTTTTGGCATGTGGCGCCACCTACCGCTGTCTACCAATCATTGCAGTCAGTAGAGTCTCAGCTGCCAGGCAACCACGGGTTGCCAGTTACGTCAGAAAAAGAAACCTAACAGATGTCGGTATTTTGAATTTTGATTGTAGTAACCGTTTTTGGCCACAATCTTACATATGGCGCCTTTAACGGTGTCAAACCGGAGTCTGACTGGTAAAAAACGTGCGTGACTTTAACGTATTGTTAAAACGAGTCTCTAAAGTAATGCTAAACTTTGAAAACAGAGGCACACATACGCAGTTACACAGGTACGCTGTACATTTGTAGCGCTGCTCTTTCCATTAAATAAACAGACCGCTCCAGTTCGACTGTAGGCGAGCTAACGGCGCTAAAGGAGCTAATGCAGCTAACAGAGCTAACTGGTAAACGGTGCCTGGTCTCCGGGGTCGCGGCACTGTCAACATGACATCATACGCGTCTTTTTCCGGTCAGTCGTCATGGAAACGCCATGTCAAAGTCTTGACTATATATTTTCTATTCATTTTGCAACTCTTTTGTTGAGTTTTAATGGAAAACACAACAAAATTGTATAGGTTACCCCAAACTTTTGAACGATAATGTGTATATAATATACTTACAATAAGCCCTGCCACATTACACACTGGATCTTTAAGGTGCATGTACAAGTACAGTTTAAAGGCAATATATTTTGTCAAACTATGAATGTTTTTTAAGTGTTTTATAGAATTTTGATACGCACACTGAAGGAAATCAACATTGTGGTGTTGATTCTCGACACTGGAAACAACAAGTTGACAAAACAATCTCCAGCAAATGGCAAATTTGAAGTGACCACATTTACTGGTCATTTTCAGGGATCATTGTTTTAATTTGAGGGATTAAATATAATTTGGACTCCTCAGGTCTTCCTTTTTTCCACAGAGGAAGCTCATGGAACGTGACATGTTCGGTAACATCTATTATATGGACTGAATTAGTGTTTGGTTTAATATGGTGAGTTGTTTTGTCAACCAGAGTGTTTTCATTCATATTTCATTGCTAATATCTCATGTGTTCTGGGATTCAGTTTAAAAAGCTCAATTTAAACATTTCACGTGTGCTGTTTTTCTGATGAACCTGCAAAGTTGCCGTCGTCAAACACCCCTTATATTACTAAATATCTAAGTTGTTGGCATCCTTGTGTACTGTATGTGTACAGGTGTGTTGCTCTGATATTGTACGATAAAAAGATATTTTAGTCACATCATGCTATAAAATCGGATTTTACTCATGTAAATGTGAAGAAGCACTCGCGATTTTCCTTTTTTTTTGAGAGGCTCATTATGATGATGCACTGTCTGTGATGTGATTTGCACAAAGTGGTTAATACATCAGTGCACAAGTTATTGTTATCTATTGTCTGGTCATTGATTTAAGCTTCCTTTTCTTTGTCATGACACAAGTGAACGCACTTATTATTATTATCTTAGGGATTAGGGGTGGGGATCACAGGGTAGCCCACGTTACGATACATGGTCCATGATACCAATAATATCATGATATAACAAAGTCTATGTATTGAAAATGGATGGGGCATCTCTTAATGTAGCCTTTTCCGCCATTATCCCACTATGAAGCCAGGTGACATCCACCAAATGTTCCCTCATTCATTTGAGCAGCGCCACCGCAAGGAGACATGAAGTAACAACACCCGGTGAGTGAAACTGGCAAGGTCTGTTTACGTACTTTGATTTTTTTACATTTATTAATTAAAATAATCCATATTTACCCTTGTGTATCGTTTATCGTATCGCACAAGGGAGGATGACGATGTATCACCGAATTGATATTTCGGGGCCCATCCCTAATAGATATGAGAGAAAATACAAGCAAATGAAGGAAACACTGATATGGTCGTACCTTTGGCAGATATAAAACATGTGCTGCTGTTGAATAAAACAGAGGTAAATTATGACAGACAAAGACAAAACTTAAACTTATAGGGAGCAAAGAACAAATCAGGGAGCACGAAGAACAAGAAACAAGTGAGAGAGTGCCAAGAACAAATCAGGGAGTGTAAATAACAAGTGAGCGAGCGCTAATAACAAATCAGGGAGTGTAAAAAACAAGTGAGGGCGCACAAAGAACAAATCAGGGAGTGCAAAGAACAAATCAGGGAGCGTAAAGAACAAGTGTATTTTTCAAACAATAAAATACAATATTGCCCTGTTTTAAAGAGGAAATGAGTGCTGTATAGAAAATGCCCATCATAGTGATAGAAAGTGATGCTGTGCAGTGAAGGATGTCCCTGTATGACTCTGTATGAGAATGTGGGGAAATGTATAATAGTGGCGCCTGCCCTATCTGTGGGTAGGTGCCCGTTTACTTTTCGCCCCTGCCATTCCAAATGTCTGTGCACGCCACTGTTGAAGATTCAAACCGAGTAAACATAACTGTGGCTACCTGCACGCGCACCGGAAAACGTTCACGAGAACGCGCTTGTTGCTACTGACGCCATGCTCCAGGAACGAACTACTTCCGGGTCGAGATTGTATCACGGTTCCATGTGAGTTATCAAAACGTGCCAAGTTAATAAGCCACCCAATTCTATTACAGTTACATAACAACTGCTGATGCGCTAGGAAATAGTCACATAATGTGGTTCAGTGAGTTATTTGTTTCTTTAACGTGTTAGCTGCTATGTAGCAACTGTTGGCTAGCTAGCTAGTCTTTGCACGCGAGTCGAACGAGTCTCGTTCGGCACTCAAAGTGTAGTTCTCCCCTTTCAGTCGCGTGTATATATATTATTTTTTTAAACACGTCAGCTTTTATTAAATCCCCAAATCACATCACAAATATTAGATATGCTCAAGGCGTTGACTAAATCTCGGCGTGTTTTGATTTAAGTGTCGTGGAAGTGAGCTTACCCATGAGCGCATGTCCATTTAAATTGTACCTGCAGGACACTGTACTCGTTTTATTGTTTCAGGCGTATTCTGACAACTTTTCTGATGCAATAAATGTGAAATATCACCAGTAATGATTGATAGTTTTGTATAAAACATTCAAAACAAATATGCTGCTGTGTTTGCCACTCTTGTCCATACTTGTATTGCACTTTAAAGAAAGGTATTAATATGCAGTAATTGAAACTTCTCTCACCAGAAAAGCCAGCGTTTTGTCGCTGAGGAAAGGCCAGTGAAGATGAAGGAAGATAAGAGTGAGGAGAAACGTGCAAAGAAGAAGAAACTCCAGAAGGGACAAACCTCCGACTCAGACAACCAAAACTGCTCCGTCACACAAACAGAGGTGAAAAAAGTGAAGAAAAACAAGAGATCGATGACATTTGTTGTGGAAGTGGAGTTCGAGGATCAAAGTTGTGAAAAGGAGACGAAGAAAGGAAAAAGTGTCAACGAATCGCCAAAGGATGCTTGTATCTCTGATGCCACAGGGGTCAAACCCAAGAAGAAGAAGAAGCACATTGATGATAGGAAACCAGTGGACTTTTCACAGAGTTCAGTAAAAGAGGACACAGAAAACCAGCAAATAAGAGAAAAGAAAGGAAAGAAAAAGCACAAAGGACAAACTCAAGCTAAAGATGTGACGATAAAAAAAGAAGAGGAAGAAGAACAGCAACCTCAAAAGAAAGGAAAGAAAAGGCACAAAGAAAAAGCTCAAAATGTGATGATAAAAAAAGAAGAGGAAGAAGAACAGCAACCTGAAAAGAAAGGAAAGAAAAGGCACAAAGAACAAGCTGGAAATGTGACGATAAAGAAAGAAGAGGAGGAAGAACAGCAACCTGAAAATAATAAAGTGCCAAAGAAATCCAAGAAAGCAAAAAAACATATTTTATCTGTAAGCACAGAGGAGACTGTGGAGCAAAGTAAAGAAAAGAAAATGTCCGTGGAAGAAACGGCTATCGCTGTTGTTGAACCAAGTAAAAGGAAAAAGAAACCTAAAATGGGAGAACATGAATTTAACTTAGAAATAGTTGCAGGAGAGAGAGAAGAAATAACAAAAACGAAGATAAAGAAAAAGAAAAAAGCCCAAACTCAAGATGATGAGAATGGAGTAGAAACGCCCGACAACAAAGGCAACAACAAAAAGTGCAAAGCAAAAAAGAGAGAAAAAGAAAATGTGCTGGGTGAGAGTGAGACCATCACAGAGGACGGGAAGACGGAGAAAAGGAAAAAAGGGAAGAAGGAAAAGGCCAGAAAAGTGACAGAGGAGGTCAGTGAAGACGAAGAGCTGGAACCAAAGAAAAAGAAGAGGAAAAATGAAAGGTCACGGGATAAAGAGCAACCGTGTGAGGAAAATGAAGAGGATGTGCAGAATGGAGTCACTGATGTCAGCAAGAAAACCAGAAAGAAGAAGCGGAAACAAGTGGAGAATGATGTCGGAGTTAAAACTAGTGTAAAAAAGGAGATAAATGAGGACAGCAACAGAGACGAGGTGAACGAGGGAAAACGGAGGTCACGCTGATGTTTGGTGTTTTCTGTGCATGGAGTGAACCATGTTTGTGTTTCAGGAATCCCAACACGGGGAGGTGGTGTTTCTGTCGGCGAAGAGGGGAAGCGTCGATGAAGTCACCATCAACAAGGTAAAGATAATTATTGATGATATTTCCTTGCAAACGACACAGTAAATTGCACTGTAACACGTTTTGTTTTTTCACAGGAGAGGAGACGGGCACTACAAATGGAGATTGACAAGGCTTCTCAGCCTGAAAAACCAGCTTTGGTCAGTAATTTTCCTTTGAAAATGTACAGAGTGTTATACAGAATTAGTTATAAAAAAAAATAACTGGTCTCTAATGTGTGTCCAGCAGGGTTTGGGTCAGTGGAGCACGGCGGAGTTCGACAGCTCCGAGCAACAGCACAAGTTCCTCCGCCTTATGGGCGGCTTCAAAAAGGGTCTGCAACCGACTGCTGCTGCTGCTGCTGCTGCTGCAGGCACTGGTGGAGCAAATATGGCAATGGGGAGAGACGCGCAGCAGAATTTAAAGCAGGGGCTTCTGGGACAATTTGAGCTCGCTCAATCACGCAGAATGGACTTCAGTGGCAGAGGGGCAGGACTCGGGTTTAGCGCGCCGTCCAATAAGAAGTTCTCCATTGACGTCAATGCGAGTCGATCGGTCCGCTTCGATGACTGATTGTCCATTCATACATCATTCAGACTTTTGTGTGGAAGCTTAAAATGTGTTGATAAACTAAATCAATCACAAAAATGACATTTGTACATGTACATACTGTATATTTAACATCAAAACTGAAAACAAGTCACCTGTTGATAACGTGAAGGAGTATCAGTGGGTTGTTTTGATCAGATTGTGTGAAATGTTCCTTTAACAAAGATATTTTGAGTCATGTTTTGACTTTAAAATTGTATTTTAGTTCATCTTTAATGGTAATATGTGCTGCTGGTTGTGTTTGAGGTGATTTTCCTACTTGTTGCAAAGTAGATGCGTGTACATGTCTTTATTCTAAAACAATGTCTTTGTCTTAATTTCAAGAAAAAAAACACCACTTGCCTTAAGAGTTTCTGATGGTCATTTTATTTCTAGCCTGCACAACATCTTTTGGTAAAGTGAAGAGAAAAATCAGGAAAGAATAAAGTTCACTTTGCTTCAAAGGCAAAGCGGGCTCATAAGTGTGCTGTGAAACAAAATCTGACTATCACGCGGTATATACTTCAGTATTCCATGAACGGTACGTAGCTGCATTGGAAGTCGGTTTGAATCGTAGGCTCTCTCGGACACTTTACAGTGTCCTGTAAAACTACTGAGTGGACGTTTGTCCACCTGAAAATGAAAAGGCTGGAGAAGTGTAAGCACAAAAGTGAGCCTCAGGAGACAAAGATGGCACTGACACTTGTCTATGGTCAAGATATTGAGGCGGGTAAATCGCATCATCATGCCAAAAAGAGTGCAGTGCTCAGTATGCAGCTAGCAAATACAACCTCTGCCTTGTGTAATGATTCCTCTCTTTACAGCTGCACTGTAACACCCTGGGATTATTAAGTCTCATTATTAAGAATACTGTATGTCCTGTATGACAGAGGTCTCATGCTGCTTAACCCGGCACAATCCACTGATGACACAGTGTGCATAGGGAAAGCTATTTAATAACACTTAAGAAAGAAAGACATGAAGCGAGGGAGTAGCCAACAAATCGCACGTTGTTCAGTCTCTTAAATAAACATCTGAACAATATCTTGAAAATTGACTGAAGGAAGAGGGGTTGGGGGGGGGGGAGCTGTGTGTTCCATGTGGGCGGGGGGGGGGGATAAGTTTCAGGACTCATGCCTGTAAATATTCCGGCTGCACACGCGCCACTTTGCGGAACTCTTTGCTGTGCGTCCTTGGGCACTGCATCTCACACCAGCTGATGGGAACCATCTGGACACCTGGGAAACAAAAAAAAAAAGACTTCATTTTGCAACTCTTGTTGAATAAAAGTGTGACTTGATGGAAAACACCAAACAAATTGTACAGGTGAGCCCAAACTTTTGAACGGTAGTGGTTTAAGAGCAGTTTGGACACATCAAGATCATGGAAATGTTCCAGAAAGAGAATGCATAAAGAGATTTGAGTCTAAGAAAACCTGGACTAGAGCTTCTATTGTCACTTTTTACTGATGCATAACTTAAACCAGATGTAAATAAATCCAAGGGCTTACCTGCTTCACTGTGTGCCACTACGACTCCCAACTCATTCTCTGCGGTTGTTAACAGGTAGTTAGACTGAACGTCGCCGAGGGAAATCTGACATCATGTGTCAAGGGTCAACTCGACAAAAATACACACCACACTGCAGGACAACACAACAGATGCATCCCTTTTAGGAAGAAGTCAATGTATGAGCTGAATAGTTTCATGGCTGGTGAATATTTCTTAGGGTCGGTAAAGGATACCACTTTTGCAAGGACAATGTCGCCAGGTCTGAAGCTTTTGTATGTTTCAACCTGGAAAAACAAAAAAGAAAAGATAAGATTCACGTGAAACTTTTTATTTCAGATTTAGGATGTCACGTTTGTTGAGCACATTCATTCAAACGCACCTTGTCTTTTTCTGTTGCGCGTACATCTTCTTTCCTGCAGTCAGAGGAGAGTGAGCTCAGTTTTAAGAGAGCAAAAATAATAATAATTTAAAAAAAAACACCATTTCTGCTGAACGATAGATTCAATTATGATGGTTACCTGATGGTCCCTCTAAAGCGGTCCTTCAGCGGCGTGGAACCTACATAAAGAATATGGACCTTGGCGAATCTGGAGTTGATGCTGGTCACCTGTCCAATCAAATAACAGCAAGGCTCAAGACAAAACACCACTCGTAGACATATTATACCCTATTTCTCAAAGTTAACCTAGTTCCCTTTGGTCAAAATACCTTAAGGATGAAGCACCACAGCAGTTCAATCACCCTACCAAAACAGCCCTGTTCAGAATGCTCGCTTTTGAGTGCCTGTCTCTTTAAATGCAAATGAGACACAGGAAACTACATCAGCGTCACTGAGTCTCCAGCAGCTAACTTCTAGCTGTAAGCATTTGGAAAAAGCCATCATTTGCCGACTCTAGCCGGCACATTGTTGTTATATATAAAATGTATCCACTGGACACGTAAATCCTCTGAGGCTGGAAGTTTGTGTAGAACTCTTCCGCTCTTCCGGGTACTATTGCTCGTCTGCACTCTTGCATGTTTTTTAGGGACAAAGCGACGCACCGCGAGACAACAAATGTCTCATTGTTACGTAGCAATGAGTGTGGAAGTAAACATCGCGTGTTTTACCTCCTGTACTGAGACTGAGGCGGACCACAAAAACATAATTTCTCACTCTTTGCCTACTCATAGGGCCTCCAGAGTCCCAAATATAAGTATTAAAATGATTAAAAAGTAGATTTTGCATAATATGTCTCTGTTAAGACTGTGCAAGAACAGAGCAAACTATGATAGAAATAGTATCTGATTCCAATGCATACCTTACAGGTGACTATTGCTCCTACATCTGGCAGCAGCTGTGTTTCCGTTTCCCTCACGACTGAGATCACAGGTAACTAGACAAAGATAAAAAAAATCACATGCATTAATACAGAAAGCAGTTTTCATTACTCCAGTAAAAAGAAAACACTCAAGAAAAGACACGCCATACTACATGTCATGCATATTTCATTACAGCTGGGTGAACCCACCCATTTCACTACAGTCACATTGGTAGATGTTGTGCAACATCTCTACTTGGACACACCCATCACATGCCTGACTGACTGACTGCTCCCACACCAGCCACCACACCCCTCACCTCCTCTCCTTCGTTTTTCCTCAGCACATAGCCTGCTAGCGAGGAGTATATGTAGCCGTGCCGTAGATACACTCCTGTGCCGGGAATACAGTCTTCTGTGCTGCATAGTTTGTCACCTGGGTGCAAAGAAGAGGAGGAAGACATGGTTAGGGTTAGGGCTGTAAGGATTACTTGATTATTAATCGATTATTAAATTAATCGTCAACTATTTTGAGAATTTCAGTTTGAGTGTTTATGTGATTTTCAGCTTGTTAATATGACTTTTGTCTGTTTTTTCTGCTCCACATAACAAAGAAATCAATAAAACTGAATCATTTTGGTTTGTGGACAAAACAAGACATTCGAGAACATCATCATATCCAGGTTTGACAAACACTGATCGACGTTTTTTAACATTTACTGACATTTTATGGACCAAACGATTCATCAATTAACCGGGAAAATAATCGACAGATTAATCGATTATGAAAACAATGGTTAGTTGCATCCCTAGATCGTGTCAATGCAGGTAACAGACCAATATAGTGTATGTTGATGTGTTCTTGAATTGCAGAAACACATTGATATAATAACGCATAACTAGTTTGCACTTTTTGCCTCAGATGTGTGACAAAGTTCTCTCTTTTCTGTTATTTATATAAAGAACTTTAAAGCCACTTTTTTCCATTCATCACAATATTTGCTCACATTAGGGTTGCATGATGATCTCGGTAAAGGCTGGTATCTCCCAAACATGCTAATACTTCCTTACATAACTAATGACTAAAACACCTCGACTTCCACGCATGGCATCTCTTCAACTTTTGCTTTTAAGTTTCTTTATGTTGCACAAGTGATAAAGAATGAAACCGAAAGTCATTATAAGTTAATGTTATCATACAAGACATTAAAGGGGTTTCCTTCTTAAATAAACTCCTGCAATAACAAACATGCTAACAGTACACAGCACATTTTTGGCCATAACATCCAGCCCAATTCCTATATAAAAAAATACATACAATGCAATGAGAGAAAAGCACCACTCTTTTGAGTTAGTAAAACAATGTAGTAAACACATTTGTGTGTTTTCAGATACAATGATTTCCCACTGAAGGTAAACAAGTGAGACTAGGAATGCTGCCGTGCTGTCCTGAGGCGATGGGCACGGCTGCAGATGAAAACTACCGTGGAAAGTAAAAGTCCTCAACTCGCGGTCCTGCACACGTACAGTGTTTTATCTCATTTACCGTAAAACACCGGGCACAAGAAAACGGTAATAACAGTGTGGCAATGAGAGGAGGTTGATTTTAAGGGAAAGGGAAGGTAGGAAAAGCGGACATGTTAGGAAAGGGAAAGAGGCAGCTTGTGTGGTAGCATTGCGAATACAAAATTGTGTCAAAAACATCTTTGTATCACTCCACCTCCGTTTCAGGTCCAAAAAACTACAGCGAAATAATAAAATAAGTTACGACAACAGCGTGTGTAGCTAGAGCACACACCCCACATACACATGGTGAGAAGTTATTATTACACAGCAGCTAAACTCCACTTGACGCGGCGACACAGCGACAAACACACAAAAAGCCAACATAAAGTGACAACGAATTAACTCGTGTCGTCTCGGAAAGACAACATTTACGGAGCTTACCTGGAACACACAGCTTCATGGGCGACATGTTTTCGAGAAGAGCAGAGTGAGCGGTGATTGGCTGAGGCGTAGGAGCGAGCGTCGACTCTGATTGGCTGCTACGCGGAGAGGGGATTCCTGTTAGTTAGCTGAACAGGTCACATGTTCTTAACCATGCCTCAACAAACATGGCGGAACTGAATAGAGCACACCGCCCCTTTAGTTCCGTTCATTCCTATGGAGCTGCTCACCCAGCGCATATCAACTGCAGACCACAGTTAGACTATTCTCGCACATATGCTTTAAAAATAAAAGTTTCTCACTTCCTGGTTAATTTCCGGGTTGTGGGTACCCCGAGAGCACGCGCAGTAGTGTTACTCCCATAATGCCTCTCGGCTATGTGAACGAGCCTTGTTCGGCGCTTCCAAAGGCATGATGGGAATACGCTACTGACGTGCGCTGGAGGATCCCATGAATACCGATGGCACGTTTGCTTTGGCCTTTAAACCATGGATTTGTAAATAAATTGTAAAATCAACGGTAGTGAATACAGCAAGGTGAAAACCACATTAAAGGTTAAAATTATCAATTGTATGGTTTATTTAATTGACCGTGGCTATTAGTTTACATGTGTTTTTACAGGAATCATGTTGTTTTGCCTGATTTCCCTTATATTCCCTTATTATAATAATTTTGACCTCTTGCCACTCCTTCGCCACCCCATGTAAAATTCTCTAGATCCGCCACTGGATCTGACCCTGACAACATGTGTAACCAGGCAACAGTAAACAAGCAAACATAGCTGCTGAAGACTGTGCATCACCGGTGACACTTTCAGCCTGTTTTAATCAGCTGACTGTCTTTTATATCTCTTTTATTCCTTGTGATTTAATTTGCCCAAAGCATGAGCTCTGAGGTTTTAGTGTCACGGCCACACTGTGACAGCAGAGCTGTGGCGGTGAGGGTCCCGGAGCACAATCCTCCCGTGGAGCCCGAGGTCCCGCAGCTGTCCTCGGGCTCAGCCACCGCCGGGTACCGCTCGGCTAAGTACACCCCGCCCGAGTGGTTCTCCAACTGCCACGCCATCCTCCAACAGGCCGGTGCGGACTGCCGCGAAGCCCAGAGCGTGCAGCGACTGTCCAAGACCCTGCACCGGGACACCGAGGCTGCCACCCAGAAGACGCAGGCGGAGGGGACGCGTCTGCTGGGAGACAGGCTGCAGGACATCCACCACTGGAGGTCTGAGCTGCAGCGGCACATCGAAAGGCTGCAAGCCGACATCGCCTCGCTGTTGGCGCTGAAGACGCGGCTGGAGAAGGCGCTGGACGCCACCGAGACTCCGTATGCAATAAGCGTGGATAATCTGAACTGCAGGACGAGAAGACTGGGACCAGACCTGGTCAGGGATTCTGTGGAGGAGGAGCTGTTAAAGGTGACTGTGTTTTCAAAACTATATCAAAACTATAGTTGGTGTAAAAAAATAAATAAAGCAACACCAACAGAACTCAACATACCTGATTGTTTTGCAGGAAGTGGAATTAATCAGAAATGTCCAGGCTCTTTTGAAGAAAACAAGGGCCGAGGTTGTCACTCAGATCAAGTAAGTTTGTGGTTAACTTATGAAATAAAAATCATCGTTGATCATCGATTAATCGGTTTGAAGCTTTTTTTGATGATTAAAACAAGATTTCTTGTCTTTTTTTCACATTTTCTCACATTATCTGGACCAAACGACTAATCGAGAAAGTAATCGACAGATTAATCGCTTACGAAGATGATAATTAGTTGACACTCTAATGTGTATGTGTGTTCACATCAGGAGGAACAGAGAGGCCAAGCAGACATTAGAGTTGGACTGGTCCGATAAGTACGAGGCCTACAATTTGGACGACCGCTGTGGACGATACAGTAACATGAGTCAAGACACACAGCACCATCCCAGCTCAGCCTCCATGCAAGATCAGTGAGTCTTTCTCTGTGTGCGAATGCTCGAGGACCCAAGTCATAGATATCCAAATGTGTTATTAAAGAGACGGTATGTGATACCTGCCACTATCTCTCAATCAAAAATATAACAAAAGACCTAATTTGATGATGTGGGGAAGCAGCATTGACTACTACAATGAGTAGTCGTGAATCATTAGTGACAAAAATACACACAAAGAGACAAAGTTCACATATCTGCCAATTAACGATCCTAAAATGTTACACACCGGACCTTTGTATGTTTCTGGTCTGCCGCAGAATGTGTAACCCTGCGTCGTGGACAAAGTTCACTCAGGACAACCTGAGCGTGGCTATGCAGGAGGAACAGGCCACCAGCAATCTCAGGTCAGACTTTTCATAATTAAATGCCGCGACAGTCGATGTGAAAATGACATTATTTATCCCTGACTGCCGATGCTGTTTTTGTGTGTCAGAATGCTGGTGGAGCAAGTTCTCCAGGACACCACAGAGGATCTGAGAGCTCAGTGCTCCAGTGTGGACCACGCCTTTAGCCAGCGCTGTGTAGAGCTGATTGAGGCCAAAGCCCAGCTGGAGATGAGGCTCACTGAGGTAGACAGACAGACAGACATAGAGGGAAAATTATCAGCTGGTTGATTGATCCACTGTGTGTGTATGTGCAGGTTCTGGAGCAGATTGGGGCCCAGGAGAGGAACATTGTAGCTCTTCAGCAGGCCATCCACAGTAAAGAGGCTCCACTGAGAGTTGCTCAGTCCAGGCTTTATGTTCGCTCCCTCAGACCCCACATGGAACTCTGCCGGGATGAGCCTCAACTCAGGTGTGCGCACAAACACACACACACACAGGTTCACATACACTACCGTCCAAAAGTTTGGGGTCACCTATACATCGTCACATTTTATTCATCAAAACAATTGCAAAACAAATAGAAAATATGGTCAGTGATGATTTTTATTAAAAATAATAATTTTGCCCTTTCGTCAGCTGTGCTAACATCATTGCATAAGGTTTTTAAAGGGTTTTCTAATCATCCAATAGCCTTCTAACGCGATTAGCAAACACAATGTACCATTAGAACACTGGAAGTGGGCCTCTATACACCTATGTACATATTCTATTAAAAACCAGAATTTTGCAGCTAGATTAGTCGTTTACCACATTAACAATGTATAGAGTGTATTTCTGATTCATTTAATGTTATATTCATTGAGAAAAAGAGCTTTTCCTTTAAAAAAACATTTCTAAGTGACCCCAAACTTTTGAACAGTAGTGTGGCTGTCAACTTGTTTCATATGTAAAATAAGAGCTTCTTCATCCTGTTTATTTGCTGCCCGTGTGTGTCTGCAGTTTGGAAGGGGAGGTGAGGCAGATTGACGCCACTCTGGCGTCTCTGCAGCAGCAGCTGAGTGACGCCAGAGGCTCTTTGTCCCACCTGGAGGAGTCACGCATGGCCCTGGAGAAGGACGTAAACTGTAAGACCCACTCTCTGTTCGTCGACAGAGACAAGTGCATGACTCGCCGTGAACGATTCCCGACAGTCTCTACTCTGTCAGGATACTGAAGACAGCGGTGCTTCAAGTGTTGTTGTGGAAAATCTTAAATTAGATTAGATAGATAGATAAATTAGAATTCTTTGTTGTGCTGTGTTGTGTTAATAAATACTCTGACTTGGAGATGTATTCGTATAATTCTTACCACAGATGTGGAACATCAAAAATGCTATATCAATAGTATAATGCAGAAAACTCAACTCATGTGATGAAAAAACACTAACTTTGTTCTGTATGCTGTAGTTGTTGTTGTTTTAATCAAAATGTAACCAGGTGAAGTATCTCAAAATTCTGACTTTAAACTGAGAATTCTGACTTTAATCTCAAAATTCTGACTTTATTCTCATAATTCTGACTTTAAAACTCAGAATTTTGACTTTAAAAAATTCTGACTTTAAAGGGGAAATAAGTAGTTCATAGTGCCATCTAGAGGAGAGGCTGAAATTTACAACAAAGACCTGCTGCTCTGCTCACCCCCTCCCTTCCCTGAGCGCTACGGTATCCGCAGCTGGTCAAATGTCGTCCTCGTCGTCTTTCTCCGTGTCAGCAGATGAGGTTCGTGAGGTGAGGGAGAGGGCGAACTACCGCGGCTGTAGCAGACGAAGCGGAGAGAGAGGAGGCGGGACTTCCGCTACAAGTAAAGAGACGCTTGTTTTGTTCTCTCGCGTTTGTCCTTACAGGCTCAGGTAGAAACAAGGCGTCTCGCTGCTAACAGTGGCTATGTAACCGCGGTCCGCGGTCATGTTATTTAACATTACTTTTTGAAACACTACGAAAATGAAACAAAAACTATTATACAGCGACTAGACAATGCAGGAGCACATAGTATGTATAAAAAAGTGGATTTTGGGTTATATAAACCCATAAATACTACATATTGTACCTTTAAACTCAAAATTCTGACTTTAAAACTCAGAAATCTGACTTTATTCTAAGAATTTTTACTTTAAACTCTACGAACTAAAGTTAGAATTCTGAGTTTTAAGTCAGAATCATTTTCAACCAGATTATTTTCAACTGTATCAAATTGAAAGGAGGGTTATGAAGAGATCGAACTGCACAAAAACAGTTTATTCCAGCAGTCGCTGTGAAATGAAGCATAAAGCATACATACAGTACGTGCGTGTTCAGTAGTCCAGTGCACATATGAGTGCCACCCCCCGTTTGATCCAGTGTCTCTGACTGTGATCAGTCGGCAGCTCCACTGACATCACATAGTTGGTGGAATGACCGGTGGTGGAGAGTGTCCCTACAAAAGCACACAGGACACTTCACTGACATGAAGGAGACACTTAACACTCTTTTCCATGCAGTCTAATGTGTGTCAGTGGACTCTTTGGGAAATAAACTGGAGTCTATTTTTGGGTAAATAGTAAAACCAGTAATCATGCACAGATACTGTGTGTGTTTACCAGCACGTGTCAGGGTCTTGTAGACGGGACAGACGTAGACCCCAGAGGTCGACGGCTTGTGGTTGGGTTTGGGGATCAGCCTGATGACGGCCATTTTGGTGTGGAGCTCCTTGGGCCTGGACTCTGCGAGCTGAACTGCGCGACTGTCCCAGTGCGCGCCCTCCAGGAACAGACCGTGGATGTAGCAGCCCACGTTTGGTTTCTCTGTTATCTCTGACACAGATGCCACTATTATCTATGGGGTGAGTAATTACAACAGAGACCGTGTGACACTGGTGAAACAATACCAACGTCGACAAAGTGAGACACACAGCTTACTGTCTGACCTCAAAGTCAATACCGATGGTGTCGATGGAGGCGCTGTAGCGGCGGGCGTAATTCTGAAGGGTCCCAGTGAGAAAAGCCTGTGGGAAAAAGAAGCCACTGATCCAGAAGACCGGCGGAATGCCATCAGAGATCCATCTTTGCAGGAAAGTGATCCTCTGAAGCAGGTCTGACACCCAGGAGGCCAAAGGCTTCAGAGAGGGGTAAGCCTGGAGGGAGACAAGGTTGAAGGTAGAAAGCAGGGTAACACTTTATAATAAGTACAACCTATTAGCATTAGTTAAGCATGAATAAATATTGAATTCATCATTTATAAACGTATGAATACTCATTAGTATGCAGTTTATAAACACAGTTATACATGTTTTACTCATGTGCTGAAGTGTTAGCATGTACTGAGCGACTGCTGGACACACAGAGAGAGGTGAGAGAGCAGTGCTTTGTTTGTTGGAGGTGGATGCTGATTGGCTGCTTGAATACAGCAGCTATTAAGTAAAACAACAGACAGGCAACGTCTTGTCATGAGTCGGTGTGTCTTGCCTTGGCTTTCCACGCATCAGGTACTGTGTTGCTGAACAGGCTGTGGGCCATGAGCTCCAGTTCTGATGACATCACCACTAAACCCTTCAGAGCCTTCACAATGTCACCGAGACTCTGAGAGATGACCAGCAGCAACTTGTTATATCTGAAAGACGTCAAACACACAGAGGGCCGGTCAATGACGTACCAATGATGAATGAATGAAGTTACAGCACTTTTGCTGTGTGTGTGATGTTACCTGATGACCTCCTGGATGAGCACGGTGTTCATGGACTCCTCGTAGAGGACTGGGTATTTTTCCATCACTTCGTGGACATTGAAAGGCTGAGGGATCTTTCCAGAGATGCCTGCCACTTTCTCTTCCACGATCTGCCAACACAGGAGATCACAAATGCAACATGACAAGTCTTAGCCACAGTCCAGATACTCAGGAAAGGCCCTGTATCTTGACAAAGGTGTGCTGGAAAACATTTTCCTGAAAATCCAGAGACCACTTCTTGACAAACGGTCAGCAGTCCACCAATAATGAGCAGGTTTTTAACTGCTTTTTATCTTGTTATTAATGATTAAACTATACACCACTACTATTAGTACTCATGAGGGCAACACAGCAAGACAAACAATATATTTACCTCTTCTTGAGTTTTACCCCCAGCGGACATGGCCCGAGGCTGCAGGCGAACCACAGTCTCCAGCAGGGTGAAGGTCTCGTTTTGAGCAAAGCTGATGTTCGCATTGTCATGAAGACCAAAGATCTCTGGTGGATCGTTGATGGGCAAACCACGAATGTACATCAGGTAACCCTAGGATTCAGGATTACCACAACAACACGTCACTCGCCGACTTCATCTGGTCAACATTTGTTTGACATTCAAGATTTTCGAAGCCCGGAATTTGTTTGTGAGACAAGACGTTTTTCAGAAGTTCCACTTCCTGTTGGGAGGTCATCTTTTGCAGAGATGTTCAGAACGGTTCCCTGATTTTGAGTTTATTCTCAAAATTCTGGGCACCTGTAGTTCAGAATTCGGAGAGAATAAAGTCAAAATTCTGAGCTTAAAGTCAGAATTCTGTGTTCAAAGTCAGAAATTCTGAGTTTAAAGTCAAAAATTTAGAGTTTAGAGTCAGAGTTCTGAGAATAAAGTCAGAAATTCTGAGTTTAAAGTCAGAATTATGAGAATAAAGTCAGAATTCTGACTTTATTCTCTGAATTCTGAACTACGGGTGCCCAGAATTTTTAGAATAAACTCCGAATTCTGTGTTCAAAGTCAGAAATTTTAAGTTTAAATTCAGAATTGTGGGTTTAAAGTCAGAATTCTGAGAATAAAGTCAGAATTGCGATTGTAAAGTCAGAATTCTGAGCATAAAGTCAGAACTCAAATATTTTTTACCTGTGTGGCCCTAATCCTCTTCCATACATAATGAACCATGCAGGAGATCAGTTGAGTCGTGATCCAGTGAATTCATCGGTTCAGTACTTTTTTTTTAAACCAGACACCATTATTTATCGATGGCTACCAGAATGTAAAGAATGAGAACCAGAAATCAAATATGAACTGTAGCTCTAAAATCGGTGAGTACAGACTACAGATGTTTATTTGTTGTTGTTCCCAACATGACAATCAGAATACTTACAGTCTCACTCCTTTCACCTCCTTGTTTGCAAATGGTAGCAAGAACAGATAAAATGCTTTCTGTTACTGTGAACTCCTTACAAAAGAAACACACACAAACTCTCAAAAGTTTTTTTTTTTTAACTGAACATTTCTAATGTATTTGTTACCTCTTTAGGACCTTTTCTGGCATTAACACTGACATTGTCAGTACCAGTAGCCGTCATGGAGACCAAAACTGGGTCTTATGAAGCAGAACCTCATTTCTGGGGAACTGGTTAAGTTTAGAGCTAAGATTTGAATCTTGGCTATGTTAAGGTTAGGGTAAGGGTTGGGCACAGACTGGTTATGGTTAAGGCTCAGAATAATGCTTTGCTTCGGCTTTCGAAATAAGTGCTGTTTTCTTTTTCCCGGTGACCAACCTTGATATCCAGATCTGTGTCTATCTGCCGGTAGACTCCAGATGTAGAGTAGACATGATCATCAGAAAGAACTGCAGGACAATAGAAGTCTTTCAGCACACTGAGCAGACATCTTCTGTCCCAATCATCGGTCACACGGCCGCCATAATTGATCTCCCCTGCTGTGTATTTTAGCACCTGGAGACAAATGAACACAAATGTTGACTGAAAAAAACACGATAACCCAAAGAAATATTGAGATCTTGAACAGCAAAACAACAAAGAGCCTCCTCTCCACCACCTTGTACGGGATGTCCTGGTACTCGTCCAGGAACATTTTGAGCTGGCTGATGCAGATGTTCAGGTCTCCGTCTGTGAATTCGTAGGGAATGTTGAAGCCCAAAGGGCCAAACTTCCTTCGCTCCAGAACGATTCCGTGGAAGAGACAGAGAGACAGGAGCAAAGACTTGAAGTTTGTTATCTGTGGAGGAGAAGAGTACAGTGAGCAGAGGAAAAAGTTGAAAATACGGCAACAAAAAATCTGTCCGAAAACAAGACAAGACAAAAACAACATTGATCCAAAGAAGCTGATTTTCTCGTAAAAAGATAGAGAGCATGATTAGACTGAAAGGGAGGGATGAGACAGACCTTGGTGGAGGAGGAGATGAAATCATTATTTAGCCTCAGGTAGGTTTTCTGCAGGTTGGCCTTGATGCCTCTTGGAGGCTCAATGGTCATCTTGGAGCCATTTTGTAGAATGGACACTGGGAACTTGTTGCTGGGGAGACTTGTGAGCCACAGACGGAAATCCCTGTGAACCTGTAAAGAAGGTTAGACATGCAATGACCATGAGGAATAAAAAAGTGTTTGGTTAGTCAGACATGCAGTAGTTTATTCTGTTGTGTGTGTATTTTCTGACCTTTGCTGGACGAATGTTTTCGATGAGTCTCTCCATTGATGGCATCCAGCTGGGGGCCAGGTGACAGTTTTGGAAAAAGACCCACTGACCTCTCTCCATGGCAGCATGCATCATAGTTTCAGCCAAGGGACCCTGAATCACACAAGCAAGAGGAGTAAGTGAGATGTAAGTTGATGGAACAGAACAACACCAGCCTTAATTCTAATATACACTACAAGACCACGATGGTGGCATGGTTCTATAAAAAGATGGCTTGTGGCTTTTTCCCCAAAGTCAAAGACAGTGCACAAAGAGAATACAGAAAGTATCCCACAGGGCCTTACCTGGCCCTGGCCCAGAGAGATAGCATTCATTTTCTTGGAGAACTGCATGACGTCAGCAAACTTGTAGAGGTCTGCAGCGGGGTCAGTGCCAGGGGAAAGGACAAATATAAGGGGAGTGGAAGGGGACGACTCTTTAAATACCACCGACAGGTCTGATGTCTGTAAAAAAAAGACGGAGAGAAAAGGACTCATAAGCCACAAATACCACTGATATATACATGGGAAACGGTCAAATACATGATCAGAACCCAACAGGAAGTTGGCCATTTTAAACAGGAAGTGCCCACTAACTTTGCTGTACATTGACCGATCTGTGTGTGAGATCAGGGACCTCCCAACAGGAAGTGGAACTCCTGAAACAGGAAGTTAAGTATAACATTGTCCCATCTACACAAAACTTGATAAGTGTGACAAGGGAACTTCCATGAACACGTTTACGGATTTTGCCCCAAAAAATCGTCAGCAAGATTCAGGCATGATCGAAATTTCACCACAGAAGTCTTTTCTTTGCTCCTGTCTAATAGCGTTGAATTATTCAAAGGACTCGCTCCAAAAAAGATATGATATATTGTATTTCAAGGGGTTATTCCTAAAGAAATTCATATCCACCTGAGGTTCTATGAAGTGCTGTCCCAGCTGAGCTGAGACAAAGTCCTGCAGGCCTTGAATGACGCAGTCAGGCCTCAGACAGCGCAGGATCAACAGCTTCTGGAAGGAGTCCAGCTCTGTGTCCCACTGCTCTGGAAGCATCTCCCTGGAGGTAAGTGAACATTCATTGCACAAAATGTTAAACACTGACGGCTTCTCCTGCAGGAACGACGTTGTATTTTTCAGTGTGGACAGACCTGTGAGGCTGATTGCTGTCAAACATTCTCTTGAAAGCCTGCAGATGTTCGGTGAAGCTCTCTGCCAGGTTGTGGAAGTTGTCCAGAGCACTGATGCCCACTATGTCCTGCCATGCCCGCTCTGAAAGCCAGCTCACCGCCGGGTTGGTTATCTCGTCGGAAGGCGTTCCTCCAGATAGCAGGAATCGCCACTCCGCCTGACACAGATTCATTAAGTGTATTTATGTTCTCTTGTATGCGCTCCTAGAGAAGATTAGCAACAACGGAAAAGAAACTCACCATGTCAATATTGTTCTCGTTCATCATGATGCGAGTGCAGAGAAGGAAGGCAAACATGAGTTTATGCTTCTCGAACAAACTGCGGCACACGTTGCTGTACAGGCTGAAGGTGAAAAACTCATTGATGTTGTTGATTCTCTCCGTCACTGTATCTGTGAGGAACAGGAGAAAAGGTCAGCTGATCAGGTTTCTGTGTCATAAACCAATTCTTGAGTATATTAATCTGCACATGCATAACAATCTGTATAAAACCAGAGCGAGAGAGCATCATTTACTGTATACATCCCTTCTACCTGCTCTCTCAGAGTTGGCAATGCTTGCCATGAAGATACCAAGGAACCACTCAAGAGAGTACTGGTACATGGGGTCAACGCCAGACAGGTCAGATACACAGAAGAAGAGGATTTGTGCACGGATAGCCACGGTGACATACTCCAGACGGGTGGCATCAATGTCCTGTTCGGTCTTTTCAGCCACCATCACTTTAGCCTAACAATAAAACCCACTGTTATTAGAAAAGAATCTGTGTGTAATGAAGTTGTATATGACATAATAGAGATGGAAGCTCTCCAGTTTCCGACCTTGATCTCTCCAGCTTTGACCTTGGAGGCCTCCAGCACTTGGATGAGCTCCTCATTGTCCACTGGGTTTCCCTCTGTGGAGCTGAGCCTGTACAAGATCTCGTCCTCAATTTCTTTCAGCTCCTGTTTCATCTTGGCGTTGCTGATGATCAGCTGGTTTTTAGCCTCCTCCAGATCTGGACGCTCCTCAGCGACCACCTGGCCCAGCAGCTGATCCTCGAGACCACTGAATGTACACAAATACAGTTGAATACAAATACTAAAAGACTGAGAGCAAATTAGTTATATTTTAATTATTATGGTGCACCCCGCCTATCGCCCTATGTCAGCTGAGATAGGCACATCACCCCACCCGACCCTCCAATGGAGGATAAAGCAGTAGATAATGGATGGATGGATGTATAAGGTGTGTGTTACCTGGGTGACAGGGTGAAGTTGATCAGTGTGACTTTGGTCGAGACCTCAGGAGAATAGTGTGGGTTCGGCAGCTTGGTCGTGATGTACATCCTGAAGTCTTCATGGTAGGGGACGACTGACTCACCCAGTTTCAGCACCGTGGCCCCTTGCTGCTTAAATGTCTAAGAGCCATGAATGCGAGTTCAGGAGAGAGGTGTGTGGCGGATATTTGGCAATACACACAAGTCCTTTTCATGTGTATTAGAATAAATGATGTGTATTCACCTGCTGCAACAGGACAGGCTCCAGAGCAGGATCCAGCTCCTCTCCTACGTTCTCCAAAAGGCAGGGTTTGCCAAAGCGAATGGTGTTCTCAAGACTGCGTAGGAAATCTTGGTCACTGAGCTTCATAACCTCTAACCCATTGTCCCGCTCCTGGATGGCACAAAGAACATTTTCCTCATCGGTTCCCCTTAACAGCATTGATCAGATCAGACCATAAAAGGAAGTGTCCTTGCCTTGTTTTTGATCCACTTGTTGGCTTGTCCCTGTGGATCAATGAAAAGAGCCCAGCGCAGAGAGTACAAGGCAATCACACCATTCTCCACTGAAAGGTTATCCTTGGGCAAACCTGATATCTACGCACATAGAAATGATAAAACATCATGATAATGAAGGGCAGTGAGTTCAATGAAAGTATGCATGAAAAATAAACTCTGCTTTTCTGACAGTAGCAATTAAACGTCCAGTGTGTAATAATTGGTGACATCTGTGACATGTAACGGGGAGACTCCTCCGCTACAGTGGCTTTTGCTCTTTCATATTTCTCTTCACTCCTCCACTTTCTTACTCTATCTATTCCACTACAAAACATGAACAACACACTTCCTTTCTGGCTGCCGTAGAAACATGACAGTATGGGCTTACAACATCTAAAGCTACAAAACAAAATAATTTTTATTTTAGACTGGTGAGCTGCCACCTAAATGTTACACACTGGACCTTTAAGATGTCTTGACGGGTTAGGTCTGACCTGCCAGGAGCGGATCTTGACTGGATCTCCGAGGGTGCTAATGAGGTTGGGTGCATCAGTGTGTGGCACACTTAGCTCTTTGAAACAATTCAGCCATTCATCTGCCATGGCTGTTCTGTATTCTCCCTAAACATAGAAAAACAATGGGTGATTAATGTAAAGAAGAGGATTAGGGCCACACAAGAAAAAAATATTTGAGTTCTGACTTTACTCTCAGAATTCTGAGAGTAAAGTCAGAATCCTGAGAATAAAGTCAGAATTTCTGTGTTTAAAGTCAGAATTTCTGAGTTTAAAGGCAGAAATACAGTTGATAAACTCAGATACAGTTGATTGTCATGGTAGATATGTATGAAATATACACATTAGGGCTAACGTAGCTGTTAATATGCTTTCACATACACACAGAGTCACAAACCCACTTACAGTGAAGGGTCCCAGGTATGCTATGTATGCTGCAGACAGCAGCACGTCGCCCGTTACATTATTAATCATGTAATCCAGTTGTTGTACCGTTTCCTTCCAGCGCACTTTTTCATCTGCCAGTCCGCCTATAAGCTGGAGAAAAGCAATACATTAGCATGAATCAATTGAATCAATCAACCAGCAAATGATTGTTGACTACCGGTGTTACAGCAGCTAAATAAAGCATAATAATACACTACTCGTTTGGACACAGGGTAACATTTGTTTTATGAGCTGCTGTAATGCTAAACGTCTCTCGTCTTCGACTGTGTCTCCTTCGAACCTTGTCTGCTCGGACGAGTCGGGCCTCACACAGTTGATACTTGTGGTCCAGCTCATCTTTCTTGGCTTTACAGTCCAGGTACTTGGCCTGTAAAGTGGCAACTCCACCCTCCACCTCAGCCAACTTTGCTTTGGCAACATCCAGGATACGCTGGGTTTCTGCTAAATCATCCTGAGCCTCCTGGAGAGCTTGCTGTACAGATAAAGTTTGAATTACACTTCTATGTTGAAAGTGGACAAAAATGTGTCTTTAAATTCATTGGTTTCACAATGATATTTTTTCAGTTTACCCTTTTAGGTTCCACACCCTTGGCCACAAAGTGATACACATGCATAGCTCGCACCCACTGGCAAATGGATGTACAAGCCTTGGAGACCTTGGCAATGGAGGCTGGTTGGAACTCCTCATTATCTATGTAGGGCTGGATTAAACTGATCACATTGTCAGGGATATTGTCCTGCAGAAATGATTTGTGTCACAGAAAGCTCTAATACACCAAATCAGCATCGAAAACAGAAACAGAGCGACCTGACTATTCACAAATAAAACTGGAGAGAGGCAATAATATTGTTCTGGAAAAACTATGATAACACATACAGTACATAAGACACTAAATATAATATCACAGCAATAAATTAGATATGTTACCTTATCATAATTGAATAGGCTGTCAATAAACTTGCCAGGATCCTGTAACAGAGCCTTTCCAGAATCCCAGTAGTCATCAATCTTGGTGCCAGGCTTCTCTCCAGGTATCTTTTTGGGTTTGATGCCCTTCATGATACACACTGCTTCAATAACCAGTTTCACTCCCTGAGGAGGACGCTGCATTGCTCGCACCTATGGATATAAAACAAGCCATCAGGAACTTATGTTGTAACACAACACATAACAGTAGTGGAAGATTATCTTGACCAAATCCCTGACCTCAGTGACATCATTCTTATTAAGTGACTTGAGGCTGGTGAGGGCAGCATCCAGGGCTGGAAGAGCCTCATCCAAGTCTCTCTTAGCATCTGCCGCAATGGACCCCGCAAAACTGGCTTTCTCTGACGCTTTGGCTTCTTCTGCTTTCACTGACTTTCGGGTCTCCTCTGCGACCACCGTGTCTTTCTGTCAATGTTAAATATAAAGCTCATTCAAGATAGACATTTCAGTGATCTCAATGTTTCAGTGGGGATTGTAGAGTAAAACCTAGTTATTCACTTTAGTTTACCAAAACAACAAATCAAAACTTTTGTATTTGCACAGAATAATACAACTTTAAAATGATTTCTTTACTTTGATGGTCTCCATGGTGACTTCAGTTTCTTGAGCAGCCTCCTCCAACAGCGGTCGCATTGTTTCCAGTTCCTCTTGCATTTTACTCACATCCTCCGCTGTGCTTAGGAGCTATAGGACAACAAGGACAAGTGCAGTGTTAAAATGTATACATTCATTTATAATTCATTTAAGAGCAAATTATCATCATTCTTGTTTTGGTTTTTTTGTCTGTGGCCTGCCTTGTCCAGGCCAGTCTTCATGCGCTGACGAGCACTGCACAATTCCTTCTTCTTGCGTCCAGTGAGAGCTGAGAATATTTTGAGCAGCTCCAGGTAGCTCTTTGGTGTGACGTAGTTGTGGCGGGAAAGCTCCGCCAGGTACTGTTCACACTTTTTGGCGACCATCTGGTGGATTTTCACACACATCATTGTCTAGAAAATGGGAATAAAATAAGGGAGAATATGTTAAGTTATTTCAGTAATTGTGGTTTTTATTAAGTCTCATTCACATGTATATATCAACTTAGCTACATTTGTCCACATGTATGCTAGCTCACTTCATGTCAGATTTCCAAGCCAGGCGTGGCTTTTAGACCAAAGTTTTATAATAGAAGATAAATTATTGTTTTCATCACTTTTTATAGGTATTTGTATTTTCCTCCTTGGTTTGGTCATTTTATTTTGAGACCTTATCGAACACACACTATTATGGGGAAATTATTTGGCAGAAGAACGTCCGTTGTGGAGGTGTTTCACTTGCTACAGTGTCTTCTGACTCTGGCTCCGACTCAAAGTCGTAAAGGAGTGCGGCGGGGAGTCTTGACAAAGCCATTTTTAAACATTGTTAAAACAATGTTTTGATAATGAGTAGCAGTGCATCTACTGTTCCAGAGGGGGAGCTGCGCTTCTGAGAGCTGATTTGCTAATTACGTCACTTCCAGGTACCTGGCCAATCACAAGACAGTTGGGAAAGCTCTCGTTGGCTGGCCAATCACAGCCAATGAAGAGAGCCTCAGTGAGGAGAGATTTCTATCGGCAACTAGGAGGTTTTTGACCATAAAAACAAGTTCAAGTATGTAAGTAGACCTCCATGATTCACATATACAGTATGTGCGATAGGACCACTCTACGGGAGCTTTAAAAAGTTGGGGACCTGCTAAAAATGTATTCATAACATCAAATGCCCTCACAAGGATGGGTTTGAACTTATATTTGTCCCCACAGACCAGGAAAATGTAACAAATACTGTACAAGTATACACACAAACATTTTCTCACCAGTCCCTCCATGGCTGTGGGGCTGGCTTCAAGCTCAGGCAGTTCATTAAGAAAAGTTGTGGCCACAGCCAGTAGAGCCTCCTCTGGCCAAGCGCTAAACCAGTCAATGGTGCAGCATGTCACCAGTGAGGGAAACTGCCTCAACCGAGCACGAAAAACCTCACCAATGGGACTGCAAGAGTAAAAATGGAGAGACTAATGAGCAAGGTGGAAAGGGGAGAAGGAGGAGGAATGGTATGAAAACACAAGAGTTGCAGAGTTATGAACCTCATGCAGAGCACAGTGTGGATGTTGTTGCGGACCCTCCTGATGTAAGCAGCCATGAGGTTGGCTTTCGTTGGCTGCTGTCCCAGATCCAGCACGACTGGCTTCATTGCTGTCAGGATGCGTTCCTGCTCATCTGCTGCATACAGGTTGGGAACATCCCCAGAGTTCAAAAGGTTGTTGATGTCCTCCAGGAAAGACTCGCTTTTAATCTGGCAGATTAACACAAGATAAGAATGAGTCAAAAGGTACCATGACTTGTAGAGATACAAATACTTAGGTCACATATGTATGATCATGATGCAGTTATTCCCACAAATCCATACTACGGGTGCTAAGAAAGTAATACTGTATACCTGTGTGTCTACAAAGAGGAAGGTGATCTGCTGATTCTGAAGACCAGCTTTCAGCATGATGCTTTTGATATCCTCCCTCCACTCTGTTTGACCATAGTTTTTCGACAGCTCAATCTGGAAACACTCGTATTCTGACCTGAATATAGACAAACGCACTATAAACACCGGGCACATGACATCACTTAATACTCACACACTGAAGTTTGTTGAATATTTTACATCATTTTTCACTCGTATACATTATGGAAGAGGATTAGGGAACTAGGAACTAGGAACTTTAAACTCAGAATTCTGACTTTAAACTCAGAATTCTGACTTTTAGAATTCTGAGAAAAATCTGAATTATGTTTAAAGTCAGATTTCTGTGATTTAAAGTCAGAATTATGAGTTTAAAGTCAGAATTATGATTTTTAAAGTCAAAATTCTGTGTTTTAAAGTCAGAATTATGAGTTTAAAGTCAGAACTCAAATATTTTTTCCTGTGTGGCTTGTGGTTTGACACAAAATACTGACTATAATGAGCATATAATCACATACTAAATGATATTTTCAAAAAAGACACTTTAATACCACTGTCATATGCGCTTCATGGTCTTAAAAGTAGAGGATTGAAGTCTTACATGTGTGACGCGAGCTTGGTGAGCGACTGGCGTCCACTGCCACCCACTCCGAGCAACAGGGCGTTGCCCAGGGGCTGACGCAGGATGCGACTGATGCGGCACACATGCTCAATGGCATCCATGAAGAGCACCAGCTTCATTTTGGTGGTGCTAGTCTGGTTGTAGTCTTCCACATATTCTTCCATCACTTTTAGCACCTAAAAGAGAATTACAATGTAAATGAGGCATACAATACGATATCAACATTTATTTTGTGTACAGGAAAAGTGTAAGTTGAAGCGCCAGTTTGTTAGCTGTTATGGTGCCAATGACAAAACACAACACAGGCCATGGTTCAACTCACCTTTTCCTTGTCTTCTATGATTGTGTAGACTTTGTGGTCAGCTCCGAGAATCATGAAATCCCCATAGAGAACAGGTTGGCAAGACACAACCTCTTCGAACCTGCAATCGAACTCCTGAATGCACTCTGTCAGGAGCCTGTTGAACCAGTCCCTGTCCTCAGCACACACCAAGCGGTCCTGGAAAACTCGGCAGCTCTCGTGGTACCAAAGCCGCAGCAGCAGCAATTTGTCCTAAAAAAAAAACAAAAAAAAAACATAATTTACCCATCCTCCTTTCATTAAAAAACACTTCAAATAGTGATTATTATCACCTCTGTATTATTAGTTTGATTCTTTTGGATTCAGTTACCTGTATCATCCCAGCCTCAGCCATGAGGATGCCCTGGAAGACCTTGGACAAGTCTCTCAGATTGAAGGTGTAATGGGACTTGGACGGCGTTGGTAGAAGTTGGGAGGTAATGGTCGAGTAGACTTGGATAGTGGCAGCTACAAGGGCATCATTCAGCGGCTGGATGGCTGGCACGGGTCCTGATGAAAAACAACAGGATAGATGAGAAAAGTGATTACGAAAATAGTTAGTTGCAGCTCTAGATGCAACTCTTATATAGAGGCCATAAAGTTCTTCAATCCTGCATTTGTCCCACCATTTATATTTGGCCTTACGGTTAAACATCTCAGCAGTACTGACTCACCCATCCAACTGCCGAGGATGGTGGAGAAAATCCTCTTCTTGCTGGCGTCCTCCATTTCAGTGAAGGACAGTAAGTTGAAGTGGCGCGTGAAGCGCCGTGTGATGGGATTTCGGCCTCCACCTGGAGGTCCCATGGCACAAGCAAAACTCATGTCCACCAAGTGCTTGAAAGTACCTTTGGATTTGGGACAGGAACAACAAAACAGAGTCTAATCAAACAGTCATCTCGCAGGAATAGTAGAGCAGATTAGCAAACAAAATCATTCACAACTGGAAAGAAACACCAAAATTTGACTAAATGTACCTCTTGGGTCAGTCTTTTGAAAAATTCCATTAGTACAAAAGAGACAAAATCCTTAACAAATAAACAACATATACTGCAATTTTCTCACCAATCTGCTTCCTGTCATACCAGCCCCCGTGGTCGATGCACTGACGCAGCAGTTCAATAGGAGGCTGGGCACCATAGGTTTCCAACAATGGCATGTTGAGATCATCGATAAAGAAGATAAAGTGCTTTCCAATTGGAGGCCCAAACACACCTTTCCGTCTGGCATGCAGAGACAAGCATCATTCAAATGGTGAGTTACAAATATTGAATATGCACTGTTGCAATCAACGAGCAGGCGAACCTTTTGTCGAGTTTACTGTCGACGTAGTCTTGCGTTTGGTTGGCTGAGGTGCGAGCGGAGAAGACAAGGAAGTGTGTGATGTATTGAGCAGGCATGTTCTTCAGCAGCTTGTCTGACATGGTGAGGGTCTTTCCGGTTCCAGTTGGCCCGATACAGAGCACCTGAATCGCGAACACATTAAACGCATTAAACGACTGGATTCTGAGTGTTGCATCATTTTGCCTGTCAAACTTTGCTTTCTTCAAAGAACCAGTAAAACTGTTTTCAGCTGTGCCAACATCATTGCACAAGGGTTTTCAAGGGTTTTCTAATCATCCAATAGCCTTGTAACGCGATTAGCAAACACAATGTACCATTAGAACACTGGAGAGATGGTTGCTGGAAATGGGCCTCTATACACCTATGTACATATTCCATTAAAAACCAGACGTTTGCAGCTAGAATAGTCGTTTACCACATTAACAATATATAGAGTGTATTTCTGATTTATTTAATGTTATATTCATTGAAAAAAAAGTGCTTTTCCTTAAAAAATAAGGACATTTCTAAGTGAACAGTAGTGTATAGTCCAAACAAATGTTTTTAAGATTTTTAAAAAGTACTCACAGGTTTCTTATTGGTTAAAAGCATATCAATAAGGAAAGACATCCTCACTGTGTCAACAGTGGGAATGAGGATGTCAGCATAATTTGTCTCTGGAGTGATTACAATAGTGTTAGTGTATTTCATCCAGGTGATCCACTGGACCTGGAATGCAGAAAAAAGATGAACGGGTCAGTGGAGCTTATGAAATCCCATAGTGGCATCTGCCTTCCATACATAATCTGTATTTTTAAACCACATCTATTTACTTGTCTTTCCTCATCTTCATCATCATAATCCTCCAAGGTACTAATCCCTGCATCATCAAGTCTGTAGTCATATACTAGGCCTTCATGTGGAAAAGATAATTGAATCTGACGGGGACAAAAAAATACATTTGTGTTATTTGACACAAATAATCCAGTAAAATCTTACATGAAACGAGCTAAAGCAGGAACTTTGATCTGACCTTCTCCTCTGCCATCTTGTTTCTGAGCCAGGCACTGAAGTGATGGCGGCTGGCTGTGTCTCCTGTGGCGCCGACACTCCACACCAGAGAGAAAATGAACCAGGGCTCTATCAGCTCCTTCACATGCTCAAGTTTCTTTTGAGGTGGTGGCCTTTGATCCTATAAGGCAATAAAGAAATGATTAAGTGAGCACAATGAATACAAAATGGTCAAATGCATACTGTACAACAGGAGACAGTGTTGTATTATTGTCAGTATACAACAGAATACCAATTAAGCAAAACTCACACCTGTTTAATATCAAAAGGTTTGAAGAAGCAGTCCAATAGTTTAAGCAGACTACAGGCAAGGTTACTGTCGAGAGATGTGATGACTTCCTTCACTGATGTGTGGACAAATGTGATAGAATCCTGTTTCAAAGAAATACAGAAAAAAAGAAGCAGTAGCAGTGGATTGTTTTTAATATCATGCTCTAAATGGCTTAAGCTTGCTGGTCTTTTTTTATTTTCACTAAGTTCAAAAGTTTGGGGTCACTTATAAATGTCCTTATTTTTGAAGGAAAAGCACTCTGGTTTTTAATGGAATATGTACATAGGTGTATAGAGGCCCATTTCCAGCAACCATCACTCCAGTGTTCTAATGGTACTTTGTGTTTGCTAATCGCGTTAGAAGGCTATTGGATGATTAGAAAACCCTTGTCCAATTATGTTAGCACAGCTAAAAGAGTTTTGCTGGTTCTTTGACGAAAGGGCAAAATTATTATTTTGAATAAAAATCATTATTTCTAATCTTTTCAATGTCTTGACTATGTTTTCTATTCACTTTGCAACTCTTTTGATGAATAAAAGTGTGACTTTTAATGGAAAACACAAAAAAATTGTATAGGTGACCCCAAACGTTTGAACAGTAGTGTATGTCTTCCTTCTCACCTGCAGGAATCGACCAAACAGGGAGTTGAGCTGCTCTGTGTATGGTTTCAAGAGTTTAGGGAGGCGTCTCAGCCAGCATTCTGTAAAAGAGATGAGGCCCAAAATACTGGGTTCCAGGTAAACCATACCACAGCGAGACACCGTGGCTGGGGAAGCCACCGCCAAATCCTGCACCTCAAACATCATGGTCATCTCCTGCGTGAGAGGACATCACAAAATACTTGTACGCACATGGGACAGACAGTAACACATCAACGAACAATGCAAGACTTTGAAAAGTGTTACATCGGTGAGTTTGATGATTTCCCCAGAACTGAGGCACAGTTTTTTGTTATCATCCAGCACAGTGTTCATGTTCTCGATCCACACAGCATCCACCGGTCCATCGAACATGTACCACTTTTTATCTTTGTCTATAGATGCTACCCCTCCACGTATGAGAGATGAAAGGATGCCATCTGTCCTACAAGAGGGGAAAAAAGACAACGTGGATCTGTTCAGTAAGTATAATGTTCATATTGTTAGTTTGTAGAGCAGCAACTAACGATTATAATCGTCCATAAAATGTCATAAAATGTTAAAAAAACGTTGATCAGTGTTTGTCACACCTGGAAATGACGATGTTCTCAAATGTCTTGTTTTGTCCACAAACCAAAATGATTAAATTTTAATGAATTCTTTGTTATGTGGAGCAAAGAAACGAAGAAAATATTCACATTAAGAAGCAAAAACAGTCAAAAATCTTGTTTTAATCATGAAATAAGCTTCAAACTGATTATCGATTATCAAAATAGTTGACAATTAATTTAGTAATCGATTCATAATCGATGAATTGTCTCAGCTCTATTTGTTTGTACTATAATTTTTACAGTTGCAGTATTTCTTACCACTCGTGTGTGAGCAAGTCGTACTCCCCATACAGCTGTCCCATGGTGATAGATTTGGGGTTGAGGACGTACATCTGAACTTGCTCATACGTACCACCACTCACAGAGGGCTGGCCCTTCAAAGCGGTCATTGCTTCAGCCAATATCTTGTAACACTAAAACACACAATAGTATACACATAAAGATAGGACACTACACTGCAAGACAAAAACCATAATGAAGCTGGACATAAAACTGAAGCAACACCTTGGTTTTACCGGATCCAGACGGTCCCACCAACATGAGACCATGTCTCACCACAGTCGTCTCATACAGCTGAATACACTTACTTATAAACCCTGCAATCATCACAATACATCTTTTAATTCCGTTAGAAAAATCAGTAGCATATCTGAAAATAAAAACACTGAACACACTAACCGTCCACATCTTCGAGGTTCCTCTTGGTGCACACATTGCGCATGGATTCTTCAAGTGCACCATAGTTGATTGGCTCCTGTTTTGTGTTGGGGAAAAGATCTGACACTATACCGTTGAAGAGCTTCAGATCATCTTGTAAGAACTTTGGAACATTGACGTCTTGTATGGCTCGCAGGCAGATCAACTCCTGGGACAATGTGTAAAAAGATTTTCTTTATTGCTTGACAGGGAAAGTCGTATTTCATTATAAAGATAGAAAACATTTCTGACCTCGTTCATGTCAGAATTTTCTCTCTTGAGGTTTCCAGCAGCTGAAATCACGGTCTTCACAGCTCTCATACCAAAATCATAATGATCCTTCACACAGTCAAGAACAAATGTTAACACATGCACTATCGTTCAAAAGTTTGGGGTCACCTATACAATTTTGCTGTTTCACTTGTTTCACTAAACTGTTACACTTTTATTCATCAAAAGTTGCAAAATGAATAGAAAATGTAGTCAAGACATTAACAAGATTAGAAATAATGATTTTTATTCAAAATAATCACGTTGCCCTTTGTTACAGTGAACACTAGAAAGATTCTGACCTGACAACAAGGTAAGCTGCTGTTAGCATTAGTTTAGCTTGTTGTCAGGTCAGAATTTTTCTAACTGAATCGTTTTATTTTTAACACTAATTTATGTGTTAAACCCAGAACCAGCAAAACTGTCTTAAGCTGTGCTAACATAATTACATAAGGGTTTAAGGGAGCCTCTATGCACCTATGTACACATCGCATTAAAAACCAGACGTTTCTGATTCATTTAATGTTATATTCATTGAAAAAAGTGATTTTCCTTCAAAAATAAGGACATTTCTAAGTGACCCCAAACTTTTGAACAGTAGTGTTTTAGATTTCATCTTTAATGCCTGGATTTAACCCAAAAATACTGTGGGTGAGAAATGAGTGGGATAAGAGAGATGATGATTAAACACATCATAATTCTGCCAATCTTTAAATCCTCATTGTACCTGAGAGCTGAGCTGTTCAGAAGAGAGCTTGAAAGTGGCGGTGATCTTCTTCGAGAGGACTTTGGCGTCGCTGAAGCCAAACGAGTACAAGGAAATCTCAGCTATCATAGCATAGTCAGGAACCATCATGGCCACAGGACGAAACAGAGCCTGCAAAAGACATCGGCTCTTATTTGCTGAATACTATTTACTTGACTCTTGAGGCATAAAGCAACCAAAAGAAGAAGAAGAATTTTACTTTCGAACCTTGAGATTGTCAGGTAGTTCTGTGCGGCCAGCATATCCAGGATTCATAGTAATGAACACAGCACACGAGGGGACAAGAGGGATCTCTGTCCCCTCAAACTCAAACCGCTCCACCTAAAAATCATGGATATAGTTTTAGTGTGAGAGTGAGAATAAAACATCCTGAATAAATGTGAATATTTTCTTCTTTTCTTTGCTTTACATAACAAAGAAATCATTAAACTGCATCATTTTGGTTTGTGGACAAAACAAGACATTCAAGAACATCGTCATTTCCAAGTTTGACAAACACTGATCAACATTTTCTGATATTTATGGACCAAACGATTAAGTTGCAGCTCTATAATTATGCACAACGCTAAAGTCAAGAAATAGGGGATACATTTTCTCCTCAATAAGCTTCTCACCCTTTGCTGTTGGGCCTTTTGTATCGTGGTGATCTGTTGTGCCACCACAGACAGCACCTCTACATCGATACGATTAAATTCATCAAAGCATGCCCAGGCACCAGAACTGTAGAATGGAAGACACAACATTATTAACATTTTGGGGCATTTAATTGACACGTATTACACTAAACGTTGCTTACCTGGCCAGGCCTTTCAGAAACTTGCCCATAGCAATGAAGTCGAGCTGATCGGAGCAATTGAAAACCACAGTTTGAATGGCAAGAGCCTTTCCGAGGTCTTTGGTGGTTTCTGTCTTTCCTGTTCCTGCTGGGCCTGCAGGAGCTCCTCCAAACTTGAGGTGTAGAGCTCCTGTCAGGGTCAGGTAACATCTGAAAGAGCCAGGAGGAGGTGTGTTCAAAAAGGTGTATTCGTACCCATTTAATCAAGCCCACTTCAAATCTGTGTCTACCTGTCGGTGAGAGGGGTAATGACCAGGCGTCCAGAGTTACCAAGATACTCGTATCCATACAAGAACTCTGCATTCACCGCACGGATGTACAAATTATCTTTTGCCCAGTAATACCTGCAAACAAGCAGCACATTTTCTCACTTCTAAACATATATAATTAACAGGGACAGGAGTAAAAAGACAAAAAAAGAATGAATTTTGTAACCTTAGCTGACTGATCCACTCAAAGTCATTGACACTTGAAACATTTTGCTCCACTAGCTTGGCTGCTACCTCCTTAGCATGGACCTCTATGACGATAAGGGCAGAAAGCACGGCTCGTTGCATCTTCGAGAGACCTCCTCTCACCAACTGCACCAAGTCATCCAGCTTCAAACAAACAAACAGCAAAATGATGAATACGTCAACATACGAGAAAGTAATAAATAGATCAGTGTGATTTTACAAAATAAATGGTTGGTACCGTTGAAAAATTTGGAGTCACCTATACAATTTTTGTGTGTTTTCCATTAAAACTCACACTTTTTTTCATCAAAAGAGTTGCAAAACGAATAGAAAATATAGTCAAGACATTGACAAGATTAGAAATAATGATTTTTATTCAAAATAATAATTTTTATGTACATAGTACATTAAAAACCAGATGTTTGCAGCTAGAATAGTCGTTTACCACATTAACAATGTATAGAGTGTATTTCTGATTCATTTAATGTTATATTCAATGACAAAAGTACTTTTCCTCCAAAACTAAGGAAATTTCTAAGTGACCCCAAACTTTTGAACGGCAGTGTAGATTTGGGATATGTAATTTGTCCACACCTGTCTTTGTAGCTGGGGGTAAAGGCGGTTGGCCATGTCTCCCTTCTCCAAAGCCTCGGACACCTCGGAGGTCCAGAACACCTGACACCCAGCTATCACCACTTGACCAGGCCACGATAACACCCACTCTTCACGCGATTGCTGAGGGGTCAAGAGAACACACAAAAATCCTTACAAGAGCTGGACACGGGGTATCTGCAGGTTTCAGCAAGTCAAATTGAAGACTTTTAAAGGCCTTTTTAATGCCACCTTGAATGAAATTTAAGACAGAAAACATATATAAATATAAATATATAAGAGATAGTTGGGGGAATCCCGCTGTACTGTCTTGGTTGGCAACAGACGTGAGTCAACTTTGGAAAACGGACGTCCAGCCAACTCTCAATAAATTTGCTGTTACCCATAGTTGCAGAATGAAGGAAGAGGATTAGGGCCACACTGAATTTAAACTCAGAATTTCTGACTTCCTGTCCCAAAAAATTTAAGACCTTTGAGTAATATATTTAAGACCAGCATATACATTTTATAAGGAATTTAAGACATTTTAAGGCCCTAATTTTAGAAATGAATATGATGAATACCCTGTGGACAACTTAAAATCAGCCTGACAAAAAGAAAAATAAACTTTGCAAGAGTAATAAATGTCAATATGGAAGACCTCGGGGTAGACTTTGAGTGAGCGTTCGATGTTATCCCTCAGTGTGGCTTTCATGGACTTCTCCACATCCCTCAGCCAGTCTTCCACATTTCCACCAGGCCACACTGGCAGGAACAGCTTGACCTCCTCCCGTTCTCCGGACAACATATGGGTGATCTGTAGCTCGGACTGGAATTTAAGCTGACAGATATAGCAGTATTTTAGTCGTGGAATAAACCTAGTAATCTGTAAGAAGAGTGAGAAAACCACCCAGAGAAAAACAAACCTGAGCAATGTTCTCAAAGCATTTGCGCAGGTGTGGTTGAACAGCAGTGGGATCTTTTGTCTGGGAAAGAATCTCCAGGAGCTCATCGTCAGACAGGAAGTAAAACCTAAGAACACATAGTCACTGTGTATTACATTATACAGTGTGTATGATTCATTCAGTGGAGCGATAAGGACTGATTCACTGTGGCTTGCCTGGGGAAGGAGCGTCGTTTTGTCTCCAAATACTCGGTGAGACCCTTCTGTACTTGTTCCAGAAGTGTGTTGCACTTCTTCAGTTTGTCTAGTAGACGCGCGTCTGGACACAGCACAATCACCTGCAAGTAAACGCAGAGTAGTGTCACTATTATCTGCTCAAAGCCCTGTCCTCTTCTTTTTCATCTTTTGTGTTATGGCAGATGGCGTCTGTGATGCTGCATTACAGCCTCCTTCTCATTCCTTATTCCTTCATCAACACATTAAAATGATGCCCTGTCCCCATGAAGCTCTGACCTTTGGATTATTAAAGGCAGTTTTCATGACTGTTCTCCACATTTGCTCCATTTGCTGGTATCGTTGTCCTTCCACAGGAAGCTGCTGGTTGATGTCGTCAGAGCTAAAGATGGGCTCCAGGTAGAGCCAGGTTCGCTGGCAGATCAGCCACTCCTCGAGTACATCCTGGAAGCAACACAGAAGGGCAGTGGTAACACACTGAACAACAAGAGACATTACATTAGTATGTGTGTGTGTGTGTGTGTACTTGAGTCATTCTGAGCTTGCTCTCCCACGTGGTGATGCGGCCCTCAAAAGCTTTCTTGAAGGGAGAGAAGGACATGCTCTGTGTCATGACAATTTGGTCATCCAGCAACTGGGACACGTCATCTGTACTCTTCAGGATGTAGGTGCCCGTCTCCTTGTAAGGCACAACATCAAAAAGTACTGTCGCCCAATCTTGTTCCATCTTCTCCAGGGCCTGTTGGTGGGAGGAAGGTGTGGGAGAAAAGGTTGCAGCAAAGTGGACATATTATACCCCATTTCTCCAAGTTAACCTAGTTCCCTGGTGTCCTAATGAACATGTCTGTGACATGCTTTGGTCAAAATACCTTAAGGATGAAGCACCACAGCAGTTCAATCACCCTGCTAAAACAGCCCTGTTCAGAACGCTCGCTTTTGAGTGCCTGTCTCTTTAAATGCAAATGAGACACAGGAAACTACGTCAGCGTCACTGAGGCTCCGGCAGCTAACAGCAGTTAGCATTTGGAAAAGCCATCATTTGCCGAGTCTAGCTGTCACATTGCCGTCTAATTTAAAATGTATCCACTGGACACGTAAATCCTCTGCGACTGGATGTTGCCCTCGCCTGCACTATCGAGTTTTTTAGGGACAAAGCGGAGCTCTGTGAGACAACAATTCTAGGAATGTCTCATTGTGACATAGCAATGAGTGCGGAAGTCAACATTGCATGTTTTATCTCCTGTACTTAGACTGAGGTGGACCACAAAAACACGACTGAGTCATCTTTTTTCACACTTTGCCTACTCATAGGGCCTCCAGAGTCCCAAATATAAGTATTATAATGATTAAAAAGTTGATTTTGAACAATATGTCTCCTTTAAAGGTTGAGTTCGTAACTTGTGTCGGAAACAAGTTACTACTACTAGCTACAATGCAACCATTGCTTGAATCCTAGTTGAAAAGTTACAAAATAAAAACTGTAAAACAACAGACAATACACTGGCTCCTCGCTCTGACTCACTCTATGAGGTTTGCCCTGGATGTTGTAGCAGGTAAAATGAATTGACATCATGAATAGGTGACAAAAATTAAACAGTCCATTACTTTGACTAGGCAAAAATGGATTTCCATGGACTTTAAGACAATAACTTGAACAATTTCATTACACGTCACATTAAGTGCATCCCTTTTGGTTGAACGGTACCTGCTCAATGGTGTACTCTTTTGCAGCCACTTCAGCAACGTGAGTTATATCCTCCACGTGGTTCTGCAGGCCAAGCTCCAGGCAGCGGGAGAAAGTCAGGTTGGCTTTCAGCTTGACTGTCATCTTAATGCGTTCAGACAACATCTCCCAGTGGCGGCTTCTCATTCCCGGGTTCCTCAGACCCTGAAGCAGAGGGACATGAGGACGGAAGTCCTCGATCTTGCTGCAGATAGTATTTGCCACCATCTGGCAGTCTGGGGTCATGTAGGAAAAAAGAGGGCAGATTCAGAAAAAGAAACAGGTTCAACCCACAGCACACAAATTTTGAGCAGTGATCACCTACCAGGAATGTCCTTGAACTGTTTAATACACTTTTGCATGGTCCTGTGGGCATCTGAGACATTGCGCTCAAGCTGCTCAGGGTCAATGGAAGACAGTGGGTCATTGAGCCAGCTCTCGTGCCAACGTAGCCAGTCAGAGGTGGTGGTCCAGAGGTCTTTTAAAGGTTGGAAGTCTTTTATCAGCTTCTGTACGTGGTCATACTGTAATACACATTTTAAAGTGTCGGGAAAAACCCATGCTGAATGGATAGTGTATTCTTGTTATTTTTAAAGCCATCTGGAATGACACATTTTTTTCAATTGATTGGCTTTCTTTCACTTACGTTCGTGGCAGGAAGTCCAAACAGACGTTCTCTGGTATTGTAGGTTTGGGCCATTGTCTGGCACTCCATAAGCTGCTTGCTTGTACGCTTCACCTTGTTGGCCATCTCATGAGCATGATCAATGTCTCCATGGCCCGCTAACCCAGCAACCAACATCTGCATACACAGTTGGGATCATTTCTAATAGTTACGCAAACAACTTTTTTTAGAGTAATGCCATACATAACCCAATTCCAGGTGCATCCAAATTCCTGTGCCGTCAGAAATAATTTGAATTATCTAATCAGATTAATCTAAAACTCATGGCAGGCTCGATAAGGCAGTAGTTCTGCCTCATAGAGGGTGCCTAGCCATAGCTAGCATTGTATGTGCTTCAAGCTCCAGTGTGTCGCTTTTGGTGATTTTTGTTGTTGTTTATGATGTTGTTCAGTCTCTGTTTCTGTCTCTGACTCTTTGTGAACAGAACCAATGTAACCTAATTTGGATGCTTCGTCGTTCAACTTGAAAACGGGCTATGTCAAGCAATACTATCAGACATGACAGAGGGATTTGTGTCTCTATTTGTGTTTTAATGATTTCTTTGTTATGTGGAGCAAAGAAACAAACAAACTATTCACATTTAAGAAGGTAAAACAATCAGAAATCTTGTTTTAATCATGAAAAAAACTTCATACCAATGATTATCAAAATAGTTGACGATTAATTTATTAATCGAATAATAATCGATTAATCGTTTCAGCTCTAATCACTGTACAACATGAGGTATAAAGACAGCTGTGCTGTACTGAGAAATGCAGAGTTGGTTTAGCTGACCTGTAGAGAGTATAGGTGTTCCTCAAAGCTGTTCTGATTGACTTGCTGGATCTTTCGAAAGCGTTCCTCATCCTCCATATGCTGGACGGCTACTGCTTCCATCTGTCTGATTATCTTTCGAGGCCATCCGATAGCTGCCCACCTACAAAAATATAAATTCAATATCTCCTCACTCTGCTCATGGCTCTTTATCTCACTTGAGAATAACTTTATACTGACTTTTTATTGGCGTCCTCATTTGAAACAGAGTAGAAAAAGTCTTCTAGTTGCTCATATTCTGACAGGATCTTCCCAATACTTTCCTGAATGAGAGAATAAGAGTTCATGGAAAAGTAAACGTTCATATGATATGAATGGCAGAAATATACACATCACTATTTCAGTCCTGTACCTTATAAGTCCTGAGCTGCTCCGGGATTTGTTCCATCAAGTCCCTCTTCTCAGTCAGCTCCTCAATGCCATTGGGCTTCTCTTGCAACTTCCTGCTCAAAATGTTCCAATCTTCACATGCCTTAAACACAAGATAACAACATCTCCACTTAGAAGTACCTACCTCATTGACACACAGTACATATAATGAAATCATACTTACATCATCGACCTTCTTGCGTAGCTTCAGAGCGAGGTGATCCAGCAGTGCCTTGGCAAAAGCTTTCCTTTTGTTCGAGAGAGCCTGACGTACAGCTTCGACTCGCACAACAAATGGACCAATCACAATGGAAGATGGCAACAAGTGTTCGATCCTTTCTTTTTCTTTGAGCTGTTGTTCCACCACTTTCTTTACTTCCTGGGATGTCTGTTCTGCATTCGTATGGCAACTGGCACAAGACATACGCAAAAAGAAAAAAAAAACACAAATCAGAAATCATTCCGAAAGACAAAAATGCTCTTATAAAAAAGAAAGAAATAAAGAATTCTTCCTCAATCAACCATACACTCCCGATCAAAAGTTTGGGGTCACCTATACAATTTTTTGGTGTTTTCCATTAAAACTCACACTTTTATTAATCAAAAGAGTTGAAAAATGAATAGAAAATATATTTAAAAAAAACCTACTTGAGAAATGTTCCTATGTCCATGTTGTGCAGTTCTACATGGTCCTCATATTGAGCAGCATAAGCCCTGAGAGGTATGGCCGCTTGTATCAGAGCATTGCAGACCTTCTCTCTCAGCTCAGTTACTTCTGGTTCCCACAAATGAACTGACATGAGTAGGTCACCGCCGATGAACAACTTCTGCATCACAAACTTGCACGGACAAGAGAGGAACAGTTAAATGTCTGTTTCGCTTAAATGACGATGGATGCTGATTTCAACATACCTTGTCGAGCAGTGGAACATTGTGCGTGGCCAGGATTCCTTTATCAAACAGGTTAACAGCACATGTCTCAAAATTCTGCAGTGGCGTGCTGTAATGGACCCCGGTCTGGTCCAGAACCATGTCCACCAAGAACAAAGGAGTCCTTTTTGGCCTGGATATGAAAAATTGAGAAATATTATCAACACAACAACCATTATTCTATCAATCTGTCAAACACATCAAAACTGAATTTAGTATAATATCCATAAACAAACGTACACTACCGTTTAAAAGTTTGGGGTCACTTAGAAACACTTTTTTTCAATGAATATTTAATAGAATATGTACATAGGTGTATAGAGGCCCATTTCCAGCAACCATCTCTCCAGTGTTCTAATGCTACATTGTATTAGAAGGCTATTGGATGATTAGAAAACCCTTGAAAACCCTTGTGCAATTATGTTAGCACAGTGGAAAACAGTTTTGCTGGTTATTATTTTGAATAAAAATCATTATTTCTAATGTCTTGGAATGGAAAACACAAAAAAAGTGTATAGGTGACCCCAAACTTTTGGACGGTAGTGTACAAATGCTTAATGATACATGTGCACATGCATGCTGTCCTACTTGTACAGGCTTGTGAGGAGGTCGTTCCCCCAGACCAGGTCCTGAGGACACGCAAGCACACTTTGACAGGCATCCGTCAGAAGGCGAGTCAGGCTGAGCAGTGAATCCTGCACAAGGTACCGCAGCGAGTCCTGCATGTGCAGCTGCACCACCGCCATCAGTTTGTAAAGCTTGGAGGATTTGTAAACGTCCCAGACGCTTTCATTCATGTTGTACGTGCCGCGGCCGACATTCGCCAGGTTGGCGCGGATGCTGTTGCTCAGTGTGGCGATCCACGTTTCCCGAAGATACAAGCTTATCTGAAGAAGGACAGAAAGATGTGGTGTTGGTTTAATGTTACGCTAGCATGGTTTGTTTCTCTAGATTTTCAAGTTTTTATCCACTTTTCAAAGTCTAGTGATCGTAAAAGTAAAGCTACCTGAGTGTGCATACGAGACTGTATGACTTCGAACTCGTCCAGACGCCGCGGTTTGTTTGCGGTGACGTTGAACAGCCTCATGGCCGCCACTTTGTCGCACTCAGACTTCACGCTAGATAATGCACCGATCGCCTCGGCTTTTGTCAAGAGAAATCGAGAGACAAATCGGAAAAAGCTCCTCTTGTAGTCAAAGTGAGGAACTGAAACGCACCCTGTAGGCAGAAACAAACCAGTGTTTAGATTCAAATGTCTATTTATTTCTTTAATCTCCACTTCAAACTAATGTATTCAAGGCTCACCTTTTTGTGGCACATAATCAGTGTCCTTCTTTGGTAAAGTGATGTGTGAAAATTCCGCTTGGTGACTCATCACAACTTTGTCAAAGATCATGCTGTTCATAGTACGGTCATATTCCCGTTTGACTCCTTCCTCCAGGTCTTTTATAGACTTCTCCACTCTACACACAGATTATTAATTTTATTTACACCTTGCAGTTGCCAGTCAACACATTCAACTCTGTAAGCTCTAAATCCAGTAATATGACACTGAGATTACTCACATGTTCAGCCTGAGCCCAGGAGTTGAAAGGACGTGTTTTTTCATAAGCTTTAGACTGTGGGTGTCAAGCGATGGCGTCCCCTGCCAAATGGGCATGCAGTCGAGAGCCAAGTTGTAGAATAGGTCAGACTCTCTTTTCTCCCTCTCGCGCAGAGCAAACTGAAGCCGTTCAATAAAGACCCATGGGTCTTCAGCACTGAATAAGAGTCTGATTCTGGGTACCCAGTATTTAGCACCAGGTAGCAAAGACATCGCTCCTATGCAACAAAGGGAGGAAGAATATAGTCGCTTACCACATTAACAATGTATTTCTGATTCATTTAATCTTATATTCATTGAAAAATATGCTTTTTCTTCAAAAATAAGGCCATTTCTAAGTGACCCCAAACATTTGAACGGTAGTGTATGTCAAGGAAACTATCAGAAAACAGGATTACCATGTTCATCTGTCTGTTCTCTGTTTCGATGAACCTTCTGCACCAGGTACTGGCACTTATCTTCACTATAGTCGAGAACCCCCACTAAATACCAGCTGTAGGTGCTTCTGTTACTCTCTTCAAAAGAGAAAGAAGAAAGGACCAATGAATGATCAGAAAATAGTGCCATATTTCACCTTAAAAGTCTTGTTACCTGTGGGCAGCAAGGCCTTTCCAGGTATAGGTTTTTGATCAGATGATCCTTCAGCTTTGCCCAGGGCAAGCCAGTCATCTGGAGTCCGGCAATCATAGTCCTCGTTGTCAAACATCTAAAGCAGAAGTTAAAAGAATAAGAGTGGCAATGCACACAGTGTAAGATGTAGTGGTAATGAAATATACAGACGGCTCACAGTAACACACTCACCTCCAGTGGGAGATAGGGTGACACAGGGTTGCTTGGCATGACATCGTCACCTTTACTGCTCAGATGTCTTGGCATTATAAGATTAGAGTCTACCTGTTTTTCTTTAAGAAGCTGTTCAAAGTCTAACTTCAAGAATTCCCTTCGGCGTCTGTGAGAAAACAAGACGACAGAACATACACTGGGGTCACTTAGAAGGAAAAGCACTTTTTTCCCAATGAATATAACATTAAATAAATCAGAAATACACTCTATACATTGTTAATGTGGTAAGCGACTATTCTAGCTGCAAAAATCTGGTTTTTAATGGAATAATGTACATAGGTGTATAGAGGCCCATTTCAAGCAACCATCTCTCCAGTGCTCTAATGGTACATTGTGTTTGCTAATGGCTATTGGATGATTAGAAAACCCTTGTGCTATTATGTTAGCACAGCTGAAAACAGTTTTGAAAGCAAAGTTTGAAGGGCAAAATTATTATTTTTAATAAAAATCATTATTTCTAATCTTGTCAATGTCTTCACTGTATTTTCTATCATTTTGCAAGTCTTTTTATGAATAAAAGTGTGGTAGGTGACTCCAAACTTTTGAACGGTGGTGTATCTACTTGATCCAAAATGTCTTACACACTCCTATGTGACTGGTAAAACTTGACCTGCAGCTGTTAAATATGCCAATTTATTCCATTACCTCGTTTATCACAGAATGGTAAACACAAACACAACAACAAACCTCTCTATCGCTAACTTGCGGGGTATCTGGCCAGGAATGGTTTGGTAGGGTATCTGGACTTTGGGTGTATCGCCCCCCAGGCAGAAGTAAGGATTCTGTGTTAGCTGTGAAACTGGTCCATGGTACAGTGCTTCAACCATCTCGCACTGGTCAGACGGAGTCTGGGCAGAAGTTGACACTACACAAAATGCACAGCAAAGGTCCATCAGCACAAAGTTTTTGAGAATTCAAAAGAATCAAAATGTGTAGAAGAGACGTCACGTGTCGGTGTGTCGTACTCACTCGTCTGACGGCTGGATTGTCCCTGTCCTTTGGGTTCTGGAGGTTTGTCGGGAGGACGTGGCAAATATTTGCGCTTCATCTTCTTGGAGAAGAAAAATAATTTAAAGTGAAAACAATGACGCTTTAAAAAATATATATATTTTAGCACATAATAGTGATATTACAGTCGTAATGCTTCAGAGAGAAAGAACTTGAGGCAGATTCCCTGAGATGTGACTGCTTTTAGCTCTGAGCTAGATAAAAAAAAATATATATATATTTTATTATGTTTTCAATTGTCTTCTATGGTCTTAGAAGATTTGTGCTGCTGCCTGTCTTGCCAGGCTTCGCTTACCTCACTGTGGAATTTAACCTGGTTGAATAAAAGTTGGTTTTTTTTTTAAATGCCTCCATGTCAGGTAATAATTTTGTCTCAGTGACTTCAATATTCAGTCATTATTCAGTATATAAATATATATATGTGTATATATACATATACATGTACATATATATATACGTATATATGCATATATGTATATATATTATGTACAACTGCAACTAAGAATACTTAATGACAGAAATAACATCTTGTAAACAGAGAACAGGGTGAACATACAGGACATTAGCAGTAGCATCGCGTCTGATATAGCCTTTATGCTAATTTAAGCTAGAAAAGTTTGCCGAGTCATTTTTATCTGAACTCGTTCCAAATAAAAAACCAAACAACAGCCTTTGTACAGTTTTGGTTTCGTTGAACACAGCCATATATGACACATAATGACGTCTGAAATACCTCGTTTGTGCGCAGTTGCTCCTTTTTAAAAAAAAAAATCCAGTCTGTGGCGTTAGCTGAGATTTAGCTCAGCACAAGTGTTTTAGAGTTAACCCCAGTGCGTGTGTATGTGGGTTGGAGGCGGCAACGGTTGTCATGGAGATAAAGATGAACAAAGTCGCCACCAGCAGAGGGCGCCAGAGGGACACTAGAGAAAGAACGAAGAAGACCTCAGAGCTGATATTTTTGATATCTTATGGTAATTATATGTTTTATTATTTTTTTAACCATTAAAATGTATGGATATTTCTAATGTAATGTGTTACATTTTAATAAATCCCCCCAGGACCCTTTTTTTTTTTTTCAATTTCAATGAGACTTTCCTAAAGGTTCTGATCAGTGAGACAAATTCATAATATAACATTGGTATATTTATGGAGGAAATGGATTTACTTGTTTATTTACCTATTCGTTTGAACCGTGGTGTACATAAATGTTAATTAAGTACTGTACCACAACATTGAAAAGTAAAAGACATGAAATGACTTAATGGTGAATAGATTTATGTATATATTTTCACTTAAAAGTGTAATACTCACTAGGGAGTAAAAGTCATGATATATTTACATCAACACATGCTACATATGCTCTCTATAGCATTTGCTTCTTGTTCATTTGGGCCACGTAATGTGCTTGCTGTCAAATTGTAAATAGTTTTTTGATTGGGTAATAATTTTCAAATTTATAAAAGATTTGGAAAGACATTAATGTAATTTCCAAAGGAAAATGTCAATAAAAGAACTGGATTTCCTCCACTAGGGTGAGCTCTTGAGCCTCCTTTTTTCTTTGCTCCCTTCACATTTCATCAAAATATAAAAACTGCCCATAATATGGGCAGTTTTTTATTACTGTAACTGTGTTATAAAGTTAGTTCTGAAGACCATTATGTCTTCTTGTCCTCAATAATATATTATTATATACATATATTATTATACCATATTAATTATAACATCCACACAATATAAAGTATCACTGTATAGGCATCATTTTCTTAATATTTGGCTTCACAAGCATTAAAAACTAATCTAAAGGGAATATCCTTTGAGCTACCTCTGAGTGATGAGGTGCCACGACTGAACAGGTGAACTTCATGCAAACTCACATCAGCTGCGTTCTTACTGCGAAGCAAGCAAGTGTTTATTTAGAGCGTGGGTTGTGTGTTTTCGAGGTATTACTCCTGTTGTGGGGACACAGTCACATTATGGGCACTTGTCTTTCTTATGGGGACAAAAACTGTCCCCCATAATTCAAATTTCAAGGATGGGACGAGGTTAGGGTTAGGGTTCGCCCAGTGGTAGGTCAGAGTAAGTCGTAATGTCCTCTGAAGTCATGGAAACCAGACTCCAGCTCGCTCTGTGTGTGTGTGTGTGTGTGTGTGTGTGTGTGTGTGTGTGTGTGTGTGTGTGTGTGTGTGTGTGTGTGTGTGTGTGTGTGTGTGTGTGTGTGCATTTGTTACATCTTTAGAACCTTTTCTGAGATCAACCAACCTTATCAGGACCAGTATAGTCCTCATGGAGACCAAAACCTTTACCGGATGATGAGGAACTAGTTGGGTTTAGGACTAAGATTTGAACTGTAGGTTACAATTAAAGGTGCCATATGAAGAATGTGGCCAAAAATGGTTACTACATTCAAATTCAAAATACTGAGGTCTTTTAGGATTCATTTTCTGACATAACTGGCAACCCGTGGTTGCTCGGCAGCTGAGACTCTACTGACTGCAGTGATTGGTAGACGGCGGTAGGTGGCGCCACATGATTTCAAAACATAAACATGATTTACAGTCTGCAAAATATTTTTTTTAATGCAAATATTTTTGTCTGTACTGTTGTTGTTGGTGAGTTCAGTTTGTTATATGAACATTATTCCTGAGTCTCTGTGACATATTAGGAGGGTTTTATGGCCAGTTGCTTTAGATTTATTACATAATGCACCTTTAAGGTGAGGGATAACACTTGATCATGTGACCAGCCTGCAGGAAAGTACAATTCTTTTGCAGACGTGTGTCGATGCATTCTCATGAACAAGTTGGTGCACTATTGAGAGCAAAATAACTTTTGTCTTATTTGTGCCTATTTATTTGATGTCCATGGTTCCAGATTTTGTCTTTTGATGGCTAATGGGTGACGGAGAGGACGAACGTGACCAGATGAAATTGTAAATAAAACATTTTTTAAAAAGGGAGGGAGGGATGGGTAAAGCACCAGATCTGAGGGAGTGACAGAGGAAGAAAGAGGGAGGGAAAAGAGGAGAATAGAGAGACAGCAGGACCAAACATGCTGCCTTCTTTTCGACCCAGCACTTCTTTCTTCCAGTGACTCCAGGCTGAGATCAAGGATAGGTGAGTTCTACTTCAGCATTTTCTTTTCCTCTTTACTTCTTCACTTCCATCCTAATTTTTTTACTATTTGTTTAGGTCTGTCTTATCTCTTAAATCTTATTTCTCCTTCACTAAGATCAATTTGTCTCATTTATTACTTCCATTTATCCATATTTGTTGTAGTAATGTGTGAAACGCAATTTCCCAGTTTATTGACAGTGAATTTACTGTAAATTATTGGTTTTTTGCATCCTTCGTTTTAAAGGACGGACAAAGGATGAATTAATCATTTCCCATTAACCACAACGTGCCTGGCACACACAGACCTGCCGCTTTATTTATGTGTGAGAACAGTTTTATGACTGTGTTTATTTGCTCATGTGTCTGTTGGCTAAATACATGCAGCTAAGTTTGAGGGCTTTGTGGAAAGCCAAAGTTTCCGCTGGCTGGATGGCGAGGCTACTTTTAGCCTCACTTATTACTCCCTTCACCCTGACTGGTTCACACTGTGGGCGCCGCTTTCACAAGTGTTTCTCAAACCTCTGGCAAACATTTAAATCAGTCGCGACTTGTGTAAAAGAATAAAAACATCTATCAATCTTTAATTTTAGCATGAAATGCCCCCATTAAGGTTTGAAGTGACCTATGTAATTATATGTTTCATCTGAATATGGGTTTTGTGTGATTTTTCTTTGTGTGGTAACATCTCTTCTTTCACATGCTGATTTCTGCACTTCTCTTCCACCTCATGTCACACAGCTTCCATTTAGTTCCCATCATCCTCTGTTCGCTCTTTATTCTGTATTCGTTTCCTCTCTCCAGGATGCTGTGCCTCAGCTCCCTGTCCACGCTCCTCCTCCTGCTCCTCCTCTATCCTGCTCCTCTGTCGGCCCAGGAGGTGCTCGTGCGACTCGCAGGTGTAGGTCGACGCAGTGCTAATGAGGGCCGCGTCGAGGTGTTCTATAACGGAGCGTGGGGGACGGTGTGCGATGATGAAGTGGATCTAAACCTAGCCAATGTGCTGTGCCGACAGCTGGGCTTTAAACGCAGCTTTACTTGGGCGCACAGTGCCAAGTTTGGTGAAGGACAAGGTAACGGCACGACTATTTAGTTCACTTCCTCATTAGTAAAAATTAGTTGATTGATTATGTGTTTTGAGATTGAGTTTCTGTTGTGTTTAGGTCTCATCTGGTTGGACAATGTGCGCTGCAAGGGCACAGAAAAATCTGTTGCAGAGTGTCGCTCCAATGGTTGGGGAGTCAACGACTGCACCCATGCCGAGGACCTTGGGGTCGTCTGCAGCCCAGAAAGAAGACCTGGGTCTCCCCCTGTTTCCTTGGAAGAGGCCCCTTCATCCTCCAGGAACCAGCCAAGACAGAGAAACCCACCACCCCCGCCTCACTCTGAGTCCCCTCCAGCTCCACCTGCAGCTCCTACCCACATCTCCTCTTCTTCTAGTCGAGGCCACGTGATCGCGCTCCATCGCAACCCGATGGCGACGCGTCGCAGCAGCGTCTCGCCTCAGGAAAACGGCCACGAGATCCAGATCTTGCAGCGGAACCGAGCCAGCTCCAGGGTGAGCCAGCAAGTGGCCCCGGGCATGCCACAGGGGCACCAGCTCCCTTCACATCTTGCAAACAGCGCCACCTACAGGCAGAGGCAGGAGGCGATGAGGAACAGTCCGCAAGCGGTGAGGCGCGAGGCGGACGGGCAGGTGAACAGGCAGACGTCGCCTCATTCCCAACTCCAGTCTGAGCGCAGGAGTGACAGGAATCGGCAGCAGCTCAGTGGGAACCATGTTGAACCAGACACTGATGTGCATTACACACAGGTAAAAACACACACACACACACACACAGACACTTGCATACACAACTTTACACCAATGAAGAAGCCTACTCTAGTATTATCCAGAGTCCCATACAAAAATGTCACTTGTGGCCATGTATAATTAGAGACTTACTTAAAACCAAACCTTCTACAAATTTGGTTCATATGCAGTGGCAGCGCCTGAAGTATAGTTTAACCACCGATAGCTCATTATGCTTTGCCAGTGGAAATAGCAAGACATTTATCACTTTGTGTTTGGCTTTCTTTGTTTTCAATTTGCAGAGTTTACACATTCTTGACACGTTCGCAGTCATCGAGGCACGTGAAACACAACACAGGGCTCAACCTCGCTGCTTTCTGTTCGTTTCCTTCCTTCTCTGCCCATGCGACTGACGCAGATGATTAGAGAGCGTGATGATTAGAAGCATTGCACCGCACCAACCGTGTGGTGTCGGCAGCTCAAACAAACAATGTCTCGTTTGGGGAAAGATTCGTTTTTGTTTATGAAAGACAAAAAGATTCAGTCAGCTTGATTTGTCGTTTGCGCTTTTATCTTGTGGACAGGGATCAGAAACGGTTCACTTGGAGGAGGCCCGTCTACGGCCTGTGCTGTCCAGTAACCACGGCGGTCTGGTGACGGAGGGAGTGCTGGAAGTGAAGCACGCCGGGAAGTGGCGTCACGTGTGCAACCACGGATGGGACATGAGCAGCAGTCGCGTCGTCTGCGGCATGTTAGGGTTTCCCGCCGCGGAGGCATTTGACCCAATCACCTACAGGTGAGTATGTGAGCAGGAGGGCGTGTGCGCGCACGGAGGCTTATGCTTATGAAAGGGATGGAAAAGAGTGGTTGATTACACATCCTATCATAGATAGAAGGCCTTATTACTTTTCCATCCCCCTGTAGTAGAGGGTAACCACAGCTGCTGTCATTAGCATGACCACACTTGGCACGGCATGTCCACTGTGGCGTTAGCTAAGCCCGGCTGTCCGCCAGGCCTGTCTGAGAGGGCTGAGAGGGCCTTAACATAGGCCTTAAAAATAGTCCAAGAGAGTATGTTATTAATGTCAGAACCAGACTAGACTACAAGATTATCATCATTACCACGGCGTGGGTCATTAAATGAATCATCCCTTACATGGTTTCTAATCTCATATAATTAAGTGACTCGGGACAACTGAGTGCAGCGGCTCGATCTACTGCACAGTGGCACTGAGACAAGTTAAAAAGAAAAAAATAATTGCAGGAATCCAATTCATTAAGTCCTACCGCCGTATCTTCCTCATGAGGGTTGCGTAGCCACTGGAGCCAATCGAGCACACTCTGGATAGGCCAAGGCCACCTTCGCAAGGCCAAAAGTGGACATTTACTCACTCGCACATTCAAGTATCTTACTAGAAAATGACTTTGATAGACATTAAAGTCTTCTTTTAGAATATAACTTGAGTAATAATCTTAAAGTACCTGACAGGAAGCCGGAGAACCCAGGGAGAACATGCAAACTCCATGCAGAAAGGCCCTTGTTCCTCGAACCCAGGTCTTCTTGCTGCAAAAGCAAGAGTGCAAACCTGTACTTAGGTATCAAAAGTAATTTTGTGATATAAAATGTACTTAAGTATTAGAAGTAAAAGTATTGGTTGGCCGCTCAGCTGGGTTTGGGACGGGGGGTAATCCGCTTAGGGTCCCAGTCAGCCCTGCTTCGAACAGACCTTCCGGGCCCCCTCTCTGAGGGTCGCTTTCAATCGGCATTTCTAGATACAGCAAGCAGCAACACATTTAGTTTAGTTTGTGGATATTTTCAGCTATTTTCTTCCAGACAACAGAAATACTGTGAGAAGACATGGAAATTGAGGTGTGTGGGGTTTTTTTTGCTTGTATTTCATTGTCCCATCAACAAATACAAATAATCCACCATGCAAATAGTGTCAGGTATGATTATGTTGACTTTGTCACCATTAATCCAACTCATCTGTCTAACTTTAGCCATAAACACACACTGGAGCACCTACACAAACCTTCAAAGAACCATCCACACTTACCATCAGAACCCAAATTACACAGACACGCTAACACATCCCTGCCTCCACCCTCATCACAGAGCATCTTTAGAAGACCGTACATTACAAATAAACAAGCAAACACACTCACACACACATACACTTGTGCACATGGCAAACACAACCCTCCTTGTGTCTGCCTGTCTGCCCACAGAGGTCTTTTTATGGCTTGGCTAACAGGACGACTGCTCTGACCGCTGGCCTGCCTTTCACCATCTGTCTCTCCATGTCGGCAATAATTACCCCCTGTGTTCTGCCCATGCTCCACAGCAGGACACAGGTTGCTTCTCCTCAGGTGCCCTGTTCACCTCTACAGCTACATCCTCCAAATACCCTACTAACACTCTCTGTCATTACCTATTATGGTTTCCTCAAAGCTATGTGTTACCTGCCAAAGCCTTGGTGACCTCACACTACTACTTGTTATCTTGTCAAAACGCTTCTTGGCGTTTTTTAAGACACACTTGTTTTACCTCGATCAATGTCGCTGTTGTGCTCGTCTCTGTTAGTTTTGACTTAGTTTGGTCTGGAGAAACATCACGCATCCGTGCCAAGAACCCAGCCAGCATCTTGTGTAAAGACCCAGCAGGCCAGAGATTGTTGTTTGTTTTTTTGTTAACCTCCACCCAGCTACATTGGAGATGACTCAAACAGCCATTTTTGTCCCGACGGTAAACAGCTCAGGGTGGGTCGGAAGGGTTTTCTAAAAGGAGAGAACATCTCTGTTGATCTCTGACATCTGCAACTAGGTGTCTAGAGTAAGATGATAATGCCATTTTTGCTTTTCAAAACGAGTCCATTTCAATACAAGGGTACTTCAAAAAGTTCTCAAAAAACGCAAACGTTTGTCGTCACTTACACATGAGGTCCTTCTGTAGGTGAGAGGGAAACCAAATATTGGACATTTTCAGAGCGATGATGATGATGATGTCGTCATCGAGGCTCGAGATGTGACCTTCAGCAAAGGAAAAACAAAGAAAGCTTGAACATTTGTGGACCAACTTTTTCCAATTTTTCTCTTGTGACGTTTTCTGCGCAAGACTTTTGGGGAACTTTTTGAAGTACCCATCCATTCTCGAGTCCACAGAGAGTACAAACTCTCTTCTCACACTATCATGATGCCAATTTGTTGACTAGATGACAAGATGTCGGTACACTCTTAGAAACAAGGGTTCCAAAAGGGTCCTTCTCCAAGGGCTGGGGTTCTACCTGGAACCACTTGCTTCTGAAAAACCCTTTCCTGAAGGATTTCAAGGGTTCTTGGTAACACTAATGGTTCTAGTAAGTACCATTTGATCCAGAGAACCCTTTAAAACCCCTTTCCTGAATAAAGGGTTTTAAAGGGGTTCTTGGTGGAACCCTCCTTAAGGGTTCCTGGTGGAACTGGAGCCAAAAAGGGTTCTCCTATGAGGACAAGCCGAAGAACCTTATATGGTTCTACTTTTATTTCTAAGAGTGTAGATGCCCAATATTCAGGTCAGGTAATTTGAACGATTTGTTGACTTTTGTGTTCAAACTGTAACAATCCTAACCCTATCTCATGCACAATATCAACAAAAGTGAAAGTACAGAGTAGTTTTATCATGACGACGTTCAGTTGCTACCCACTCGGCAGGCAGTGGCCCATGCCCACTCTTCTTTTGGGATTCATGTCCTCTTGAGCAGATGTAATTATGGTCTGAAAGATCCTCTAATCTACAATATTCTTTTGGCTGAACCTGCTGCACCCGCCTTTGCTGTGTCAGCATTTCCCTTTTCTTGCCATGTGGTTGTTTTTCTGGTGTGACTGCCTTTGTCTCTGCCTGTTAAGTTGTTCAGTTTTTTTTTTAACAGATGTTTAAATACTCCCCCACTTTGAAATGCTTACAAAAGGCAAGCGCTAAAACCATTTTCCAGCTCCCTTATTTCATCACATCCACACTCTCTTTGAGGCTCACAGTAACTTCTTAAGCTCTCCTAATTTACTTTCACTCCCTGCTCCTTGCCCCTCCCGTCCTCATTTGCAGCCTTTCTTAATTCCTTTGCAGCAATTATACTAAATCCCATATTTCATGGAAAAGTACATCATTATGACCCCTTTGAGTTTTCTCCCAGTGAGGTTGACGGGACTGTCTAGAGGCGGTTGTGGAGCCCGTGTGGCAACCTGCTGTCTCCTTAGTGAGCCGATTGTTCCAGTCAGGCAGCTTTGCATTCATACCGTATAATAACAGGTTATCTCTGCTGCTTTCCTCACAGTCAGCTCCTCTCTACAGTGCAGCTCAAGGTATTGTGTGGTCAGCACTGAGCGGAGGATCCTGAGAAGTACGAAAGTCTTCTTTGGGTTGAAGTGATTCAGCGGCAGCGCTGTGGTTGCAACCTGTTTGTTGTGTTGAGGCTTGGTGTTGCGGGTTCACTTCCCTTTCTTTAACATTTCATAAGACGGCGAAAGCCACAAAATGAGTTCATGCTGTTTTTTTCCTGAAGGAAAACGTCGCAGCGGGGAGCTTTTAGCTCAACTGAAATGTGTCCGAAAATCATAAAGAACATGTTTTCCGTCTTCCTGTGAAGTTAGGTAATGGTCATAAAAGAAGTCACAGATGTCAGTCTTACATCACTCAGCATGCAGTCATAGTGTCGGTCCTTTAAAGACTTTTGTTTTTACAGAGCTAAGGAAAGTTGATATGTACGTGCATATTTCCATGTCTGGTGTGTGTGTGAACCAACATGCTACTGCTCGACCGCACAGCAGACACTGCCAAGCAGAGCAGGCAATTATATGGGTAGCACTTGTCTCCCCCTAGCAACCCCCTCCCACCACCACCACCACCTCTGTCCTCCGCCCTCCAAACCATGAACTAACACCCCCTTATAGTCTGTCTTTCTCACTTTGATTTACCACCAAGTTATGAAACAGACGCACGCAAGCAAGCAGATAGACTGAGGCAGACACACGCTATCATACACAGCTCACTCACACTTTCATTGCACTGACAAAGTCGGGCAAGATACAGCTACCCTGGAATGTGATTGGCCAAAAGCATTTTGCGTTTCCATGGTTTTGGAACGGTGACTTTTGCTGACTGTTTGCACGGTCTCTTTTCGGCTAATTCCGGTAAGCCGTCGTCAGCCAAGGATGCAGAACAAGGATGTTCTACGGCCACTAGTTGTGTTACAGTTTTACGCAAAAATCAATGCGATATTTCTAAAATTTCGACCAAGTACAATTGCTACTCGCACGTGTTTCCTTTGAAGGTTGTTTTGCGTACTAGCCGCAATTCTAGACTCGCGACATCCCATTTTTATCGTGAAATCTTGTCCCACGAGACTCCACGTTTTGCAATAAACTTATATCGTCTGAAAAACCACTTAATGAGAGCGTACATTTTTTTAGTAATATTTGAGAGGTTTTTCGAAATTTTGTAGGTGCTTCCATTACCACCTTTTTATTGCAATATTTAGGTTTTGCACATTTCTAAGGGTAACAGAAATCCTACTTGTGTCTACAGATGTTGCCAAGAGATGTTGGCGACCGGCAGTTTCAGAGCTGATTTATATTTTAGAAGAAGTTGTGAGATACTACTGGATCACTTCTACAGAGGCCACCATTTTGGAGCGCCATGTTTTTTGCAATAGTCCACAATGGACAATCTAAATACATTTTTGCATATCTATATATCTTGCATATCTAACCACAATGCAGAGATGACTGAGAATTTAGCACTTGTTTGCAAAATGTCACGACTTTGAGTCTGCACATTGTTAAAGACACATTTATCCACTAGAGGAGGCCTGCTGTCTAGACCAGACTGGTTGTTTCATCACTGTGGGACGGCAGTAGAAGTCATAAAATAACAATTTGCGCCAGTTTATAACTTATATGCGAGTGGAAATGTACTACGAGGAAGAAAAAACGTTGGCCTTCCCTGGCCAAGTGTAGGATTATAAATGATTTGCGGTTCACATGTTTCATATATCGTCTCTCACTCTGCCTCAGGTTCAAGCCTCGAGCCCTGGGGTTCTCTTGCAGAGGGAACATCTACCATTTTAAACATTTAATTGCATCATGAATCTGGTACCGACAGTAAACTCACCTCTTGTCTATACTTGGTATCCTGACTCAAATTTATTCAGGCACATTCATGAAGGGCGTCAGTCACACTGCACCTGTCTGTGGTCACACTGGTTGGTCAGCTCGGTGTGTGTGTGTGCGTGTGCGTGTGTGTGAGACACTGCCTGGTTTGTGAATCATTCTCTTTATTGAATTCTCCTTTTATTCTTCCCAGTTTTGTGGTTTTGGCTCAGTGCGTGTGTGTGTGTGTGTGTGTGTGTGTGCACAGTAGTAGGGGGCCTCATGTGTGTATACACAGTTTCCCTTTAGGATTTGACTCAAGTTTAAGTTTAATACCCATGAAACTAGACACAGTTTAGAAACCCCTGTTGAAGTTGGCAGACCTCAATAAGGATTCTTGCATGGATTAATGTATCGTGGTTTATATATATATATATGTATAGGTTGTTTTCCATCCATTCTAGACATATAGACAAATACTAAAAAAAGAAACACCCATAAACATAGGAAGGGAAGAGAGGGGAAAAATGGGGGGACTCAGGGTGAGATCTATTATTTCAATGTATGTCTCTTTGTACTTCCTTGTTAGAAATTAAATGTTCTCTGTCTTTCAGGAAACAGTGGGATTCCAAGTTAGCCGACCCATCATCCAGGTAAGGCTAACATCTGGTCATTGAGTATTTTCTATAATAATAATCACTAACAACACAGTATGTCTCTTACCCAGACTGAGGACCCAGATTACCAAAAAAGCCTACTGGGTGGAGAAAGTGCAGTGTCAGGGTACGGAGGTCTCCCTGTCGCAGTGCCAGTCTCAGCTGTCCCTCCCCAGGACTGATGTCCCATGCAGTGGGGGTATGCATGTGGTGGTCCGCTGTACCCCAGGATACCAGTTTGCACGACAAGGGAGAGCACCTGCACCACCTGCAGTGCCGGTCAGTGTGAGGAACAAGTACTGTGAAAGAAAATAGTTTTTGAGATCTCAGGAAATACATGTTTTTGTTTTAGACTTGTATTACATCTTGTCTTTGTGGTGAAGATGAATCTACAACCACTTAGCTTAGCTATTTGACAGGAAGCATGTGGAGACAGATGTTGGTTGGTTGGTTGGTTGGTGGTGATGGTGATTTACATCAGTTGGTGTCGGTAGTGTTGTATCACTGCCTTCTTCTGTATTTAACCATCCATTACACCCAATCACACAATGGGTGTCCATCTTTTCGTAGCATTGGGTCTGGTTCCCAGCACCTTTGCAATCATAACACAGTGCATCTATAATCTCCACAAAGAGTTTGTTTAGTTTTTAAAAGTTAAAGGTAGGGTTGGTCATTGAGCAGCCTTAATTTTGAATTCAAAAGTCAAAGCGCAACGAACACAGATTCACGAGCGCTGTGCAGCATCGGTAAACTTTGGGTACTTTTCAGGTGATGCTAACATTTTCGGATACTTGTTCAAAAATGACAACGTGATGCCGAAAAACAACAAATACTCTCAAAAGATCACAAAGACATAAAGATGACCCACCTGTCCACTAGAAACAGCGCCACCACAGCAGCATCACTTTGCAGACCTTTCTGGGCTTTCAGTTGTCAGGTTAGGGTTCTGCATCAGTCTTTTTCTTGGCAGTAGCTTTCCCAAAAAACGTCTTTCACTTGTGACAAACACCTGTTGTTGGCACCTTTACTGCCATAGCGTCGTGTCTCATTGAATTTTTAGCAAGCTAGCATAAGCTCTGGTGAAAGGTAAATGTGCATAAGGGTTGCGATCTATGACTGGATGGTGTTTTTTACAGGACTGTCCATTCCTCGGATGACTGACAGTTTAAGTTTTTGTCACATACTTTATTTAATTAGGTACAATCAGGACGTGAAGAGGATTTTAAGCAATACAGTAAAAAATGCTCCCAAACATTTAATCTAGCAACCTCCCTCTGAGTGTTTCATAGTGGGCCTTTAGTAGTTTTATGCTAACATAACCTTAAATGCAGGTTTTTAGGTTAGCTGAAATTTTTTATTAAAATGTACAATATTTGACAAAAGACAGAAATGGTGATGTTTTGATGTAATTGGTTACAATCAGGATGTGAAGAGGATTTTAAGCAATACAGTAAAAAATGCTCCCACCCCACATTTAAGCTAGCAACCTCCCTTCGACTGTTTCATAGTGGGCCTTTAGTAGTTTTATGCTAACATAAACTTGAATGCAGGTTTTTACGTTAGCTGAACTTTTTATTAAAATGTACAATATTTGACAAAAGACAGAAATGATGATGTTGTAATTGGTTGAAATCAAGATGTGAAGAGGATTTTAAGCAATACAGTAAAAAATGCTCCCACCCCACATTTAAGCTAGCAACCTCCCTTCGACTGTTTCATAGTGGGCCTTTAGGAGTTTTATGCTAACATAGTCTTGAATGCAGGTATTTAGGTTAGCTGAGGTTTTTATTAAAATGTAATATATTTGACAAAAGACAGAAATGGTGATGTGATGGTAGTTAAGCCATTATTGCTCACAGCTTCTTCCACTTTTGAGCCCTTCACTATCAGATGTTCAGGATCCGAATGTCTAAAGCAGTCAATGTTAATGTTTTAGATCTTCTTCTTTTTTTTTTTTTTAAGGTTTTAAACAATAAGATCAAACCATTTCTTACCCACACTCCTCTTTTTTTTCCAAACAGCTTGTCGTGCGCCTGAAGGCAGGATCCCGTCTTGGAGAGGGCCGTGTCGAGGTGCTGCAAGAGGGCAAGTGGGGCACCGTGTGTGACCACCTGTGGGACGTGACTGCAGCCAGCGTGGTCTGCAGAGAGCTTGGCTTTGGGACAGCAAAAGAAGCCCTGACTAAGGCTCAACTGGGACAGGGTAGGATAGGACACACATAAACATAGAAACACATATACAGCGTTGTATATAAAGTCTGCATAAGCTGCACTTTGAAGATTTGCTTTATGTGACACGCGAGACGTTTGTGTATGACATCCTTCAACACCGCTATCGCTGAGTCATTATTATGTCTATTGAACAAAATCACAGAGTATGTATGGCTGCTGATCTGATCATCCGATTAAATGTCACTGACTTTGAATCAGCGCCTGGGTTCAAGCATGCACCCTGAGCTTGCTCAGTTTAACTGAGTGATTCAGTCAGACTAAACACTTTTCAGTCTAAATGCGTGTTCCTAAACGCAGCACACCAAGAACTATGGGCCCGGCAGACAAATAAACGCTGAAAACTGTTTACAGCCTCACATCTACTTCTACAAGCTGATTGCTGAGGAACTCTACCCGAGACCAATTATATGAGTGTAAACTATGTTTGGAGGTTCCAACGACCGTGTGTTGTTTTCAAAATAAACCTGTTGTATGTAAAAAGTTAGTAGAGCTTTGAAGGCCAGGATGTCGGGCAATCAGTGCCGAGCACAACCAAACATTCACAAAGGCGTGATTATTTTGGCCCTGCTTTTGTTGCGGCGCGGGAAAATATAGCTGCTAAATTGTCAAGCAATAATAGAGTCAAACATTTTCCTCAGAAATGGCACAGATGCCACTTTTCCTCACACTCAGTTATTGTCCTTTTTTTCTGCAGTAGTTCTGCAATCACGTTTATTTCCTTCCATTATCTTTCTGCTCAAATGAGCACATAGCATGTCATATAATTCCCTCTATTTTTTAATGAAGTACTGATGGAAACCATTTATGTTTATGGCCTTATTAAACTAGGTGCTATGGTGTGTTTCACCCAATAACGAGCTTGGTAAAAATGCGTTCTGCATGTTAACGCCTCAGGTCTGTTGTTTCTACAGTGAGTTGCGTGAACATAGAAGCTGCTGACCGTGCATTGCAGTCTAATGCAATGCATCTAATGACATCTTTAGCTATTTAAGGCCAAATTATAGGGCTTTATTGCGCATTAGCCTCGTGGGCCTAACACACCTACGCAAACATAAATGTGTTCAAAGATTTTCCTCCATTTTGCCATTTCGGTATCTATTTTGGTTTATTATAAAGCATGGCCCTGGTGTTCTCTGGCTAAGCTCAGTCTCAGAGCCACATCACAGGTCCCGGTCATGTCTGGGCTTTCTCTGTGGACCTCTATGGCTGCACAGCCGTCAGGTTCAAGAGCCTTTCATGTAGTGTGTGTGTGTGTGTGTGTGTGTGTGTGTGTGTGTGTGTATGTGTCTTTTCGCATGTGGCCTATGGTTAGTAAAACACACATGAATCATAACACTTTTAGCAAGTACACACTATTAGCATTAGTTTAAATAGCATTAATAAATATTGAATGAATCATTTATAACTAGTGTGACATCATGTTTACGTGCCGCAGCACCGTAATCCAGGCAACTTTACCAGTTAGCTCCGTTAGCTAAGCATTAAGAAATATTGAATTAATCATTTATGACTAGTGCTGGGCACGTTAACGGTTAATGGCGGTTAACGTTAGCGCATGTTAACATACGTGTTTTCTATGACGACTGACCACAGCACCAGAGTCCAGTTTACCAGTTAGCTCCGTTAGCTGCGCTAGCTCCTTTAGCGCCATTAGCGCGCCTACAGTCGAACTGGAGCAGTCTGTTTATTAAACGGAAAGAGCAGCGCTACAAATAACCAGCGTACCTGTGTCCTCCGTATGTGTGCCCCTGTTTTTAAAGTTTAGCGTTACTTTAGAGACTCATTTGAACAATCGGGATTCACGTAAACGTGACGTCGCGTACGTCTTTTTCCGGTCAGGTGCCATGCGTTAACATGCATTAACGTTGACGCTGTTTATAACTGTGTTTATAAACTATATACGAATGAGTATTCATGCATTAAAAAAGATGAATTCAATATTTTTTGATGCTTAACGAATGCTAATAGTGTGTACCCATGAATCAATCTGCGTCCTGTTCTGTAGGTACCGGTCCTATTCACATGAACAGTGTACAGTGCACAGGCCGGGAGAAGTCGATTAAAGAGTGTACCTACAGACAGGTGCCACTTTACAGCTGCAAACATAACCAGGACGTTTCAGTTCGCTGCAACGTACCCTACACTGGCATACAGACTACGGTGAGAATAATAAAAAACAATATATATATATATATATACAGACAGGAATTATACTGCAGCGGTCACACTTTTCCTTTCCCGTCGTCATTAGGTGCGTCTAGCAGGAGGCAGAGAGCCGTCAGAGGGCCGCGTGGAGGTGCTAATAGAGGTCGGAGGAGCGAAGCGTTGGGGCTCCGTCTGCAGCGAGAACTGGGGCATCAACGAAGCCATGGTTGTCTGCCGACAGCTCGGCTTGGGCTTTGCCTCGACGGCTCATCAGGTAACTTGACCAAGAGGCGACCAAGACTCTGAGCCGCTATTTTTAAGCCTCGATGTGGCCAGCACTGTGATGAGCAAGAAGCTCATTTTCCCAGTTGCCCCCTAGTGGCTATTCATTATATTCTAACTTCATGGTTGTCTTCATCCAGACAACTGGAAGACGACGTCCACTTTTTATATACGGTCTATTTAAGTCAGACTGCAGTATGTCTGTAAACTTTGTCTTCTTTGCAAAGCTCTTTACTTTCCTCTTTTCCAAACTTTTGCGCTCCTGTATTTCCTCCTCTTCTCTCTCTCCCTCTCTCCGTCCTGCTGTTTGTGCATCTGTGCTGTGTTATTACCGAGGCCTGAGATAATTACAGGCTTCTCAAGCGTCCACTTCCAGCACAACGAAAATAAAAGAGGGAAAGTGAGGTGAAGAGCGATGGGGAGAAATTCACAGAGCAAACAGTCTGAAAATAGAAGTGTGCATGGAAAGGGCAGTGTGAGTGTGTTTTCAGGGGGGCTGCTTGGAACATTTAACAGGCAGCTGTTTTAAAATAATGTGAAAAAGTGTGGAAAATGTTATAATGTGCACTGATAGTTCCTCTAAAAAAAGTAGCAGGCTGCTATTTGCCTTCAGCTCTAGGACTATTTTTCACTTCTTGCCATCTTTCCAGAGGTGTTTAAAACAACAGCACAATGAGCTCTTGATTGGAAGCTGAACGATTTTGAATGTAAATAATACTCTCCTCGTCCACCTCTGGTGCAGGAGACCTGGTATTGGCCTAGTTCTTTGGATGCAGTGGAGGTGGTTCTGAGTGGCACTCACTGTGCCGGCACTGAGATGTCCATCCAGCAATGTCGCAGAAACACACACGTCTATTGTCCCAGAGGAGGAGACGGCAGAGCCGCAGGAGTGACGTGCGTCGAGGGTGAGTCCCAAAAAAAACCAGCAATTCATATTTGTTATGCGATGACTGTAATGTACACTACTGTTCAAAAGTTTGGGGTCACTTAGAAATGTCCTTATTAAGCACTTTTTTTTCAAACATTGAATGAATCAGAAATACACTCTATACATTGTTAATGTGGTAAAAGACTATTCTAGCTGCAAACGTCTGTTTTTTAATGGAATATGTACATAGATGTATGGAGGCCAATTTCCAGCAACCATCTCTCCAGTGTTCTAATGGTACATTATGTTTGCTATTCGCGTTAGAAGGCTATTGCATTGATTAGAAAACCCTTGAAAACCCTTGTGCTATCATGTTAGCACAGCTGACTAGTCTTTCTTATCTTGTCAATGTCTAGACTATATTTTCTATTCATTTTGCAACTCTTTTGATGAATAAAAGTGTGAGTTTTAATGGAAAAAAACACAAAAAAAATTGTATAGTGGACCCCAAACTTTTCAATGGTAGTAACCTGGGAGTCTTTGACCCCTGCAGCTGCTCCTGACCTCGTCCTGGATGCGCAGCTCGTCCAGGAGACGGCGTACCTGGAGGATCGGCCGCTCCACCTGCTGACCTGTGCTAACGAGGAGAACTGCCTGTCCTCTTCCGCTGCCAGGATGAACTGGCCCTATGGTCACCGACGCCTGCTGCGCTTTTCCTCCCGAATCATGAACCTGGGCCGCGCCGACTTCCGACCCCGTGCCACCAGAGAAAGCTGGGTATGGCACCAGTGCCACAGGTAAGATCTGAAAGAACACCATCCATCCATTATCTACCGCTGTGTCCTCCACCGGAGGGTCGCGGAGGGTGCTGTGCCTATCTCAGCTGATGTAGGGCGATGGCAGGGTCCACCCTGGACTGGAACTTAGGGCCACATATATAGACAACCATTCACTCTAACACCTACGGTTAATTTAGAGTGACCAATTTATCTAATCCCCAAATCTGCATGTTTTTGGGAGGAAGCCGGAGAAAACCCACGCACACACAGGGAGAACATGCAAACACCATGCAGAAAGGCCCTTGTTCCGACCGGGGCTCCAACCCGGGTCTTCTTGCTGCAAAGGCAAGAGCGCTAACCGCTACGCCATCCGTGTGGCCCACCAGAGGGGATTTAAGGTTTTTATTTTGACTAACAGCTGCTCGTTCTATCAACCAGATAGGGAGTAACTATGTGGTGACTTTAGCTGCAGCGGGGGTTTGGTTGGAAAAGAGGAGCTGCCCTATCCTCCCCTGTGGCACAGGAATGGGCATCATTATGAGTTGGCACAAGCAAAGTTAGCCAAAAAAAAAACACTCTTGCTACCAGAGGTCAGAAAAATGAAATGTCTACGGCAAGAAATGAACGGAAATGTAAGAATTGGTGAGTGAAATTTGAACACTGGGTGGAGCGCGCTACAGCGATATTTTAGTTGAGTTGGACTATAAATAACTAAAAATTGTGTTTACAATAAACATCCTCCTCACCGGTCACCCAGTTGTTACAGTCAGAGCCATGACTGCAGTCGCAGCATCCTGGCTTCTTATCTCAGCGGTTGTGGTCCAGTGTCCTTAAACGAGAGGCACAGCGCGTTGTGTCTTTGTGAAGCCACAACCCAATCACTACCTCCCCGAGCAGCAAACACATGGCTCAACCTTCAGTTTTATAAGAGTCTGCATAGGGACTGGCTTTGTCTTGAGAGAAAGAGCAACAATAAACTAATATCTATCTGCTATTATTTTGGCTTTTACAATTGTTGCGTGTTCCAAAACAAAATGCAGCATAATCAATGCAGCTCTTTCCTTTTCTGTTCTTTATTTACATACCTTTTGCAGGCACTACCACAGCATTGAGGTCTTCACCAACTACGATCTGCTCACTCTCAATGGGACCAAGGTGGCTGAAGGTCACAAAGCCAGTTTCTGCCTGGAGGACACGTACTGCCCTGAAGGTGAGACAGACAAGGCAAGGCAAGGCAAGGCAAGGCAAGGCAAGGCAAGGCAAGGCAAGGCAAGGCATATATTTGAGTTCTGAGTTTAAAGTCCGAATTGTGAGAATAAAGAATTCTGAGTTTTAAAGTCAGAATTCTGAGAATAAAGACAGAATTCCGAGTTTTAAAGGCAGAAATTCTGAGAATTAAGTCAGAATTCTGATTCTGGAATAAAGCCAACATTTTGAGAATAAAGTCAGAATTCTGAGAATGAAGCCAGAAATTCTGAGTTTAAAGTCAGATTTCTGATTTTAGTTTAAAGTCAGAATTTTGAGAATAAAGTCAGAATTCTGACAATATAGTCATAAAGTCCGAGTTCTGAGTTTAAAGTCAGAAATTCTGAGTTTAAAGTCAGAATTCGACAATATAGTCATAAAGTCAGAATTTGGAGATCAGTCAGAACTCAAATATTTGTTTCCTGTGTGGCCCTAATCCTCTTCCGTACATCTGTGATGTGATGTGAAGGAAAATCTGGGTGAAAAAAAACAAGTGCTGAATCAAAAATACACAAACGTGCAAAGCTGAAATCCCACAATGAGCATCTAAAGTCAGCTGTAAGATCAGAAGCCAAGCCCAAATTCATCTTGGCTTCAGAGAGCCCAGACAGCTTTATGCTGCTCAGCCTCTCCATTCATTTTAAAGTCCCCAAAAAAGATTGGGTTTTTAAATCATTTTGTCATAATTTCAGCTTGTTGGTGGAAATTGAAATCCACAGAGACCAACACCAAAATTCATTTTACACACCATAGTCATCCCGTTTTATCTCTCCTCTGATGTTTCCCCCCCCCCTAGGACTCCATAAGCGGTATGCCTGCTATAACATGGGACAGCAGGGTATATCAGTCGGCTGCTGGGACACTTACCGCCACGACATTGACTGCCAGTGGGTCGACATCACAGACGTGCGACCTGGTGAATACATCTTTCAGGTCAGGAGGCTCATATTCACATTATTTTAAAAAGCATGTTTTCATTAAAAATATAAGAAGAGAAAAGAAGTAGGGCGGATGTCAGCCACCAGGGGGAGACTGCTTGGTTGCAAAAAGAACCTAATTTATGGAAGTCTCTGGGAATCTGAGGCTACTTCCCGTAAAACACTTTCCTGGGGAGTTAATGGTCTCAATCACTAGTTTCAGGTCTTCTTCAAGCGCACCTGATTCGAAATTTTTTAATTTTGTGTGATTGACAGCCGGTATCATCCACTGGGTGCGTGGTTGTCTTCTGGGTTTCAATAACAGACAACGGCGAGAGTCCAGTCCTCCCAAAATCTTGAGGCTTCACAATGGGAGGAGTTTTAAAGTCCGAGTTTAAACTCTGAGTTTAAAGTCAGCATTCTGAGTTTAAAGTCAGAGTTCTGAGTATAAAGAGTTTTAAAGTCAGAATTCAGAAGTTTAAAGTCAGAATTTTGAGTTTAGAGTTAGTATTATGAGTTTTAAAGTCAGAAATTCTGAGAATTAAGTCAGAATTCTGAGTTTTAAAGTCAGAGTTATGAGAATAAAGTCAGAATTCTGAGAGTAAAGACAGAATTCCAAGCTTTAAAGGCAGAAATCCTGAGAATTAAGTCAGAATTCTGAGAATAAAGTCAGAACTATGTGTTTTAAAGTCTGAGTTTAAACTCAAAATTCTGAGAATAAAGTTAGAATTCTAAGAATAAAGGCAGAATTCTGAGTTCTAAAGTCAGAAATCCTGAGTTTAAAGTCAGAATTCTGAGTTTAAAGTCAGAACTCAAATATTTTTTTTTTCCTGTGTGGCCCTTCCTCTTCCGTAGTTTTGCAACCACAAGACTAAATCCATTTTTATATGTAGTCTATAAACTGAACTCAGGGGAACAAGCACAGGAAAGAAAACACTAGTGTTGGTGTTCCGACATCTGAAGGTGCACATAAGATAAGTGACCATAATTTCAGCTAAATTGTTCTTGGCTGTGCTTCCAACCATTCAGGTGTAGAGTTTGTACGTATGTAGTCTCAAAGGGTGTGTGCGTATTTAAATAGTTGTGAATTTAGTCTGGGTTTATATAGAAAGTAGACCTAGCTATTAGAACACCCTCTCCGGGAGCACGGGCAGTGGAAAAGCTCCCTCAGCACTTTGCATTTGCACAGAGCTGTGAGTTTTTTTGTGTTTTAAAAGCGACGTTTGTTCACAAATGTCGCGTCTGTTTCATCCAATCTGTTGCGGTGACCTTCTCATCTGTCCTTGCTCTGTCATTTGTTCTATTTTTTCCACCCCAGACAGTTTCTAATTATTTTCCCGAGAGTTTACATAAAAAACATGACGCTTAAAAGCTTGAATTGCATTAAAAAAAAAAAAAAAAAACGTGACGCTTAAAAGCTTTGAGCTGTGGACTGGTTAAAGGCTAGAGCCGTACAAGTCCGTGCACATGCGACAAGCCACGTCCTCAGAGATAAAACCACAAACATGTCATAAAGCCCAGGATCCACCGTTGCCATAGACGATGTGAATCAGCAGCACTTTGTGGCCCGCGATTGTGGTTCGTCAGTAGTTGAGCTGCTCGTAAAATTTGCGTCAGGAGCGAGAGATTGGGGGAGGGCGCGAACGCACGTCTTTCATGGCGCTGGGTGTTTCTTTGGAGTGGCAGCCATTTTTAGTACCATACATTTAAACCGATGAGTCATGTTCTCAGTGACTCCTGACTGCACCATCATTTAAAAAAAAATCAGCTGCACTATGTCACAGCCTTTTACATGACAGTGACAGACTTTCATAGTTCACATTATCACAAGAGTATTTAAAGGTCCATTTAAACGACAATGCTGGCGGTATGATACCCTTAAGTGAAAATATCACAGTATCACAGCATTGTGCCCTGAAATATCATCTCCTTCGTGCCATCCATCCATCCATTATGTACCACGTCATACTCCACCGGAGGGTCACGGGGGGTGCTGTGCTCAGCTGACATAGGGTGATAGGCGGGGTACACCCTGGACAGTTCGCCAGTCCATCGCAGGGCCACAATGCAGAGACAAACAACGCAAACAAAGGGGCAAACGACTCTCGTCCGGCTCCCTAATTTAACGGTAAATCGCGCCAAGTTGCGTCCGAGGGCTCTGTATGACGTTGGTCCGAGCGTCCACCCACAAAAATAATACATTTTCCCCCTAAGTGGAGTCTGGCCGCTGCCAAATATGCAACGTCAGGGGGAGAATCTTAGCATTGATTGGCCGTTCACGTCGTCTCACGCTAGCACGTTTTCTTGGCGATGGGCCAAGGTTGTACCTTAGCAGGGCTGTCGTATATATATATAATATATATGGCAGGCAGGCAGGCAGGCAGACAGAGAGGGTGGAAAACAACAAACCATGGCAACCAACCGTGGCTACAGCCTAATGATAGGCTGCAACGTAATCCAAACCCAAAACTGTCATCGCTGAATCCCTTCTTTTTTTCTTCCCCTGCACAGAGATAACAGTGGAAAGTGATGTCATCCATCACTTTCAAACCCCCCAATTTATATACCATGAGCCCTATAGAGAAGGAGAGAACAATAATCCTGTGGTTGTGCGTGGAAAAACTGTTGTTTCCAACGGCCCAAAATAGAGTTTCCTTTACTTTTTTTTTTTTGTCTGGTAATGTTCTTATTCTAGACTTTGAAAAAACGGAGAATCCTCACATCAGCAAAAACAAAACAAAAATGGGCTGGATGGATGTCACATCCTGACATACATATTCTGCACACATGAGAGTCTATTTGTATTATCAGAGTTTTAAAATAAGACTTTCTTTGAAGCCATGAGTTCCAATTCTCAGACTTGCAACCAGGCTCTTGTTGGAAGACACCGGTGAGTTTCCTCTAAAAGTAAATAAATAAATAATTTATAAAATTGACATCGTGCTCTATTGAAGAAGACCTGAAACTGTCAATCGAGAGCATTAGCTACTCTGGGAAATATTTACGGACATTATAAATCAAGTAAGAAGTTGGCTAATTTTCCCATAGACTTCCATTTGCCAACAGTGTATGGACCCAAGAGCATAAAACTAGAGGATAATTATTAGGACAGTCCATTACAACAGATGGAAAACTTCAGGTTACATAGGATGGAATAAACTACAACATAAAATAGGAGAACAAGTTATATACAAGCAATTTAACTAAAAAAAAATAGATCCGCCGATTTAATAGATCCGCTGATTATGAAAAATGACTAAAATAGTCAGCTGAAAAACCTCTTTGACTTCTATGCTAGCGCCCCCTACAGCTGTTATATTTTTGATGCTTATTTATTTTTTCCCACAATAAAGATATTTTATATCCACTTCATATCTGCTGCGACATATGTTCGACCGAAAGAAAAGACGTATAGATACACTACCGTTCAATACCCCGTTTGGGGTCACCTATACAATATTTTGGTGTTTTCCATTAAAAGTCTCACTTTTATACATCAAACGAGTTGTGAAATTAATAGAAAATAGTAGTCAAGACATTGACAAGTTAGAAATTATGATTTTAATGCTGTTTTCAGCCGTGCTAACATAATTACACAAGGGTTTTCAAATCATCCAATAGCGTTAGCAAGCAGCTAAGCTAAACGCGATTAGCAAACGCAATGTAGCATTAGAACACTGGAGAGACCATGTAAAATAAAATAAAATAGTGCATGTCAAACAAACAATAAAAAGATAACTCTACTAAACTATAGAGAACATGACTGTCTTAAGCATCTTCTTATCTTATTTCTTCATTTCCCGCCTTTTACAGGTCGAGGTCAACCCTTCCTTAGACATGGCTGAGTCTGATTTCCAAAACAACATGATGCGTTGTCGCTGCAAGTATGACGGAGCGCGAGTTTACATGTCTGGATGCCACGCAGGTACAGTGCTACCACTTCCCCTTACTGCACGAATGGCCTCCTTTTTTTTCCCCAGCGCGCCGTTCATTTGAATTGTCTTCTGCTTCTGTCAGGTGACGCCTACAGCGCAGAGGTGGAGGACCTGTTCGACCACCAGCGCCACCTTTCCAACAACTTCCTGTGAAAACCAAGGAACACGCAGCTGTAAGGACAGAGCAACTGTACAACTCCTCACAACACCTCAACACGTCAGGGCGAAGCAGGGTTAACGACAATGCCAGTAAACAGAAGGCCGAGGGGAGGGGAGGGAGTTAACGTGGGGTGGCATGAACGGAACTTAACGCTAAACTGACTAATTAGGATCCTGTGACTGAAGAGGGGGAATTGTAGGAAGAGGCCGTCGCAAGTGTCAATGCCACCGTGATAAAACGGAGAGTTCAATTTTTGCCAATTTTTTAACAAATTTAATCCCATTGATCAAAACATAACCACAGTTAACAAGGTAATGACATGAAGGCACACGAGTGCGACACATGCTGTCCTGTCACGCTACGTCACCACGGTGTCATAATAATATCAACACAGGTAACAGAATTACAAAATGCAGTATTTACTGCTACAACTGTGTGGCTTCTTGGTGTTTAATGAGATTTTTCTTATTTTATTTTTTTTGTTTTTTGTTTTTTTTTTTACTTCATGGTGCTATTTTGCCTTTTACGAATAAATTTTGTAATGTATTGCAAATGTATTGTCATGTACAGTTTTATATTACGTCTCTGGAATATTGTTCTTATAAGGTCTCTAATTTATGCAGAATTTTAATGTACTTTTGAGTTGAAAACGTGTCCCTGTGTGGCTGTGTTTGTTATTGTTAATTTTATTTTGATTTCATATTTTTAATATTATGTCTGTGCTTCACTTGTTAAACACCGGTACCATCAGATGAGATTTGCTTGTACCACAGTATTTGCGCCTTTAACAGGATTTGCTAATGGTAGAGAAAGAATAAACGTCAGTGACAAACTTTATGGTTATTTGAGGCATTTTTTTGTTGTTGTTTTTAGAGCAAAAACAATGATAATGGTCTCTTTCAAACCCTGGGGAAATCTGCTAACTTGATTAAAGAGATTCCCATATTTAACCATGTAGTAAAGATTAATAACTAGTGCTGCGCAGTTAACGCATGACGTGTTTCCACGACGACTGACCGGAAAAAGACGTGCACGACGTCATGTTTACGGGCTGCGGCACTTGAGTCCAGTTTAGCAGTTAGCTCCTATAGCGCCGTTAGCGCGCCAACAGTCAAACTGGAGCGGTCTGTTTATTAAACGAAAGGAGCAGCACTACAACCGCTACAAAAGTACACAGGTACTTATGAATGCCTCCGTTTTTAGCGTTTATCGTCTGGCATTAGCTTGACACGTTTCCATGACGACTGACAGGAAAAAGACTCGAGTGATGTCATGTTTACATGCCACGGCACCGGAGTCCAGGCACCGTTTACCACTTAGCTCTGTTAGCTCATTTAGCGTCGTTAGTTCACCTACAGTCGAACTGGAGCCGTCTGTTTATCAAACGAAAAGAGCAGCGCTACAAATAACCAGCGTACCTCTGTACTGCGTATGTGTGCCTCTGTTTTTAAACTTTAGCATTATTTTAGAGACTCATTTTACCATCTGCATTTGCTTGACACGTTTCCATGACGACTGACAGGAAAAAGACGCAAGTGACGTCATGTTTACGTGCCGCGGCACGGGAGTTCAGGCACCATTTACCAGTTAGCTCTGTTAGCTCTTTTAGCGCCGTTAGTTCACCTACAGTCGAACTGGAGCGGTCTGTTTATTAAACGAAAAGAGCAGCGCTACAAATAACCAGCGAACCTGTGCACTGCTTATGAATGCCTCCGTTTTTAAAGTTTAGCATTACTTTAGAGACTCATTTTTACAATTGGTATTAACTTGACACATTTCCATGACAACTAACCTGTAAAAAGACGAGCGTGACGTCATGTTTACGTGCTGCGGCACCGGAGTCCAGGCACCGTTTACCAGTTAGCTCCGTTAGCTCCTTTAGCGCCGTTAGCTCACCTACAGTCAAACTGGAGCAGTTTGTTTATTAAATGAAAAGAGCAGCACTACAAATAAGCAGCGTACCTGTGTAGTACGTATGTGTTTTAAAGCGTTACAGTCGTCATGGAAATGCGTCAAGCTAGTGCCGATGCATTAGTGTGCCCATCACTATGAATAACACAATAACATTTCATTTTGAACAGCAGTTTACGTACACTAAACTCAGCATCTACACTTTTCATCGGCATCTACACTTTTCATCGGCATCTAAAAAAATTATTTAAAAAAACACAGACAATAACATTTCGACAGTGACTGATTTTCCCAGAGAGCTTGAAATATACTTTTTTATGTTGTTTCCAACCTCATTCCCACTGATGAACACATACAAACAATGGAAAGTGTCACAGCTCCCGACCGTCACATTACACAGCGTCTAGAGTGCAACGCAATGCATCTTCACGTTTGGCCATTTTTAGTGCCATTTACGCATTAAAAGTGACAACAAGGTTCAAACTGTTGCTCTAAATGTCTTATTATTAATGATTCCACTTCACACATCAGCTCACATTCCTTTCCAGGATTAATTGTGTTGGGAATAAGATGGACCATGCCTCACATTTCATTCACTCCATGACATAACCGCGCTACTGTGCAGCACGTATAGGGCAACAAACTGGCACGTGGACGCCACCGCTTGCCCAGCAGCGAGCGGTTTGTGTTTGTGTAGTTAATCTAATAATTGTCTGTGAGGCCGTGGCAGTAGGGCTGCTCTGTGGTACTTTGCCTCCTTGCGTAGCCACAGCAAAGCAGAGATTTATAGGCATGGGGCTCAGATCTCACACGATGATGGTGGAGAACAGTTACAGGCTTTTTTATATGGGGCTAAGCTGCAAAAACAACAGTGCACACGGAGGTCCACTACTGTTCTGGCACATCCAGGAAGATTATTTGTCCACATTTTGCGTTTATTCCAAAGTGAAATAAATGCCCCGTGTGAGACCAGCCAGGGTCTGGCAGTGCTTCACTTTATCCTCCACATGTGGGTCACGGAGGGACGCTGGTGCCAATACCAGCTGACATAGAGTGAAAGGTGGGACACCCTGGACAGGTCGCCAGTCCATCACAGGGGACAAATAGAGACAAACGACCATTCACTCTCACAACTAAGGTCAATTTAAAATGTCTGGATTTGCCTGATCCTGAAAAATCGGCATGTTTTTTGACTGTTGCAAACTCCACGCAAAAAAAAACAAAGCATAATGCAGCAAAACTGTTTCCAAACTCGTTTCATTGTTTAAATCAATTGACAATAAACAGCTCAATAAATGGATCCACTTAAACAATTTTTAAGTGTTTATTTAAAGCTCCACTATGTGACTTCTGTCACCAAACTACTGCTCCTAGCTCTAGGAAGGTTCTTGGTGGAGGATGGGTGAATATGGACAAATCACAAGGAGCACAGAGGAGGAGCAGAGCGGTGCATTAAAGATACTAAAGTTGTTATTTTAGTTTCTCAGAAGTCACAATCTAAAGCTCACAAACAAGCATGAAAACAGACATAAACTGAGCAACTGCAGCGATCGATGGAGACTGCGAGGTAGTCGCGTCTTCTTCTGCTGCAACTTTGTTACTCACTCACACACAAAGGCCGTCTTACATGAGTCGGGAATATCAGGAATAGGGGTCCTTCAGGTCCTTTTTCTAACCGTTTGCTGCTGTATCACTGTGTTGCTTTACTAGCGCAGCTGCTGTGCCTCCGCCCTCTCTTGATGTTTTTCCACTATACAGGTCCAGCATGAATCGACTCAACTGTACTCATTTGTACGAGTGATAGTACCTGGCAACTGGTGCTTTTTTTAGTACCTGGTTCCAAGCGAGAATGTGATGTTAACAGACTGCCGGGCCACTGATTGGTCAGTCGCCATGAGCCTGACGTGAAATGGGAAAAAGTGCTTTTCCTTCAAAAATAAGGACATTTCTAAGTGACACCAAACTTTTGAGCGGTAGTGTATGCCACCTCTCAACTGAGAGGGTTCTTCAGTTCTGCACAGGACCAAATATGTCTTCAAGAAAACCGTACATTCAAGAAAGTCCAGTTGCTTTTATGAGGACTCAGATGACCCAAAACCTTCACATATCGCCAGCATTCCCCTAATCAATGCTGGACTCACTCAGTTCTACTGCACAAAGACATCAAGGAGTCTTTGAACTGCATATACAAGTTTGTGCGTGCTCACCGCAAACGACACAAATACTGAACATGTAATAGTTTTTCCTCTGAGGAGCAGCGCTTTAATTAGCCCACAATGAGCCACGTGGCACTGCGTCTCCGTTCAGGCACGGTTAACGTACTGTACATTCTCAGTACTGGAGGAGCCGATTATTTCAGTTTCATTAAGAATTCACACCGTTTTTCCCCCGACCCTGCGTGCACCCAGGCAGTCTGCTTTTAACATACTGTGCGCTAACTCACCCGTTAACAAGTAGGTGCTCGCGAGTCGACGGCAAATCTTCAGAAAAAAAGTTCACCGAGAGCAAATGACACATTTACAGCTCTTTTCTCTAAAGCTGGGATAATGAGATATAATTAGTGGCTGAGGAGGTGAAGGAGACGCAGTGCCACATGGTCTGTGGTCAGCTGGGTGAAGCTGACCAAAAACAGGCTCCTAAGCCTGAAGCTGATCGGGGATTAGGGAACTGAATTAGAGGACGTTGATTAAATCAAATATTATTGCATTCAGGGGAAATCTGTGCACCACATTTATTTCATCTGAGGCAGTTAGAAAGTTGTGGTAAACCGCCGTATGTCATGAAATTTGATGAAAAATGATTTGCACATATACATAATGCATTAAAGACGTAATTTGTGGACACATCAGTTTCATCATTCAAGTTTAGCTGCACCAGGATCAGTGAGCGTGCAGCCCCTTTAACGACACCTGTGCGATCTAGTTCTTTAACACGTTATCTACATGCAGTACATTTCAATAATGATGATGCTGCTTTTCAAAATAATAATAATAATAATAATTAAAAAATAAAGCTCCTAAATGCCTAAAAATAGGATTGGAAATAAGAAAAGGAAGGAAAAACGACATAGCAAATGTGCGATTACTGTTGCTGTGGGTGATAGTGGGTTATACAGTGATACAGTTATAAGAGTATTTACATTAATAATGTGCATTACATATTGTACACCATATTTCCCTGTGACTAGAAATACTTACAGTTTTCTGACCTTCATCATGATCATTTCCCCTTTCTTTAGACAAAGGAATCATCTTACTGAAAATGCACAAAGACAGACACACAAACACTGTTCAAACAACGCAAACTGAGCTGAAAAAGCAAGGTTTAGGTTTAATAAAGCTATCCTTAAACTGTGAGCAACGCATGTCGGAATATAAAAGATAAAAATGTGCAGCACCACAATGACTGGATTTAAATGACAGGAAAACAAACATGATTCTTTAAATCTATACAGAAAAATCATCCCTAAATAAAGTGTTTGAAATATTTGAAGCAACAGTCACTGAACCAAATAAAACAAAGATTAAGGACGGGGAACAGTAGTGGGACATTTTCCTCTGAGGTAACACTGCAGGAGAGAAGGAAAAAAAAATTGATGGCAATCCATTTCTGGGACATGTGGTGGCAGGAAGGAGGAGCCCGTTGACAAAAACAGAGCCCGAAGATGAAACGAAACGTTTTGCTTTTGCTGAATAACAGAAAAAGAAACATACAGGGAAGCATTGTTGTTTTCTTTTTCCAGTCAGTTCCCCTCCCAGGCATCATCCCTCTGTTTGGCCGCCAGTCGCTTTTGTTCTGTAAGATAAATCACAAAACGAACCCTTCAACATATCAATCAGCGAAAGCGGCACCCGACATAAACAACACTGTGGTCATCTGTTGCTCTAAATTTATATCAGCATCTTTTTGGGGAGCGAGGGACTGAGGCAGACTGAAGACGTCAACGGCACATTAATACGTGGCGTCCGCGCCGAGGACACGAAGTTCAGCACGTGACGCACTGACATTTACGGCGAGTGTTGTGATTTTAAATAAAGAGCGCAAAAAGTGCACCCTTGCTAAGAACAAAGGTGCTTTTTTTAGTAGTTTGCTGCACTCAAGGCCCGGACTTCCTTCTCACTGGACGGCCCTTTGTGGTTTCCTGTGCCTATATACTTATGTTCCATCTGTGAAGGGGAAATGGCTGCTGCTGTGCTGATTATAGACCTGTTACGATCTGTGCAGGAACGGACAAAGAGCAACTTCTCTTGACATCAACTTGCAACTGCACTGTCCACTTTTTGGAAATTGTAAGTATGAAAACAGCTCCCCCTTGTGGTGAAAACAGTGTGATGCAAAAACTCAAGTCAAATGAAAACTGTTGATTATGAAGGATTATACACCCGTTTTGTGCTAATTCAAATGTTAGCCAGTCCAGTGACAGCAACTACATTCAGGCATGTAGACATGGTCGGGCCAGCTTTCTAAAACTAAATCTAAATATGTCGTCAACTATTTTGACAATCGTTTTGAAGCTTTTTTTCATGATTAAAACAAGATTTTTGATTGTTTTAGCTTATTAAATGTGAATATTTTCTTAGTTTCTTTGCTGTACTTGCTCCACTTGTTAAATATGTTAAATATGTCTTTCAATGTAGCGTTACTTGTCCAGGCTGCATCCCGGAAACATATTTGGAGCTACACGCTGAAGGTAACAGCAGCAGCTGTGACTGAACATGCAGACATATCTGCTTGAACGTCCGGATTTATTTTTAACAGTAGAGTAGACTCCACCTCTGAAACCTTTCATGGGTGCCGCTCGATGTTTTCAGGAAGGTGTCGAGCTTTACCTGCACGGTGCGCTTCTTCTGTCGTTGTGTCACCACAGACACGAAAAGAGAAAGCAATGCTATACTGAGAAGCACAGAGGTCGTCTTGTGGAGTTCAAAACAAGATCTCTGATTGTTTTAGCTTCTTAAATGTGAATATTTTCTTTGTTTCTTTGCGCCACATAGCAAAGAAATCATCCAAACTGAATAATTTTGGTTGTTTGACGTTCGAGAACATCGCCATTTCCAGGTTTGACAAACACTGATCGATGTTTTTTCTAACCTTTTCTGACATTTTATGGACCAAGCGATAAATACGAAAAGAAACGTTAAATCGCAGTCGATTTAAGTGACTTTGAATGCAGCATGGTTGTCGGTGCCAGACTGGCTGCTTCCAAGTATTTCAGACACTGCTGATCTGCTGGAATTTTAACATACAATCATCTCCAGGGTTTACAGAGAAAATGCCAACTGAGCAGCAGCTGTCTCAGTGAAAATGCCTGAAATAGGAAAGGAATTACCAATCTGGTTTAAAATGATGGATATTATATTCCCCTCCTACATCCACACACACAGCGCATTCAGATAAAGAAGAGTTTCTTCTAATCCCATCATGGCTCTGTGTATTAAAACCCAATCATAAACTGTACATTAGTGTATCCCTGTATAAGTCACCTCTTGCTTCCTGGAGTTTCTTGCGCTCTGCCTCGCGCTGCTCCTTCGTCAGGTTGCTTTTCATGCCGAGGGCACCGATCACAAGCTTTCGCGCCAGCGCTGCACTCGTCTGAGGTCTCTCTTTTGCCGGCAGGAGGTCGTCTGATGACGAGTGGGAAAAAGAGAATGAAGACTGACGCAAATAATGTTTTGTCTTGTGAGTTTTAAAAGAAACTGAGGGAGACGGAGGACTGTATTTGTACCTGAGCAGCTACGGGCTTTGGCTTTTATGGCAGGGGAGGATTTGGAGAGTGGCCGTACCTTCATCAGTTGATGTTTGGATCTTAGAACTTCGCGAGCTGACACAGACAAAGACAGACAGCACATATTTCACACAGATCAGTGCAATTGTTTCAAAGAGAACTGCAGATCATGTATTTCAACATATTTTCCAACCCAAACAACCTCATCAGTGCTTAACTAACCTGCTATAGGGCTTGAAAAGAGGCCCAACGCGTGTTTGTCATCGATCCATTTAATGTCAAAGCCTCTCTGTCTGAAATCACACAGAAGCAATAAAGAATTTGTTTAAAAGAGAGAAAAAGAGAGAGAAACAAACAGTTGAATTCCACTGTATTAGTGGTGCTTCAGTCCCTGAGATATCACATTTAGACTCTTGAGCATAGCTTATCTCCTGTTGTTCTAAATCATGCTCTTGCAGGGACAAACATGCAAAGTTTCAGGCAAAACATACATCATAGTCAAATATTCATATATATTCATATTCATATTCATATGTGCATATTTTTCAAGTCAACTGTATCACTACACTTCTAATATACCTACTGGTAGCATTGAAATAACTTCAGAAGATCCTCCGTCTTAAATTCTGCAGGAAAGTCATAGATCTCTACGATGTGAGAGAGTTCATCCTCTCTTAGATCTACATCTTCGTCGTCATCGTCGTCGTCGTCGTCGTCATCTCGGTCCATGTTATAATAATCGAATCTTGCCTCCTGGATTGACTCTTTTTTTCTACCTTCTTTTATAGCAAGCTGGAGCGGTGGAAGAAGACAAGAGCAGGTGGAAGAAAAATGAATGAACGCTTTTATGTTTTAGCTAAATAAACTGGCAGGTATATGTGGATGTTGGGAAGTGGTACGCTGGTTATCAGATCTTGACTTTGAACCACGCTTACCTCTTCAAGCAGATGTGGATCCAAACAATCCCCATCATCATTAAACAGCGTGTCCCAACTCTCCTCTTCCCCCTTTTCCTCCTGAAGGGATGTAGCTTCCAGCCATGAGCAACCATCTGCCTCCACACCGGAGGTCTGTAGCCGCTCTTCATTCTCATCAGGCTTAGTGTCGCTGTTCTGTGTCTGATCTTCTCCTACAACAGGTGCAGACGTCTCTTCCCCTCCAGCCTTGTCTTTCTTGTTCTTGGCGTTCTTTCGCGCCTTGTCTGTATAGCGAGGCCTGGGTCTCGGCTTGACTTCTCCCTGAGTCTGAGCTTTGTCTTTTGAGCCATGAAGTCGCTGTTTGGGGACGTACAGGGCCTGACTTGGCTTCTTTGACTGAGACTGAGAAGGAGGTGCGGGTGTCGACTGTGTTGGAGCACAGTCGACCTTTGGCTGTTCTGACTCCATTATTAAATAATATTAATAAAACACCTGGATCATTGAAAAAGGGAAATAAAAGAGGCAATGCTAGTTTAAGAAAAGTAATATCAAATACAGATTTACAATCAAGTACGGAGTGAGCTTAGTTGCAGTAATCATTTTCATCCAAACTGCTACAACTATCTTACATTCTGCAGGAGCACTTGGTCAATTTTAGAGGATTTTCTCAACACTATAACAAGTGTTCTTTTTTTTTAATGTTTACATAGTTCTTTTGTAAGCTTTTGACTGGTCAGAGTCAAGATTTTGGTTACATTAACAGTGTATTTTATCTATTTGTACATCTGTCATGTTAAACAAATAATATTTAATAGAAAATAAACCACATGATACATTCACATCATCACAAATAAAACTCGTGAATAGCGAACATAGCAATGCGATTTATATAACTAAACATATTCATATCGGCTGCTATGTAAAAATGTTAAAACGTTTGCATTGGCTTACACACCAGTACTGTATGAAGTATGCTAACCGGTTAAGCTAAATACCTAGCTACACACTCTTGTAATTTACACGGCAATAACTGATAAACAACTATGACATTTATATGTATTCAATTTTAAGCGTAACTTCTCTATTTGGTTTCATTGGGACTATTTTAATTAAATAAGCATAGAAGCTGTTGTAGCTCTTTTAGCTTACCCGCGTTTGGTTTGTTTAGCAACAGCTCCTCGCCGCATTATAGTGACGTCAGCGCTGGACATTAAGCCAAAGCATTCTGGGAGATGGGGTTCGTGTATGGCACTGGGCAACAAAAAAAATAGTTTTCAGCGGATTTTACACCGGTTTAACTGTTTTTTACTTTCGCCCCTGAAAAAAAAAAAGATGAAAGTGAGATGTTTCTGCTTTGGTTGTGATGCGTTTGAACACACAAAGAAAAACTACCAACGGACACAACTTCCGCCTCGAGGAGACAGACAGAGATTGGCCATTGGTCAATATCTTAATTATTCAGCAAGCTCTTCCCTGATTGGCTAACCCTCTGCATGTTACACAAGCTGCTTTGTAAATTCTAAACTGAGAAGTTGTGTAAGGTGGAGGATATTTGTCGATGCAGTAAAAATCCTCACCCATTACAACAATAACGGTGCAGCGAAATCAGATCCTTTGCATCTGCATGCGGTGACACAGCTGTGAGGTAAGACTGGAGTTACTAACTAGAACAGTCTGATCAGACTGTTCTAGACACAAATGCATGCATGGATTTTTTTTTCCTCAAAGATGTTAGCACAGTGAGCATCACTGATTACTTGTGATATATGCACAGGCTTGATTTAAAATGCAAAGGAATTCTTAAATCTGACTGTTGTGTAGCAGATATGGGAGAAATTGTTTTTGATTGTCTTGAAACCTAATAAATTCTCCTAAATAAATACTCATTAATCACTGTTAAGTAGATACTCCTAATCAAGTATGAGGCACACAGTGTCTGCTGTTGTAGGACATCTGCTTCCAGGTGTTCTGAGATGGTCTTCTGCACACCTGGATTGCGTTGACCTCTGACCTCTGGTATCTACAAAAGCATTGTTTAAAGGTGCCATATGTTAGAATGTGGCCAAAAACAGTTACTACATTCAAATTCAAAATACAGAGGTCTTTTAGGTTTTGTTTTCTGACGTAACTGGCAACCTGTGGTTGCCCGGCAGCTGAGACTCTGACTGCAATGATCGTTAGACGGCGGTAGGTGGCGCCACATGCCAAAACATGATTTCAAAACATAAACATGATTTGCAGTCTGCAAAATATTTTTTTTTAATGCAAATATTTTGGCTGTACTGTTGTTGGTGAGTTCAGTTTGTTATATGAACATTATTCCTGAGTCTCTGTGACATATTAGGAGGATTTTATGGCCAGTTGCTTTAGATTGATTACATAATGCACCTTTAATAATCTTAGGATGCTGTCTGGCATATTATTAACTATAAACCTATAAAAAAATCTCAAATTGAAACACACACCACACTTTATCCTGTCAGGTTGACGATGATGATGACGTGGGCTCCAAGTGGACTGCTCCTCCTGTTCGGTTTCTGTCTCCCGGCTCATGCCCAGAGCTCAGAGCCGATGTTCAGGGTTGTAACGCAGTCACTGCTTCCTGCAGACAGCCTGCACAACCCGACACAGCTCAACTATGGAATGGCTGTGACAGACGTGGATGGTGACGGCGACCTTGAAGTGGTGGTGGCAGGGTGAGAGCTTGACTTGACCGTGTGGTTAGTACGGTTATTACGAAAATAATCGGTAGTTGCAGCTCTACAAATCAAATCTATGTGACTACGTTCTCTGTCCCAGGTACAATGGGCCCAACCTGGTGCTAAAGTACGATCACACTCAGAAGAGGCTGGTAAACATTGCTATTGATGACAGTAACTCTCCATACTACGCCCTGAGGGACCGAGCGGGTAACGCTATCGGAGTTACAGCATGCGATGTGGACGGAGACGGACGTGAGGAGATCTATTTCCTCAACACAAACAACGCCTACTCGGGTGAATACGCCACTGTTAAAAATGTCCAAGGTCTTTTAGGTTTCGTTTTCTGACGTAACTGGCAACCCATGGTTGCTCGGCAGCTGAGACTCTACTGACTGCAACGAGTCTTTTGTTTTCTTAGTGTAATGTTATGTTGGTTCCGCGTCCCCTTGTTGTGGTGGGGGACCAGGTAAAGGGACGGACCGGAGAAGAGAGCCCGGCTCCGTGTGAGATCGTTGTTATCAGTTATCAATGTTTCAGTTTCATGTTATCAATAAATTGTGGCGCTGTCCTGCCGAAACGGTGTTTCTTCATTTGAAGTTAGTAGATGAAGCTAACTTACTCTTTGTAATCCGCAAAACCCACGGCCCTGGCACTACCTGTCTAGAAGTCGGGATTACAGGTATACTGTCATCCTGGGTTGCCAGACCAGCAGCACAATAAACTACGAAAAGAGTATGCGTATGATGAATTTTATTATATTTAGTGTTATTTAATGAAAACAACAGTCATCTCTACTCTTAATTTGCAAAAAGAAATTATATGAGTATAATTTCAAAAAAACTAAAAAAACAGAGTGGATACATTACCGTTCAAAAGTTTGGGGTCACCTATACAATTTGTTTGTGTTTTCCATTAAAACTCGCACTTTTATTCATCAAAAGAGTTGCAAAATGCTAAAATAATTGCACAAGGGTTTTCTAATCATCCAATAGCGAGATTAGCAAACACAATGTACCATTAGAACACTGGAGAGATGGTTGCTGGAAATGGGCCTGTATACACTTATGTATATATTCCATTAAAAACCAGACTTTTTCAGCTAGAATAGTCGTTTACCACATTAACAATGTATAGAGTGTATTTCTGATTCATTTAACGTTATATTCATTGAAAAAAGTGCCTTTCCTTCAAAATAAGGACATTTCTGAGTGACCCCAAACTTTTGAATGGTAGTGTACATACTCTCTATTATAAGTCAGAATGTGAGGAATTTTCCACTATTATTCATGACATTTCGTTTGTTCTGTGCAGGACGTGCCACTTATTCAGACAAGCTCTTTAAGTTTCGGAACGGCCGTTTCGAGGACCTTCTGAGCGATGAGCTCAATGTGCGCCGCGGCGTTGCCAATCTCATGGCCGGGCGTTCTGTGGCCTGTGTTGACAGAAAGGTCAGGGATCGTGACCTTTTTCATGAAGTCCCTCAGTTCGATTTCTCGTATTTCAATCTCAAATTCTCAATTCTCTCACCCGTTGTCGCTCCGCAGGGAACAGGCCGTTACTCCGTGTACGTGGCCAATTACGCCAGCGGCAACATCGGCCCCCACGCTCTCTTGGAAATGGACCAGGCTGCCAGCGACGTGAGCAGGGGCATCGTCGCTCTGTCAGACGTGGCTGCGGAGGCAGGAGTCAACAAGCTCACAGGTCAGGAGGCGTAAAAGCAGGACAACTGATGTTAAGTGTGTGATTTTTTGAGGTTGGATTTTTTTTTTTTACCGCGTGCTTGTCTTGTAGGTGGCCGCGGCGTGGTGGTCGGTCCAATCCTAAGCCCGGCCAGGTCAGACATTTTCTGCGACAATGAGAATGGACCCAATTTCTTGTTTAAGAATAATGGAGATGGGACTTTTGTGGACATGGCCAGACGAGCAGGTTAGAAATTTGTTTTTAATTTGTCATATTCACGGCTACAGCAACAAGCATAAGTACTAAAGCACTAAAAAACTATTCCTTTAAATCATTGGTTCTCAAAGTGCGGCCCGCAGAAACATTTCTGGCGGCCCGCAATGAATTACAGTTGATCGTTTTAATCCAAAAGGTACTAAGCTTGTTAAATGTTTATTGGACATTACTGGATAAAGACCAATAAATGTAAACAAAAATACAGGTATCAAAACTTTGAGAACCCCTGCTTTAAATGTTTTGCAAAGAGTCATAGATGGATACTCACAGTGTCCACTAGGTGTCACTAATTACACCCAAAACTATTGATAAGGCATTACAGTATACAGGTACAGTGCAGCTTTTACACCGCTTCCATATCCATAGGCATGGAGGACAGATACCAGCATGGCAGAGGAGTAGCACTCGCTGACTTCAATGGTGATGGAAAGACGGACATCGTCTATGGCAACTGGAACGGCCCACACAGGCTTTTCCTGCAGGGCAGTGACTCTAAATTTCGGGTAAGGATGGGAAAAGATATCGGATACAGATTTTTTTCATACAAACCGGACTTAAAAATGTATATGATCTCTTTTTTTTTTGTAGAACATTGCGACTCAGGCATTTGCCACCTCCTCCCCCGTTCGCACAGTCATCGCCGCTGACTTTGATAACGACAGGGAGTTGGAGGTGTTTTTTAACAATATTGCCTACAGAGGAAATGCCCCCAACAAACTGTTCAGGTAGACTTTCACTACTTATCACGCACATATGTTAAAAGTAGCATGAATGCTTGTTTTTCTTTGTTTTTTTTTTGAGTTATCTTTTGTTTGCAGGGTGTCAAGGAGAACGGCTGCAGACCCATCGATTCAGGAGCTTAACGTGGGAGACGCTGCAGAGCCACAGGGGAGAGGAACAGGTCAGGACAGGATGCTGGACAATACTTTATACATCAGTTTCATTCTAAAATGTGTATATATATGTATATGTATATATATATAAACATATATGTGTATGTGTAGATATATGTACATATATCTACACATACACATATATACATATATGTGTGTGTGTGTATATGTATATATATATATATACACAGTATATATTCCCCTTCACCCCATTCTTGCAACAAGCTTCTGGCGGCCTCTATTGGTCATAATGGCAAGTGCAAGTGTGGAAGCACAAACGCACACTACTGACCGGAAAAAGACGCCCGTGACGTCATGTTTACGTGTCGCGGGACCGGAGTCCAAGCCACGTTTACCAGTTAGTGCCACTAGTGCGCCTACAATCGAACTTCAGCGGTCTGTTTATTAAACGCAAAGAGCAGCGCTACAAATAACCAGCGAAGGAGAAGCCTTCTCTGAAATCTATGAATGGGCTCCAGGTCAGAGAGTGAGATTGTTCTGTGTCTTCATGGACAGGCGGCACTGTGACAGACTTTGATGGGGATGGACAACTGGACCTGCTGCTGGCACATGGAGAGAGCTCCCAGCAGCCGATCTCTGTCTTCAAGGTCACACAGGTACGTGTGTGTGTGTGTGTGTGTGTGTGTGTGTGTGTGTGTGTGTGTGTGTGTGTGTGTGTGTGTGTGTGTGTGTGTGAGAACGCAGGGCTACTGCCTACAGGAAGTAGCTGAACTCGTACCCCAAAGTGTTCCGAGTTGTCAATGAGACCAGTATTGTGGTTAGATTAAGTTTACGGTAAGGCTGTCAAAGTCAAAGCAAGAATAATCTCGCAAATCTGTGCGTCTGTGTACGTTTTTTTCCGATCGTCTCGTCTGAACTGTCTGTCCTTGTGGTCAGGGCTCGACCAATAACTGGCTGCGGGTCATCCCTCGCACCCAGTTTGGCTCTTTTGCCCGCGGTGCCAAAGTGACGGTGTTCACCAATCAGAGCGGAGCTCTCACGCGCGTCATAGACGGCGGCTCCGGGTACTTGTGTGAGATGGAGCCTGTCGCCCACTTTGGTTTAGGTAACTAACACTATGTTTAAAATGCATTATTTAATATTCACACACGGAAGGAAACAGCTAGAAGACGACGGCGTCGCAAACTGTAGAACGCTCACACGATGCTTCCGACTCTCGACTCCCAGGAAACGACGAGGTGAAGGTGCTGGAGGTCTCCTGGCCAGACGGCAGCTCCATGACTCGGACTGTGGAGCCTGGCGAAATGAACACCGTTGTGGAATTAGCCTACCCCAGCGAGGCGGAAATGAACGTACTGGCCAATGACACACAGGTACGCACTTTGGAGCCACATCATGAATTATGAATACAGGTATTGTTAATAAACATAAATCTATGTAGTTAATTTTATTTCCATCATATGCAAATGAACGCATTTTTAGTCCTTGTCTAATTAAAATATTTCTTATTTTCAGTGTGGTCAAGGATTTACTGTAGAGAATGGCCACTGTGCAGGTAGGCAAGTGTTAAATGAATAGATCAGTTTATACTGATAAAATAAAATACAAATGAATGTGTTATCTTTTCAACTATATATTTTTTATGTTTTACAGCTCTGCAAGGAAAATAACATGAAATGCAACATGAAACGCAGTGAACGCTAGAAGAACTCTGACCTGACAACAAGCTAAGCTAATGCTAACAGCAGCTTAGCTAGCTGAATCGTATTATTTTTAACACTTAATTATGTGTTAAAAACTTTAGAGCTTTATTGTTTGTTGTTAATTTAACCATTTGTAATGTTTTGCTAATAATTTCCTAATAGTCGTTTTTTATGTGCTAATACAGACCCTCAAACCCCCAAATGTATTAAATAAATAAATAAACAGTGTTGTCCTGACCTTGTGTCAGCCCTTTCTTCTTCTCCACCATTTTTCTTCTTCTTCTGGCATCCGCTCCACTTCTGCCTCCATGTTTGAAGTTTTACTGCACTCGGTCTTGGTACTCTATGTCCTGGGAAAGGTCAGGGGTCAGTTGTCATGCAACAACAGCCATGTTTAACTTAAATAACTCACATATTCTTACAACCAGACGTGGTGGTCAATATTAACAGCCATAACTAACTTAACATAACTATAAGACACAAACTAGGCACCTTTTCAAGGACCTGATACACTATTTTCAATGATTACTACCGTTCAAAAGTTTGTGGTCACTTAGAAATGTCCTTATTTTTGAAGGAAAAGCACTTTTTTCAATGAATATAACATTAAACGAATCCGATATACACTCGCAAAATAGTAGCATGCTAATGCTAAATAAATATGTGCTAGCGTATTGGTGAACGGACATTGACTTCGTCATTTCAGTATAACACCATGTTCTGCGTTGAACCGTGTGAAAATGTCTCATCCACAGTGAGGACAGCCTCTTCACTCCCCTCTCCCTTGCTCCGGACAGCGCAGCTGCTGATGATGAGCCGCTGCCTGCCTGGTGCAGTGTGATAAATCAGCAAAAATTAAAATTACTCCAAAAAACGTGAAAATCAAGGATGCACACCATCGGGCCATGCTCATCCCATATCCACAATCTTAGGTCGATCTGAATAACGGTCAGCGAGACATGCCTGTCGCAGACACACACACACAACTTGCGTTATAGATGTACATAGGTGTATAGAGGCCCATTTCCACCAATCTCTCCAGTGTTCTAATGGTACATTGTGTTTGCTAATCGCGTTAGAAGGCTATTGGATGATTAGAAAACCCTTGTGCAATGATGTTAGCACAGCTGAAAACAGTTTTGCTGGTTCTTTGACGAAAGGGCAAAATTATTATTTTAACAATGTCTTGACTATATTTTTTATTCAATTTGCAACTCTTTTGATGAATAAAAGTGTGACTTTTAATGGAAAACACAAAAAAAAGTGTATGGGTGACACCAAACCTTTGAACGGTAGTGCAAGTATAGGTCTGTATATCAGCTGCTTACCAGAATCTGCGATGATGCCTCACTGTTCAGATGTCTCGGTTCTCCTTGGATCTGAAGGAAAAAGCTATGGCACACAGTCAAAACTTCTAATAACATCAAATTGATGAGATTTTGTGATATTTTTTGCATTCTATTTAGTCCGTGATGAGTGGCCTACCAACCTTTCCCCGGTTGGATCCCGGATCCTCTGCCACTGGTCTGTTCCTTATATATGCACTGGAGGAGAGAAAAGAAGGCTGCGCTCTCCGTAGCTGTGATGAAACAGTATTTATTTTGACACCAGTCACATACAGTTCAACCTCATTGCTATGTATTAAACAACAAGCGGTACGAAAGTTTGTTCTCGTCACCAAAATAAGAGACACATTCACATTAGTGAACCAGTTGTTTTGGCAGTTATTGTTCTTTGGAAGTTTTCTCAGACGTCGAGGAAGGGTTTGTGTGTTTTAAGACTACACGGGTAAGATTCAGGAAGACATTATGGTTCACACAATCCTTAGTCCACTTACGCGTCGTCTTTGCATAATCAACAGTGAGGAAGAGTCGGTCTCGCTCATGGAAACCGACAAAGTTTAGTACTCGTGTCCAATTACCTTCGTGGGAGAGATGCAATGGAAGATGATGCTACATCATTATTCATGATGATTTGTCATTCGCTACCACAAAGCACCATTTACAGCAGAGGTGATGGAGGAAGAGCTTCTTTGTACAGTTAAAGGCCCAGTGTGTAAAACTTCATTTGGCAAAGATTCAAGGTGCACTAATTCATTTTAAATACACTCACCTGACCGGATTGTAAAGATCTAAATGGACATCAGAGGTGCCGTAAATTTTTGACCCCCATGTTTGTACAATAGCCCAAATTGACAAACTAAACTAAACTAGGTTCTCTGGGGTGAGGGATATTCAGCTGCAACTTGCGCGAACAAAAGTGAAGTTTTAAACACTGCGCCTTTGTGATGCTCTGCTCAAATACTAGTACATCCTTTTCCACATTTGCTACAGCCTGAAATAGAGCTACAAATCACATTTTCAAGAGCCACTGTCCGGTGTGCACGGTCACTGGCGATGTGTTGCAATGGCGTCCTGGTCGGTCCAGTGTGGGCAGGGTGTGCGGCTGAGGACGATCTGGACCTTGCGTTGCAGCTGTAACGGCTGCGGCGTGAGGTTGGTTGAGGCTTGTTGAGGTCGGAACACATCCTCCATTTACACTGGCGTTCAAAAGTTTGGGGTCACTTAGAAATGTCCGTATTTTCTAAGGAAAAGCACTTTTTTTCAATTAATATAATAGTAAATGAATCAGAAATACTCTCTATACATTGTTAATGTGGTAAACGACTATTCTAGCTGCAAACGTCTGCTGTTAGCATTAGCTTAGCTTGTTGTCAGGTCAGAATTCTTCTAGCGTTCACTGTAACAAAGGGCAACATTATTATTTTGTATAAAAAGCATTAGTTCTAATCTTGTCAATGTCTTGACTATACTTTCTATTAATTTTGAAACTCTTTTGATGAATAAAAGCGTGAATTCTGAGAGGAAAATTATATAGGTGACCCCAAACTTTTGAACCTTGTCACTTCCTTCCTGTCCTCCATCACATGTGACAGGAAGGACTGATGGAAGGAAGGAAACATACGATCACACAAATATTCACTATTTGTTTTGGTTCCACGCATAAAGACACTGCATCCAAACATGTCTGACTCAATGTGCATGCAAACAACTTAAGTGCGTGTTCTAAACGCTCACTGTGACAAAAGCACATGACGGATCATAAGCCAGTGAATTCTTTGTGTGAGCATATGTTGAAGGATTATGTGTGTGCAGGCCATGTGTTGGGACAGGAGTGATATCATTTGCCCTAAGTTCTCCAGCTGGGATGTGATTGATCTGGTGGGAAGAACCCGGTCATCGAGCCGTGCTGCCAGACACGGAGCTGCTCCCCGAGCTGGAGCCACTGGAACCCCGATCTTCATAGATGGAAATCTCTATCTAGTGAAAAGTCGTTAGGGGCCAACAAGTCACAACAGTGTAGCATTAAAGTAGACATATTATACCCTATTTCTCCACGTTAACCTAGTTCCCTGGTGTCCGAATGAACATGCTTTGGTCAAAATACCTCAAGGATGAAGCACCACAGCAGTTCAATCACCCTGCCGAAACAGCCCTGTTCAGAACACTCGGTTTTGAGTGCCTGTCTATTTAAATGCAAATGAAACACAGGAAACTACGTCTCCGGCAGCTAACAGTAGTTAGCATTTGGAAAAGCCATCATTTTCCGACTTTAACCATCATTATTGCCGTCATATATAAAATGTAACCACTGGACACATAAATCCTCTGAGGCTGGAAGTTTGTGTAGAACTCTGCTGCACTGTGCAGCCAAGAATAGAACACTTTGCGGACTTCTGCTCTTCCGGAAACTATTGCCCTCACCTGCACTTTCGCGTTTTTTTAAGGGACAAAGCGGAGCTCTCTGAGACTTATTCCAGGAATGTCTCATGCGGAAGTCAACATGGCGTGTTTTATCTCCTGTACTTAGACTGAGGTGGACCACAAAAACATGAGTGAGTCATCTTTTTTCACACTCTCCTTCAATCGAACAAAAAGCTCTTTCACCTTTTTTTGCACATTCACCCATTCACAAAATCCGAGTAAGGATACGACACGCATCCCCCGCTCAATGGGGTCTGTGATGAGCAGACCTCTGGGAGCATAGACCTTCTCATTCTGCTCCTGAATGTACTTGCCTATCTTCTTCAACACCTGACGGACACGGACGAGACAAGAACAACATAGCAATGTTCAACCTCTGCCTTCAAAACACCGCTTTGTTAAATTCCACCGAGTGTGAAGAAACTAGAGCTCCAGAGGAAACCCAGTCTTACCTTCTCATAACGCGTCTCCATGCAGAGGAAGATGAGATATGCCGTCGCGCAGGCCAGGCATCCCTCAAGGTACGACTGTCCTCCTATCTTCTCTGCCTCTGTATAGTAGTTATTCAGAGTCTTCACGGTGTCCTCGAACAGTGTGCGCTCAATCTAGAGACACGTGAAGGACAGAGTCCCATGAGCAGATCACGTTGTCATGAAACGCAACCATAGCAACTGTTAAAAGGCCGAAAGATGAAACCGTGTGAGCACAGATTGTTGCAGCTCTTTTGTTTACATCTTACTTCTGTAAATTTTCTGTTGTACAAAATGTCTTTCAATGTAGCGTTACTTTGTCCAGGCTGCATCCCGGGAACATATTTGGAGCTACACGCTGAAGGAAACAGCAGCAGCCGAGACTGAACATGCAGACATGTCTGCTTGAACGTTCCGGGTTTATTTTTTAACAGCGGAGTCCCCCTCTGAAACCTTTCATGGGTGCCTCTCGATGTTTTCAGGAAGACAGGTGTCGAGCTTTACCTGCACGGTGCGCTTCTTCTGTCGCCGTGTCACCACAGACACGAAAACAGAAAGCAATGCTGTACTGAGAAGCACAGAGGTCGTCTTGTGGAGTTCATCACTAATTTGACAATGGTTTGAAGGCAAAAGTGAGAAGATACGTCTATTCAAGGGCTAATAACTTGAATTAGCAATTAATTAGACCAATATATTTGTTACAAGAGCACAAAACACAATATAGGAGCATGTTGACGTGAACACGTGTCCTCACCCTGCTTTCCAGCTCAGAGGGGAACTTAGTCTGGAACTTGCAGGTGGTTCCTTCGCTGTAGTCTCTCTGGATGAAGACTTTGTTGGCCAGAGATGCACTGTGCCTCAACTCCTGCAGGTTGTGGAACTGTGGGGACAAAATCAGACACACACAAGTAAGGTTTGTGTCAAATTCAGCACAGCTTCTCTTCCGTTGTGTCCTCCGATTCCCACGTCTGCTTTTAACTTTGTAACTATTGTCGTGTTGTTATTATTTAATGAGTCCCTGGAGAGAGATTGGAGCCGTGGCTCTCTGTGTACCTGTTTCCTGGCAGAGTGTACAAACAGAGGCTGAAGTGGAAGTATAGGATGATAGAGCAAATGTGATCAATCACGCTGTGGCTCGGTGTCTGCACTCTTGTTGTCTGTTGGAGCAGAGCCCAGCACTGGACATGCTATCTTTTACACACACACACACACACACAAGGTTTGCACAGTTATTCTCATCAGGACACTGCACTGCACTTCCATACATTTACATAAAGTGTTATCTCTAGCCATAACCAGTTAATGCCTAACCCTAACCTTAATCTAACCACAATTCAAATATTGGCACCAAAAATGAACCAGTATCTCAGAAAAGCACACACACACACAAGGTTTGCACAGTTATTCTTATAAGGACACTGCACTGCACTTCCATACATTTACATAAAGTGTTATCTCTAGCCATAACCAGTTAATGCCTAACCCTAACCTTAATCTAACCACAATTCAAATATTGGCACCTAAAATGAACCAGTATCTCAGAAAAGCACACACACACGCACTGTCTCTCTTTGCTGGTGTAGCACAGGGAAGTATAGCCAACATTTTCACCACGGCTCACAACAGATCGATCTACAGAAACAAGATGAGACTTGACACAGCACTCCTGGCCACTTTATTAGGGACACCTGTTCAACTACTTGTTAGCACAAAGACCGAATCCGCTTGCGTTACGCAATTGAACTCAAACCTATAGCCTCGGGACGGTCAAGGAACGGCGGCTAACCTTCACGTCACCTGCTGCATTGTTCGATCCAGATTCACTTCGGACTCGAGGGTTCACATTCATATCTTGATCGACTCAAATTTAACTGAGGTACACTGAAGGGCATCTATAAACACTGAGCAATGGATGGCTCCATATCACAAACTAGAATTTATACCTATATATCAATCCGATGCAGTCCTTTTACATACCTACGATGTTATTTAGGGCGCACGGGTTGTATCCGATTTTTCACTTTACTCTTTTTTTCCCCTTATACCTGATCCAGACATTTTGACCACCAGTATCAGACGGATGCATAGGGCTAGTCCTATGCACGACACAAGGAGCAGCAGCACAAGGCCACACTGGGTGGGTCCCACTTTGTCTTGCGGTCCTAACAAAGTGGCTGGTGAGTGTATTTTTCCAGAGTGAGTGTTGTGTGGCATCTGTCCATGGTGCTGAAATCTGTGTCAGGACACTGAGCTCATCAGGTCCAGTTGTCATCATGGAGACCAAAGTCTGGTTCTAAAGGGGGGACCAGGAGGACATTACTGAGGTCCTGGGTAAGGTCAGGTCCTAAGTTATCTTTTGTTGTGAGTTTTCCAGCTTTGTGGATGGAGCTTTGTTGACGCTGCCCAAATGAATGGAAGTTAATGCAGTGTCCTAAGAGGAAAATCTGTGTGTGTGCGTGTGAGAGAGAGAGCGGATTAAAGGGCGTCTCAGCAAACACAAAAGCAGATCCGTTTCCACCCAAACAGCTCAACATCACATAGGCTCTTCTTTTTCCTCCCCTCTGAAACAGCAGGGGACAAAAATAGACACCGGTGTGATAATGTAGGACACACACTGTCCTGATTTAAGTCAAGTGAGCCGCCGATCGACGCTCATTCACAGTGAACCCTCATGTCCTCTCTAGTCTGGACAGACACGTCCACTGCACCGGTCTCATCGGAACAACAGGACGGCCACACATCTGTCTGTCTGTGCTGCTGCTGCTGCCCATAATAATGATGACGGAAACATAGGAGCCATACCATGATGTCGCCAGTCTTACCTCTGTCGCCATGTTGCCATCCGCGGCTGACCGTGGGGACGAGTCCCTGTTGCTGCCGCTGCGTGCGCTGAAATCTCTTCACGAGGACACACCGGATGAGCGACGAGGCGGGGAGCGGAGGGCGGGGACGAGAGGACACCGGAGGGGCGGGGCTTACACAAGCACAGGTTGAGATCATGTTATGTGTATATGTATATATGTGTGTATATATATATGTGTGTGTATATATATATATATATATATATGTGTATACATGTGTATATATATATATATACATATACATACACACATATATACACAATATACATATATATACACACATATATACACACACATACATATATATAAACACTCATACATACATATATATATATATATATATATATACAAACACTGACTTCTTCCTACCAACACTAATTGATTAATATGAAAAACATATTACACTTTTTGTCCGTTTAGACAAAAACAAAATAATAACAAAAAATAATTTTTCATTATTTCATTATTCAAACCCTCACAAAGACATGTACCACCCTGACACTTCTAAGTTAATCAAATCGTCTCAGTTTATTTCAACAACAGCGTTTCAACCATAAAATATGGGCCAATATATTACAGAATTCAACATTAGGTGAAATTATAATAGATTGTGGAGATTTAAATTAAATACAATATAGATATAGTAGAACAACTTACATTAAGCATTTTTTTTAAGATATAGGATTACAATAAAAGCAACGCAAACAACTACAATCATCTGTGTCTGAATCGGGATTAAAACAACTTCACCACCAAGATCCACCTTTTCAAGCGAGAAGAATGCCCCCCACTTAAATTCTATTAAGTCCTGCTTGCAAGAGTGAGAGGCTCTGGTGACATTTGCAGACGGTTTCTCAGTGAGTTCAGAATAAAATTTAATCAAACTTGGATGCGGTTAAAATGAGAAACCTGGGCTTTTTTTTCAGGCTGACAGTCAGGTTTGTCCACACAGGAAGTGAAGCAACAGTTGTATCATTACAAGTAGAGACCAACTCGTCCTCATGTAAAGGGATTCATCACTGGTTGCAGAATTCGCATAGAGAAAACCAAAATCACTCATCGCTGTCCTCATTAAAATTAAATAATCCTAGAAATATTCATATGGAGTCATGGAGTGAGCCTGTGAGAAGTGTTTAGTTCCAGGCGTCAAGCCTCCATTTACTTCAGCAACCAAGGCCGAATATGGAGTTCCTTTGGGTTATCCACACATTATTTTGTTCATCCAAGTTTTTGTTTTTTACACTGTCCAGCTCATAACATCACCAATCTAAAAAAGACAAAAAAATCCACCAAAGTCACCCAGTAGTTTTGTTCGTACAGAAAAGTCCTCTCGGGATTGTAGTCGAGCTGAACTACGATACCGATATTCCAGTGGACACAACTTTAAGATGAGGCAAAGCAAATAAAATCAAAAGTCCAACAAACACCCGACACCAGCAGCTTAATCCTGACCTCCATCTTGCATACTTTGTGCTTCCCTCTGCTCAGCAAAGGGAAGACTCCAGGTCCTCTGGTTTTGTACATTTCCTGTTTTAAGTCTCGTCGATTAATAAGATCCCAGTTCTTCATTTTTGAGAGTTTGAACAGGAAATACAGTATTACAGGAAAGTACAGTCTGATAATCATAAGTAGCTAAGGAGAGATTTAAGTGGAACAAGTCTCTGAGTTGAACACAGGAGGTACGTCGACAGAAAAACCACGGCATGTGTGAGGCCCCCAGCTTGGGGACGAACATGAATTACTTCCCACAGGAAGAAAAGAGCGACATGTCGTCTCACTGCATCTTGATGAGAGAAGAATTACAGGCAGCACAAACAAATACGGTCTCTCTCTGGGCCTCTGGAGCTAAAGAGACAAAATAAAGAGTTTCAATCACTTTGGAATCAGTCAGAGAAGAAATAATGAATAACGGTTCCCGTCCTTACCCGTTGCCCCCATGCAAGCTCTCAGCACCTTAAAAGAACAGCATCGGGAGCAGAAGCTGTTGCCACAGTTACTGCAGTTCCTCTGCAATAAGAGACAAGTGAATTGAAGCTTGAACCCACAGAAAAGTGAGGGAAAAAAATCATGACCTGATGTCTAAATATAGCCCAGGTTCTCAGTCTCACCCTTTTCTTTAGCACTGAGAAGACGGCGCTGCAGCTGGAACAGTTGCCTTTGGAGACAAAGAGAGAAAGACAATTAGTATTTAAAATTAAAGCCTGTTGTTGAACGATGTTAGAGGTCTTAAAGTAGACATATTATACCATATTTCTCCAAGTTAACCTAGTTCCCTGGTGTCCTAATGAACATGTCTGTGACATGCTTTGGTCAAAATCCCTTAAGGATGAAGCACCACAGCAGTTCAATCACCCTGCCCAAACAGCCCTGTTCAGAAAGCTCGCTTTTGAGTGCCTGTCTCTTTAAATATGCAAATGAGACACAGGAAACTACGTCACTGAGGCTCCGTCAGCTAACAGCAGTTAGCATTTGGAAAAGCCATCAATTGCCGACTCTAGCTGGCACATTGACGTCATATATAAAATGTATCCACTGGACACGTAAATCCTCTGAAGCTGGAAGTTTGTGTAGAACTCTGTGCTGCACTGTGCAGTCAAGAATAGAACACTTAGCTGACTTCCGCTCTTCCGTATACTATTGCCCTCGCCTGCACTCTCGTGTTTTTAGGGACAAATCGGAGCTCCGCGAGACAACAATTCCAGGAATGTCTCATTGCGACGTAACAATGAGTGCGGAAGTCAACATCGCGTGTTTTATCTCCTCCAGTGTCCCAAATATAAGTATTAAAATGATTAAAAAGTTGATTTTGCATAATATGTCTCCTTTAAAACTTCAAAACAAATCCACCGACAGGATAATGTTATAAAGGTTTCTGCCTTACTATGTACAGTACCTTGAGATAATGTATGTTGTGGTTTGGCACTATAGAGATAAATTGAATTTAATTTGCCTATAAGAGAATAACATCATCATGGCTGAGTGATCGCAGACTGACCTGTGCTGGTGGTAGGGTAACGTTTACGCAGTTTCTCTGTCAGTTTGGACACTTTGCTGCGTATCGGTTCATTGCGGCTCAACAGGCCATTTTCAGAGATGGTGTCGTACTCCGGAGCTCCAAGAGGCACATCATCATCCTCCTGAGCAAGAGGGGGGGAGGGAGGAGGAGGTGGAGAGAGAAAATGCTAATTACATTCTACAGGTGGGACAGTAATCAGAGATCGTCTCTGGAAACTTGGCAAGGAAACCGGGCCAAACTCAGCCGTATGGGTAAGATATGTTAAATGGGAAAACCAGGTAAGTACAAACGAATACACTGAATGGAACACTTGCACTTGAGATGTACAAGAATCTAAGAGGACCAGAGAATAGGATGAAGAAATCCATCCACCCCTAACAGACAGGGTACAGGATATGGGGATAACTACTACTACTACTACGACTACAATCTAGAGCTGCAACCATTATTTGTATCGGCAGAAAATGTTAAAAAACGTCGATCAGTGTTTGTCAAACCGACGATGTTCTCGAATGTCTCGTTTTGTCCACAAACCAAAATGATTCAGTTTTAATTATTTATTTGTTATGTGGAGCAAAGAAACAAAGAAAATATTCACATTTAAGAAGCTAAAACAATCAGAAATCTGGTTTTAATCATGAAATAAGCTTCAAAAAGGATTATCAAATAGTTGACGATTAATTTCGCCATCGATTCATAATCTATTAATTGTTTCAGCTCTACTACAATCAGAAAAATACATGTTTATTTCTCATGCAGCAACACTTCAATCCAACTAAATGCCTCTCTCTAAAGGAAGATGAACAATGCCTTAGGCATGCAGACTAGAAATGAATGACCTGGGATAACTGAGGTACACAATCATGGGCTTGCACTAACTATCATGATCATGCCAATGAAACAAACACATGACGTTAGGAGGGAGGGATGGATGGGGGGGGAGGTGGGTAGTGGGAAAATCCACTTACCACTAAGACCATGGGAGTTTCCTTATCGGGATGCAGAACAACGCACAAAAACAATGTTACTCACAAACACTGACACTTGGTGTGACTTCAACAAAGAGCAGCAAACCCAACCCTTCAAAGAGCAAAGCAAGCTCCTAAACCACAAGGTCACCCTCACACAAGCTTTCACAACACATGACGATGCGCATGTGTCGCAGTATTACAGAGTACAGGGTGGCAGCGCACTAGCCTCCTCTATAACAGAGGGGAGCGACACTCACCTGCAGGGAAAGTGAATGTTCCTGATTTAAGAAGACAGCAGAGGAAAAAAAAAAAAAAAAAAAGAGAACGTGTGATTTGTTTGTGTGAACACTGATGTTTCACATGAGTAAATAGGTCATTATGGACTGTTAAACAACACTCCTGAAACATTCTTCTCCTTCCCAAGAACACATTTTCAGGAATATGCTCATTTGGTTTCATGTTTACTTTAAGAAAATGGATATTGCCCTTATGTACACTACCGTTCAAAAGTTTGGTCACTTAAAAATTTCCTTATTTTTGAAGGAAAAACACTTTTTTTGAATAATATAACATTAATGAATATAACATTAAATGAATCAGAATTACACTGTATACATTGTTAATGTGGTAAACGACTATTCTAGCTGCAAATGTCTGGTTTTTAATGGAATATGTACAAAGGTGTATAGAGGCCCATTTCCAGCAACCATCAACCATCAATCTTGTCAATGTCTTGACTATATTTTCTATTCATTTTGCAACTCTTTTGATGAATAAAAGTTTGACTTTTAATGGAAATCACCAAAAAATTGGATAGGTGACCCCAAACCTTTGAACAGTAGCGTATGTGTTATGAAAAATGAAAACCAGATTTAGCAGTAAAAGTATAACTGAAATGCGGTTGTGAAGGGTTAGAGTCCTTTTTTTTTCTTTTACCTCAATGGCATCTTTAAATTCATCATCAGGTTCTGCTTCCTCAGCCTCTTCCACACTGCCAGGTGACAGGTCCTGTCATCAAACACACACATACACAGTCCCCTATTCAGCAACTTGGACACCAACAAACCATGGCACCATGGATAGAGAGAAAGACCTTCACACATGGATTTGTACATTAGTGAATAAATACATGGACAGCATAGGATAAACTATATCAGAAGGTTATAGTCATGGTTGACTGAAATGAAAAGTACAACCACTTAAGTAGTTCACCACTATGTGCCTTCCTCTCACCTCCAGACTAGTTGGTGTGGGGGTCCTGTCCAGCGAATTGCCTCGTTCATGTTCCTCACACAGCCCCTCAGTGGCCTTGGTTTGGCCCACGGGCAAGAGATTCCTAAAGTCTAATAAAACTGGACCCACAGAGGAAACAACACTGTAGAGCTGGAACTAATCAATGAATCGTTTGGTCCATAAAATGTCAGAAAATGTTAAAAAAACAATGATATATATATATATATATATACACATATAATATATACATGTACATACATACATATATATACACATACATATATATACATTTATATACATACACATACATATATACACATATATATATATACATACCCATACATATATACACATACACATACGTATATGTATACATATAAATATACACATATACATATATGTATATATATTAGGGATGCACCGATTGCAATTTTTGGGGCCGATCCGATTTCCGATTTTTCAAGAAGTTTGACCTGCCGATACCGATTTTAGCCGATTCCGATTTCAATTTTTTAAACCACTTTTCAGCATACAGAAAGATATATATTTTTGCATCTTTTCTCCTTAATAGAACATTTTAACATAGAAATACAATCAGTTCACATCCAATATTCAACTAAAAATACAAAAACTAATCACTATAAAATAGAAGTATATATAAAAATACAAAAACAATTGTCATGATACATTTGAACATGCTGGAACATAATAACTTAAAGTGTGACTTTTTGAACAGATTACCACTATAAAATAGAACTAAATAATAATCTTAAAAGTGCAGTGTGTTATGGAAGCATGTTGTTCACATCCAATATCCAACTAAAAATACAACAACAAAGGTTTTGGCCGATCACGTGAAAATCGGCCGATTCCGATCACTGGCCGATTAATCGGTGCATCCCTAATATATATATATATATACATATATATATATATATATATATATATGTATATATATATATATATGTGTATATATATATACATATATATATATGTATATATATATATATATATGTGTATATATATATACATATATATATATATATATATGTATATATATATACACACACACACACACACACACACACACACATTTATATATATATATATACATATACATAAAAAAGTGATTCAATGCATCTCCTCTGACGTAAGCACTACATGCTTTTGCAGCACTGGGCAGATGTTATCTCACGGACTTCCTGTTTATCCAGACTACTTCCTTTGTGCACTGCCTTGCAAATTCCGATCATGTGGACATACGTCGCACACTAACCATAAACGTCTCCGCAGCTGCACCTAATGCACCTGCCGCCTGCGGTGTCTCACCAAACGTAGACGAGACTTTGAACCTCTTTCAGACGGAATTAACTGACCTCTGTAGAAATCTCTGTTCCACAGGAAGATGGTGCTGTTGAGTAAAGCCAGCACCCAGCCCACAGGAGCAATGTAGAGTAGGCACAACACGATGAACATCCCTCCATAAAACCTGGTGGAGAATATTACAAATGTCAGGTCTCACTCAAATCATCAATCTCAAAAAGTTACATTTAATGCTATAATGTTGTAACTGCTATAAAGTATTTCAAATAAGCTGTTTATATGGGTTTTATAACAGTAAAATAATAGGTTACAATGTATTTAAACAGTTAGAGAATATAATAATTGAGTAATAGCTACCAACTATAGGTGATGTGACACTGCATGTGTGTATGTAAATCCTAACCTTGATGACTTGGTGTGATTATCCCAGTAGAGGAGCTTGTAAATAGTTTCTGCTGACTGGCAGGCAGAGGACAGTATATCGTCGAGGTGTTTCAAACTAGTGAAAAAGACAAAACACAAACCTTACAAAAACAAGCCCTGCTGCACTTAACCCTATCCCCTGTGGCATCTTTCTTACAGGTCTTTGACTTCCAGCATGGCTTCCTGTTTGGTGAGGTGCACCGTCTGCAGGTCTCTGCGGTGCACAGTGTGATAGTGTCGTTTCTGGAGCTCGGCGTCTGTGACTCCTCCTCCACACCTGTCCTGCAGGTAACCGAAGGAAGCAGGCACCAACGCTGCCACCACACCCACTGAGAACCAACCCGCTGACAGCACACAGGCACATACGACAGTACATTCATTATTCAAGTGTACTTTTTTAGAAGAGCGTCCAAAACCTAGATCAATATTAATGCGTTCTCTTACCTTCATTAACAGTGCAGAAGAAGACATTAAGCAATATACACACAAACAGAGAGCACAGAGGCATCCTCCATCTGCGAAACAGAAAGCACATCACACTGAATGCTGCAATATTAATTTGGCTTCTTGCCATTACCACTTAAGGCCGGAGGCATTTCAGTCACATTAAGCTCAAATAGACCACAAACAAAAACATATACACACCCAAGCAGGAAGCGGATCAGCTCCACTGCATCTAGCAGCGGTTCCAGATACTGAGCCATTTTCTTGTACGACACGACCATGTTCAGGAGGTCAAAGTTTGGTGTACATCGCGGGCTCCCGAGCTCAGAGGCATCTGGAGACCCGAGCGTGTCTTTGGATAGCGTGTGTACCAGCTCCCCACGTTCCCCTGGACCCTGTGAAGGTTCGTGGGACACCCCAGTACTGTGCATTTTTGTTCCTGTGAAGATTTAAAAGAAAGGGGTTTTGGTGAATTGACAATAAATGTTATGACAACGTTCTGTTGCTGTGAGACCAGATTTCAAGCAAAAATACGATTTGTAATGCAGGAAGAAAGAAAACACCAATGCTCCAGCCAAATCGACACGATAGACTTTAACAGTTTAACTGTGAAGAAGAAGAGGATTTATTTGGATTTATTTTTCCAAGATGCATTCAATGGCCCTGGTAAACTTCATCACTTTTAAATGTTCAATATGTTGAGGTTAGAAGTAGGGCTGTAAAGTCAAAGTCGACTGGTCGACACGTTCTGGCTCAACCTAAATTGTGATTAGTCGACTAATTATTTTTTTTAATTATAATTTTTTTTTATGGTGAATTTCTTTAGAAGGAAAGTACCAAGTGCTAATGGGGGTGTTTTAGAGCACCCATGTTTCACAGGTAACAGAATGTCTTCAGAGAAACCCCGCAGATGCAAATAATGCAGCTGCGGCAGCGGGTTTATTCAAATTAAGAGCCTCTTTTAATTTGAAATGAATCCCCCCCCCCCCCCCATTAGTCGATTTTTAGTCGAAGTTTCAGGGCTTTAGTCGACCAAGAGTTTCTTTGGTTGATTACAGTCCGAGTTAGAAGAGTGGCTTCAAGATGCATTCAAGAAACCTCACAAATGTCATCACTTCTGCAAACACACATGCAGTTGTTGTTGCCACCTTGTGCTAATTATGCAACATTATTTGGGTAATCACTTGAGAGAAAAAACAGGTGAAATAACAGCTAGAAGTACAGGGAGGTCTGTCTCTCTGACAAAAAAACCCTACAAAACAAAAACATTGAATCGTCCCACAGAAAACATAAAAGAAGGAGAATATAGGTAATAACTTTACAAAAATACTGGACAGATTAATCAACAGCAAACATCAACAACAACATTAGTTGCATGGTCAAAAATTAAATGGCAATATGTATCACAAAATAATTGTCTTCCATCTCACTAATATTAAGATTAAATATAAATATTGATATGTGTAAACATTGAGCAATTACTGTTAATAATACACAGTTGCAAGTAACCTCACTCACAAAATGACAGTGAAATTTACAGAGATAATCATTAATAACGAGTGATTTAAAAACTATTTTTTTTTATCGTAACAAGGTGTTTAGCATTGTCGTCCAGCCCTGGTTGCAGCTCCACCAAAAACAGTGAGGCGGTGTGCTGACAAGGACACTGCAGACATGTCATTGCAACATAAACCCAGAAAGTTCAATCGGCCATCGGATTCGAATGAGACACTCACCCCGAGCTGAGAGTCCAACACTAGGCAGCTTGTGGTGAAGCAGCCGAGGAGCTCAAGCGAAACTAGCAAGTCTCACCGACATCGTCAGCCCGGAGGAAGGAAAAGCCTCCAAATTTACCCAGCCCAGTCAACATGACAGCAGTCTGCCGTCCTGCGTGAGCACGAACCTGTCAAAGAAAGCCGATTTACAGCGCTGTCGAGTAGCTTACGGTTAAAATATCCCAGGACAATAGTTATTTACTTTATAGACGACTCCTAATCACTGCTAGCTTTGTTGTTAGCACGGTGTTGTTCAGGAAACGTCCACTTCCGCATTTCATCCAGACCGAACTGTTGACGGCAGAAAACACGATGCCAAATGGGGGGCGGTGTGTGATGCAGTCGATCACAGAGCAGGACGATCTTGAGCTGAAACATTAGATTAAATATACTGTGTATACATACATACATACACACATACATATATATATATATATATATATATATGTATATGTATATATATAAAAACATTTTTTATTTATTATTATTTTTTTATGTCTCTTCCAAAATGTTGGGAGAATGTTTATTTACTTTTTATTAAAAAGTGCGAATACGGGACGGTTTAATTTGACATTTCTCTAAAAATGTACAGTTTTTTTTCCATTACGCTAGTAGCCATATATGTCCTGAAAACACTGTGGTCAATCTTGTCCAGAACTTGCGGAAAATTTAGTTTTTATTGCACCTGAAATTTGACAATGTTTTCACTTAAAAATTGCTAATGGAGGACTTTCTTCAACATCACAGACAATCCATATGCACAGTATCCTGTCATTGTCTGAGCATAGTTAACTTCTCATTTTACCACTCGAAGTGAGTAAAACCATTTATTTTGTACACAGGAGAACGTTGACCGTGTAGGTTTCTGCATTATTTGGTAAATTCCAGGTTAAATTTGCACCAAATTTGCAAAATTTTCCAGTGACACATTGTATCTGGTGAGCACTCATTCCATATGTGGAAAATGCATTACCTGAAGATTAGTTTTTTCCCCCACTGTAATGCCTTCCTTCAGTTGGAATTTCATATCAATACCACTGATTTACTCAGTTTGTCATACATTGCATGTTATGTTCTCTGTTGCCCCCTACTGGCAATCTAAATGTCTCCCTGCCATCCTAAGATAATCACTTCATATGAACTTCCAGTGTCTGTGATGTTTTTTTTTTTAAATTGCACATACATTTTCCTGTTGTACACTACCGTTCAAAAGTTTGGGGTCACTTGAAATGTCCTTATTTTTTAAGGAAAAGCACCTTTTTTTTTCAACGAATATAACATTAAATGAATCAGAAATACACTCTATACATTGTTAATGTGGTAAACAATCATTCTAGCTGCAAACGTCTTTTTTTTAATGGAATATGTACATAGGTGTATAGATGCCCATTTCCAGTGTTCTAATGGTACATTGTGTTTGCTAATCGCATTAGAAGGCCATGGATGATTAGAAAACCCTTGTACAATTATAACATTATTTCTAATCTTGTCCATGTCTTGATTATATTTTCTATTCATTTTGCAACTCTTTTGATGAATAAAAGTGTAACTTTTAATGGACAACACAAAAAAAAATTGTATAGGTGACCCCAAACTTTTGAACAGCATTATAAATCTTACTTAATCAAATTTCACAATTAGACTGCTGCCTGCAGGCTTCCCACTGTCATATCCACAGAGGTAGAGTACAACAAAAACACCATTAGTCACCACTTTCTGATAAATGTCCATTACATTTTCCACAATGTCAAATTAAGATGCATATTTGGATGAATGAAACTAAACATGTACAGGATGAAGTGAGCGATTAAGTGACTTATAACCACTTAAATGCAACATAATAGACAAAGACCACCAGTATGATGTACTTTTGCTTTCACTGCAACAGCCTTTAAAAATGATTCCTGTAGTCTCAAAGGGAAAAACACATGATGTAGTTGGAGAATGCAGATCAGTTGGTGTGATACCTTATGGAGTACTAGTTGTATAAAATATCTTAACGCATAAATAATAAAGAAAATATAATGAATAATGAGGAAAAATCAGCAGATTATATCCCATGTGCTTTCCACTTTACTGTAGCTGTTTGCTGTGTGAGCGCTGGTGGAATTTGAGCCCCCCACAGTTTCTGAATGACTTTCCACACTGTTCACAGACATAAGGTTTCTCCCCGGTGTGGATACGAAAGTGTCTGGTCAATGCGCCGGAGTGACGGAAACACTTGGAGCACACGGAACAGGTGTACGGTCTCTCTCCCGTGTGTATGCGAAGGTGGGTTTTGAGGTTCTCCATGCGGTTGAACTCTCGGTTGCACACCGTGCAGTGGAAGGGGCTGCAGCCGGGAGGGTAAATCTGTAGTCTGCTTCGCTTGCTTCCGGTTGCAGGAGGCTGAAAATGCTGACGGAGCTTCTGCGGGCACTGGCCGACGTGCCGCCGCAGCAAGCTAGGGAAACGGAAGATCTGACCGCAGAACTTGCAGTTGTAGATGTTGGTGACGGTGTGGCCGTGGTTTTGGCTGGTCCTCATGTGGACTCCATAAATCCCTGGATGGGCTTCTGAGAGGGGGGCTGGTTCTGGCATCGGGATGACGGGGAACTCCAAGAATAGGGGTGGCGAATCTGCGGGTGGCGGGAGGCCTGTTGTCATATTTGGAGAATGAGCTGTGGAAAAGTAAGTAACAAGCATTAGACCTGCACAAGGTCTTATACAGTATAGAGCAGGGGTCTCAAACTGGCGGCCCGGGGACCACATGCAACCCCCCAATCAATTACATGCGGCCCCCCACTTAATATCATGTTATAATGAAAACATGGCCCACGACCTCAGCGTCTTTTAAACAGTGTGTAGCTGAGGCACAGCTGCCAGAGAGGTGATAGAATAGCTAGCAATGTTATTTATAACAGTAATAATAAGACCTTTGGTCATAATTATCCCATTATTAATGTATCATATACAACATTCAGTTACATACTGTATATAAATACACTTGCTAGGGCCCGAGCCACGAAACGGCTCCTGGTACGAATTTTAATTACAGTTGTCCACACTATTATTTATATAATTAAAAATAAATGTCTCCGTTATTGATATTAATACATTCATTTTGCATCATAAATAGTATTATTAGGTATATGTGATATTGTGAACAGTTGTTTCCCCCCCCCCCCACACTTTTTCTTCTCTAGGCCAGCCCCCTCTTGACCACAATAGATGCAGATTGGCCCCCAGGTCATTTGAGTTTGAGACCCCTGGTATAGAGTATATGATGCTACAATTGCAATCAGTAAGAGGTCTGTAGTCTGAGGCTTGGTAGCATATACAAAAATCAGTTTGTATCGATAAAATGTAAGGATATCATTTTGTGTGATTGCTTCAGGCTCTCATTGGTTATTTGATCTTACCCGGAGTCAGCCTGGTGCAGGGAAACTGGGCGTGTTGCTCCGGCAATTCAAGCTCCCACTCCTCCAACATGTTGGACTGTATCTCCAGCACAGACTCCAGGCTGAAATCCTCCACTTTGACAGAGTCGAAACAGCACGACGAACCGTCTCGATCGTCCTCGTCGGGCTTCTCCTGCTTTACTTTCACCTGCTCCGACATGGATTCGGCAGCGTCGCTGAGCAGTGAGGCCTGACATGGTGGTTGAACGTTTTCTGCCTTCATCACATGGACAGCGGGGACTCCAGTGACCTCTGTAAACAAGATCACAAGACATGACTGATATAATGGTGCTGATAATACATACATTATTGTCATTGATGGGGACGGTTAGAATTTTGGCTAAGGGCATTGTGTTTGTGTTCAGAAGGACCAAACCATCGATAGACAGTAACATGCCAACTTGTTGAGGCATCTGCAAAAAGCGATCGAGAAAAAACAACCACGAAAACTGACAAATCGGGTCTTGTTCGATCAGGACAATGAAAAACCACTTGGCTGGGAAGCAGTATCGGAACTGATGATGGACCATCAGGATGAGAGCTTGGTTACCAGGGTCAACCAAGTGCTGCAACACTGAACAAGGGAGACTATGTAGGAAAAACAAATTCGACCATTAGATCATGGTCAGCCTATGTACTTTTCAGGAAAGACTAAATAAATAAAACAGTTGCAGACCTTTTGTACTTGGATGCCTTCGTTGCTCTGAAGGAGCATCACTTTGCGTCTCAGCATCACCAGCAGATGACCGCTCTTCATCTCCGCTCTCATCTTCATCTTGGGCTCCAGCAGGCTGCAGTGCGTCACCTTCGATTCCATTCCTATACAGGTGTGTTTGGCTGTGTTGATCCGAATGCTTTGAAGCGTCGAGCAGTTGCTTTGACAGAGGAGGAGGACTTTCACCTCGGTCCTCGAGTCGAGCCTCAGCTCTCTGTAGTCTTCGTCTGAGGGACTCGTTCTCTCGCCTCACCTCTTCATAAACGTCTCCTCGTGTGTGACCCAGCAGCTTCTTCACGTCTCTGACCGCTATCTGCACAGCCACTTCGAACGCTCCGTATATCGCTGCAACCAGCTCTTCCTGTAAACAAAGCGAAGCCTCATCTTCGGAGGGTTTTGTCACAGACGGGCGGTTCCTGGCCTCGGTCAGCTGCGTCGCCATGCTTCGCTCAAGGGCACTTTAACTCTATATTAATTTTCCTCTTTTTAAAAATTGACAAATTACCTGTTTTAGTACCGCTCTACGACTAGCTTGTCTCAGCTGGTGCGAAATGCGGATGTCAAGTGTTTACAATGTCCTTCGGGTTTAGCCGAAGACTGCCACCCAGTGTTCTGGAGGCTGAACTGCACCAGTTAAAAAAAAAAAAAAAAGACAACTTGAATTGACAAACTTTAGTTTATTTTGTTATCACATTCAGATGACACAACACCACACATGTTGTGTAACACGGTGCTTCCTGCAAGGCCTCGTCATCCATCAGGTGCGGCTTTTGTAATCCTCCAGGTTTGCCAAAACCCAACCAGAAGGCCCAAGGACAGCAAGATTCAGCACAGTCATTGCAAACACCGACTCCTGTGGGATAAAATAAATAAAAATCATACGTTTAGGCAGTTTTATAAAAGGTCTAGTGTGCAAGCATGAATGACAGCTACTCTCCTCCCATGCGTTATCATGGAACTACAGGGATCTGTCAAGATGTTCACTTCAAGATGAGAGAAGCACATTTAAGCTGGGTGGACCATTTAGTACACGTATCAAACTCAAGGCCCGGGGGCCAGATGTGGCCCGCCACGTAATTTTATGTGGCCCGCGGGTGATTCATTGGTCTTGAAAATCTGTGTTAAAATAGGTCTATGCTGCTTTAAGGCATGCGTTGACCATAAACTACATTTCCCACAATGCATGGTGATTGCGTTACCCACAAAGTGATGGCATTCCAAGAGTTACCTTATATTTGGTTACATTTGTTCTGTATGACAATTATGCTGATGTGGCCCCTTTGACACCCCTAATTGAGTTGTCCATGAAAGGTGCCTAAAATCCCTGTAAAAGGCTCATTCTCAACCAAAATATAATTTCATTATGCATTTATACAACCAAACGTACAAATAGTGTATTCAGTCTCAACAACAACTCCTAATGTGTATTTTCTAGTCACTGACAAAAAATAAAACATAAAAAGAAGACCAACAGGCTCCCTTTGTGAACTTACCATCATGCTAACGCTATGTTGTGGTGGTTTGCTGTGGATATATCTTGTTTTTTGTTGACTCCATACACCTGCCCGTGGAACAAAGGCCAGTCGAGGTCTGAGCAAAACAGTCAACAGCCCACACATGGTCAATTTTTGGGGGAAAAACGCCACCTTTAACAGTTCAGCAACAGCCTGAAGAAGAGAAGGAGGCTTTTAGCTTTTAAAATGGCCGCCCAACCTGCACACCTGCTAATTATTTAGTTTTTAATTAGGTTGCCTTCAGGGACCATTGGACAAAGCACCTCAGGAAAAGTAACTACGACCTTAGCAGCAGATATAAAATTCATAAAATAAAATAAAAATACCATTTTAGTACTTGTGTTTTAGTGATATTTCCATTGCTTAGGGTTAGCATTGCTTTGATGTAGGCTAAATATTGTTACCCTGATTAAGAGGACATGAATATCAATCTTCTTTTATTTGTGTATTACTATTCTTTCCATGTCACGTGAGCCCCACTTAATATGATTGCTTTGATTTACTGGGGCAACTTTTATAGCCTGAAACAACAGTAAAAGTACACCCGTTGCATATTCCTGTGTAACCCAGACTCCATTTTTTGCTTGCAGATTAGATCTTAGTTGTGAGGTAAGCACCTGGACCCTGACATCATTAATGGATTACTCTTTGATTATTCACAGGCCCCCAGTCGAATGTGGGTCAGCTTGGCATTAGCGGGTGTGAAGGTTGTGTAGTCTCTGCCTGCTACTGCGCTAATACGGTTGTGTGTCTGTTGGTTTCTTTCAAACAACACAGGTTCAGGTAAGTGTTTGACATCATTCTCGGACATAAAAAACAATTTGTTTATGTAAAAAATTAAATTTATACAGTAGTAGTTGCTTAACGTCGCATATTAATGCTGTCATTTCAGTCATATTGCGTCAGAGCATTATAATATTTGTTCTACTATCAATTAAAAAAGAAAAAATTTGAAGACAAAAAGTCTCCGTAAACAAACAAAATCAGAAACTTTTGTTGAAAATTGTGATGATTGTGTCATTAATTGATTGTCAGTCAGTCAATAAGTTACTTAAAAACCAGATTAAACCTATATCTTCTGTAATTAGTGCAATTTTGTTGACCTCTGAAAACACGTCCACTAGTGATGTTATATTTATATAACCCAAATAAATGTTTTTTAGCTGATTTGTTGGATCCAGGTTCCAATAAAAGTAAACACTACTTGTAAGACTTTTCATGATTAAAATAAAGATTTTAAGCGGTAGAAGATGGATGGATGGATCTTATATGTCACAGCCAAACTGATGGGTGAAACAAAACGAGTAACTCTGTCACCGTGTCACCGTGTCACCTCTCCCTACACTCTTAGAAATAAAAGTGCTAAGTGGAACCATATAAGGTTCTTCGGCTTGTCCTCATAGGAGAACCCTTTTGGAAGGGTTCCACCAAGAACCCTTTTAAAACCGTTCATTCAGGAAAGGGGTTTTAAAGGGTTCTCTGGATCAAAATGCTTCTTCCTGGAACCATTAGTGTTACCAAGAACCCTTGAAAAACCCTTTTGTTCAGGAAAGGGTTTTTCTGAAGCAAATGGTTCCAGGTAGAACCTCAGCCCTTGTAGAAGGACCCATTTGGAACCCTTATTTCAAAGAGTGTATGCACTTAAGACCCATAAATAAGGAGATAAATCTTTGTCACTGCAAATGGATCTAAGTATTTAGGCTGTAGCCATGGAACTGTGTCTGGGGGCTGAAGGTTTAAGCTTCCTCTGTAATCTGTAGCTGTAATCTCTCTCCTTTCTCTTGCCTTTTTTAGCTTTTCTTCCCGTCACCCTTCTTGCCTCATCCCTTGCTATCGTCTCCCTCTTCTATATCACCACATGGACATGGCCGAAGCCCAAGCGTTCACCGAGGAAGCTCTGCCTGTGCAGTGGAAATGTTCCCATGGACGCAGAAGGAAGGCCGGATGCTCTAATATCTTCACGGGGGTCAACTTTCACCAACTGCAGATGCTGTACAGAGCAGCCGGAGACAGAGACGCCAGGCGGCGAGCAAAGCAGGTGTGGCGAGGGATGGACGCAGATATGGACGGAGCAGGGGAGACGGCAGACAAGGAGGCCGAGGAGAGAGAGGATGAGACGAGGCTTGCCCAGGCCTTGGTGGGACTCAGAGTCCGAGCGAGGACGAAAGCAGGGATCAGAGTGGAAGGACGCAGAGATCACAAGGGGCTGAGAGAGCCGGGATGTGTCAGGTAAGTGACAAATGGCAGTGGGGGTCTGAAAAAAAAAAAGTCAAGAAAAGATGTGAAAAGTGATGTGTAGATGAAGAGAACAACATTCTGGATTACTTTGACCTCCTAATGTTCAGGGCCCCCCTGCCTAATGTGGATCCAAATGCCCTGCCTGCATCAGAAAATGTCATGTGCCTAACAAACTCAGCATGACATCACAAGACCGTCCTCCTCTCTCCGCATACCACACACACACTCACACACTCACACAGAGGGTACTTTCAGCATTCCTCATCGAGATGAAATTGAAATTAGATTTGTTGCTGGTCTAACAAAGTGCCACAGAATGGTAAAATGGTGGCATGAGGTCTAAATCTTGGCAGTGTTGGTCCGTCTGCAAAATGTAGTCACTAGGCCTATAATTATTCAACCAAACCAGAGTTGTTTTGTCTCTTTTCCAGGACCGAGGAGCCATTATCAGACCGTACTGTTGAGGATGAGGAGTCTGCCCCAGTGCCAAGTCAGGGAGAATTCATGTTGCCTGCTCCTGCTGAGGAAGACATCCCTGAAAACCAGACGCCATTAAAACCCTCCTCGTGGAGAGCGGGTGTGGCGAGGCAGGACCGAACCAGGCACTGTGAACACTACCTTCACCGCATTCTGCACTGAAATCTGACAGGACTTTGGTATACGCTACCATTCAAAAGTCACTTAGAATATAACATTAAATTAATCAGAAATACACTCTATACATTGTTAATGTGGTAAACGACTATTCTAGCTGCAAATGTCTGGTTTTTAATGGAATACATAGCTGTATAGAGGCCCATTTCCAGCAACCATCTCTCCAGTGTTCCAATGGTACATTGTTAATGTGGTAAACGACTATTCTAGCTGCAAACCATAGCTAGCTACGCTAGCTAACAACTATCTCTCCAGTGTTCTAATGGTACATTGTTAATGTGGTAAACGACTATTCTAGCTGCAAACCATAGCTAGCTATGCTAGCTAGCAACCACCTCTCCAGTGTTCTTATGGTACATTGTGTTTGCTAATCGCATTAGAAGGCTATTGGATGATTAGAAAACCCTTGGGCAATTATGTTAGCACAGCTGAAAACAGGTTATTTTGAATAAAAATCATTATTTCTAATCTTGTCAATGTCTTGAATATATTTTCTATTCATTTTGCAACTCCTTTGATGAATAAAAGTGTGAGTTTAAATGGAAATGTAATTGCGATTGCATCTCGACCTGCAGAAATAAACAACGTTAGCATTGTAGTCATTTTTTGAGCATGCATGCTAATGAGACCTGCGGATGTGAGCGCAAACAAGTGAAATTAGCAAGAGGCTGTGAAACCAACGAGCGGAAAGATGCCGCAGATTATATTTCACCTGTGAGGATTCGAGTGGCACTGTGCACAAACACAAGCAAACCAAGGTATTCTTCTTGGATGGAGGTAAAACATAGCAGCTTAAAAGGTGAGTGATTAGAATCATTATTAATGCACTACAACACCCACAAGGTGGTTTCTGGGTGAAATTCATGAACAACCTTCACATACGTCTTAATTGAGTATGTTTTAATTATAATCTATAATTAAATATTACATACAAATTATACAGTGCATTGTCACAATACATTTCATGTCAGTTTAGTACAGCAGGAAGTTACTTGTTGTTTTTGTTTACCAATGTCCGCCCCAATACGTGCCGTAAAATGAACACAAATCAAGGTGGTCCAGAGAAACCGGAAACTTGTGGACCCTTTGCCGTCCAAGCTGGTCGTCCAGACAATTGTCATCAGTTTGAAGGGACAACAAAAAGTTCATATTTATGTGATCTTAACCTGTTAATGATTCTTTAACCCCAGAGTGTCTCTGCTTTACTGAAGCACACCGGATGACTTGCGGGAGTAAGAGGAGTATTCCCATGATTTTCCTAAATCTTTAAGACTCAACCACAACGAACACTTCCCATGTTTGTTAAAAATTAAAACTCAGAGGTCAGAGAGTAGCGGCTGTGATGCTTTCACCATCTCTGTGATGGGAGCGAACAGGGAAGTGAATATTAAAAAGGTATAATGGGAAACAAACATGGAATGCATCCAAGAAAAAAGGAAAGGCTTCTGACTGGTGTGCATGCATGTGAGCAAATGTTATATGCACGCAAGAGTCCAACAGCAAAGTACGACACCTTGCTTTGTTGCAGGAGGCTACAGATTCTTCATTATTCAGGATTCTTTACTGACTTCCACACAAGGCACTGAGGCAAACAGGGAAGAAATGTTGGGAAATTCTTCCTCCTTTTGGCCTCATCTCTTCACCCATTCACCCTCTGTCTTTAACCGAAACATCCATTACTGAGAGAGGGGGGAGGGTGACGATGATATCCATGTAAGCAAAAAAACCTGTTATCGCTTTTCAATGGCACATCTCCCTCCTTTTTTCCGCCGCTCCGGCTTCCTGCTGTTCCTCCACGTTCTCTTCGCTGCTTCTTTTCTACCACCACGTAAAGAATGGTCTTCTGCTCTGGAAACTCTGTGTGTAGGACTCGCTGTTGGCTCTCTGAGGTGCTCTGGCTGTTTCGACAATTACTGGGGGCATCTGGACCAACTGGAGGGGCGTTTTACCGTCCTTCAGGGCTTGGCACAGGTTCAAGATCTGGGAGATAATAAAAAAAAAAAAGGGAGACAGAAAAAGCGTTTCAAAACAAATATTCCTGTCGTGACTTCACGCTTTTAAAGCAAATCATTAATTTACTTGAAGTTCAAGTGTGTAGCTTCGGTTGCACAGACAATGAAGACACGAAAGAGGTTTTTCAGATAGTTTCTCACAAACAATGTAAAAGCTCAAAAACAAGCTGCGAGAAGTCGATACAGGCATAAACCAAGCTTCTGCAGCGAGTGACAGAGACGCTGCGTTGACGCCATTAACACCGTTAACCAGCGTTAACCGGCGTTAACGTACCCAGCACTATTTTTTATATTTAAAAGTTATGCACCACAGATTTATAACAGGCAGTTTAATGTCAGCTGAGAAATAATTGGTTGGTGATTTTTATTCCACAGGTGTTGTCGTATCTTGACAAATGCTAACAATCAAGAAGCTAAAACTCACCTGTCCTCTCATGACAGCTACTTGTCTGTGAAACTGTCCTCTGTCAAAACCAGGGTCTTTCTGCAGGACACAAGAGACAAGACATGTTTGTTACTCATGGTATTTATAGCCACAAACCTGACTCATCCGCAACTCCATCTGGCATTTCCCTTAATTTGAACACGTCTATTTCACAGTCAGATTCTCAACTTCCTTATGGTTTCCTCACAATTTTACACATGACACTTAGAGAATACTTAATCCCAGTCTTTTCTTCTTACCTTGAATAATTCATAAAGGTCTTCTTCCAAGTCTTTAATGAAATTTGGGTCAGAGAGTTTGGGAAAGACCAACTCTCTGATTTCCTGGGAGAAAGGAACTTTGGCTTGGGGAAGCCACGCCCAGTAAAATGGATCTGGCAATTGGACAATAAAATTGGATTATACATATATAGAAGTTAGAAAGTTGGATAAAGTTAATAGTGGAGGGCAGGAATGGTTAGTAAATCTTGAATTAATATTTAAATGAAGAAAATTGAGTACAGTATAAACATATACAGCAGATAAATTACATTTCACAAAATGTATGTACATGGGTTAGGGTTACACTGCATATGCATAGATCTCCTTGGTCAGATGCTATAAAACACTGTTTCCCAATCCTGCGGAGCCCTGCCCCTCTCAGATGTTTCCCTGCTCCAACACGACTGATTCAAAACAGTCAGCTCATCATCAAGCTCTGCACAAGCCTGACAACAACCCACCTATTTTAAAAGGACTCATATTATACCCTATTTCCTAGTTAACCTAGTTCCCTGGTGTCCTAATGAACATGTCTGTGACATGCTTTGGTCAAAATCCCTTAAGGATGAAGCACCACAGCAGTTCAATCACTCTGCCAAAACAGCCCTGTTCAGAACACTCACTTTTGAGTGCCTGTCTCTTTAAATGCAAATGAGACACAGGAAATTACGTCAGCGTCACTGAGGCTCCGGCAGCTAACAGCAGTTAGCATTTGGAAAAGCCATCAATTGCCGACTCGAGCCGGCACATTGCTGTCATATATAAAATGTATCGACTGCACGCGTAAATCCTCTGAGGCTGGAAGTTTGTGTAGAACTCTGTGCTGCACTGTGCAGCCAATAATAAAACACTTTGCTGTCTTCTGCTCTTCCGGATACTATTGCCCTCGCCTGCACTCTCACGTTTTTTAGGAACAAAGCGTAGCTCCGCGAGACAACAATTCCAGGAATGTCTCATTGTGACATAGCAATGAGTGCGGAAGTCAACATTGCGTGTTTTATCTCCTGTTCTTAGACTGAGGCGGACCACAGTTTGCCCACTCATAGGGCCTCCAGAGTCCCAAATATAAGTATTAAAATTATTAAAAAGTTGATTTCCTTTAATCACATGTGTTGGAGCAAGGATAGGGGTCACCAAGGACCAGGATTGGGGAAGAAGTTTCTCCAAACAGTATGAATTAACACCCGTTGTTGAGTGGTTGACTGGTCAAAAACAATGCCACCGCAAGTGCTTACATGCTCTCCAGGAGTCGGGGTGTTTGAGAGGGAAGGCGAGGCCGTTGTCTATAGCAGCCAATTTAATGATTGGATCCTTTACTACCACCCAGTCTGTGTCCTGCAGAGAAGGTGTGAGGGAACAGGCAATGCGTCAATCTTGGTCCTTCATTCAAACAAACTCATACTGTAGACAGAACATAGCACAACCAGCACAAAGAGAAAGTATATCCTCACCCTGGTCCCAACAGAGTCCATCGGACAGTCGTACTTCAGCAGCCAGTTATCGTTCCCCCTGTCTGCAAACCAAAGTAAAGGATTCAAATGCAGCCCAGAGTAACGCAGTGTGTGGTAAGTATGTACATTTACTTCAACAGGAAGACTCACACAGAGCATATAGCCCTATGTTCATTAGTGGTGAAGGCACTCAAGAGAACAGCAACACGAAACATCAAATCACACATAAATATACTCCTCACTAACTTGAATAACACGATACACATTCTGATTAATCGTTGTCAACAACTGCCAACAACTCTGAACACGTGCCTGTGTTTCTGATGATGTAATCCAGGACGACGAGTCGCTCAAACTGCAGCTGGAGCTGACGGTTGTTGTTTTCAGGCAAAGGCTCTGCTTCGAAACGCCGCAACCAGAAATCTGCGTCCTTGTATCCGTCGACAAAGAGCTGGAAGGAACCGACCTGGAGGAGGTGAAGCAATGGGATCGTTATTGGTTACATCTTTCACGCCATGTCAGTAATCCGCTGAACCGTGTTAAAATTGAAAATCCCCACTGACAACAAAACACATACAGTGCAGTTCCAGTGCCGTTTTCCAATAAAACTCACACTTTTATTCATCAAAAGAGTTTCAAAAGATTGGAAATAATGATTTTTATTCAAAATAATAATTTTGCTCTTCGTCAAAAAACCAGCAAAACTGTTTTCAGCTGTGCTAACATCATTGCACAAGGGTTTTCTAATCATCCAATAGCCTTCTAACGCGATTAGCAAACACAATGTACCATAGCTAGCTATGGTTTGCAGCTAGAATAGTCGTTTACCACATAAACAATGTATAGAGTGTATTTATGATTCATTTAATGTTATATTCATTGAAAAAAAGTGATTTTCCTTCAAAAAAATAAGGACATTTCTTAGCAACAACCAAACGAAATGACTAGCGTAATAATTGTTAGCTTACCTTTGGAGGTAATCCAATTCTGTGAAAGCGCTGTCCCACTTTAGGCACCTTCTCCAGCGCTAGCTTTTTCCCCCGTGACTTAACCCTGTCTATGGCGCTGTAATTAAATGTTTCGCTAGCCAGGTACACCACCTAAACGAGGAGGAGATGCATTAGGAGGGGGGGGGGTGTACATGTTTGAATGTGGCGCCACTGTTGCGCGCGTGCCAATACCTTCGTCCTAGGGACAATGTTGAGCTCCAGTTTCTGATCGACCAGGCTGGCCCCGGCCTCTGAGAGGTAACCCTGGTTCAGGACCAAACAGTCTCGGCCAAAGCAGCAGGGACAACACAGTTTCTGGAGCCACTTAGTCCACTTGGGGTTCAGCTGGCCATAGGGCTCTTCGTTTTTGGGTTTGAACACACCGATGATTTTCTGTGAAAGTGAAAGTGAGAATGGGATACAGGTTAAAAAGGTTCCAAAATCTAGGATTTAGTTGACGATTAATTTAGTAATCGGTTAATCGGTTTGAAGCTTTTTTCATGATTAAAACAAGATTTGTGATTGTTTTAGCTTCTTAAATGTGACTATGTTCTTTGTTTCTTTTCTCCACATAAAGAAATCATTAAAAACTGAATCATTTTGGTTTGTGGACAAAACAACACATTCGAGAACTTCATCATTTCCAAGTTTGACAACATTTTTTAACATTTCATGGATCAAACAATTCACTGATTATGAAAATAACCGTTAGTTGCAGCTCTACTGCAGTGTTTCTTTATAGGCTGTGATCATGGTTCGATCAGCAATGGAAAACACATACAGTGACGACAACATGAAACTCGGTCATTGAAGGAAACTACATCTGCACACACACAGAGCTAGCACATGACTATATAAGCACACTGGTGACTAACTAAGGGAAGGGAAGGGAGGGGAGGCGTCATTGGATTAGAACCTCAAGCAATAAGAATACAATAGCTGTTTCTGTTTTGTGAGCTTTTCATGAATACAGAGAGTAGCACATAAAAAGACTTGGCACACGGGGAAACGTTTTGAGGATCCAGCCACAAAGTCCAAAGACACACTTCTGTTTTTAGCCATGGATTGAACACAGAATTACACACTGTACTGTATGTAAATGAGGGCAGGGACGGGAGGAGATAGTGTCCATGAGTTGCTCAAGACTTTTCTCCTGGAAGACTCTCCAGGACTGCTGATCAATGATTACTGCCAGTCTGACGCGATCATAAAGAAATGGGATTCACTGATTTGTCGTGAGAGTGCTGCACTGAATTGGACGTGCGTTCTGAAATGAAAACGTCAGACTGGAGATGCAATGCACTGAAATAAGAGGCCGAAATGGGGAAAAACTGAGTGAATGAATGAATGAACAAAACAGAATGTGATCGTTGACAACAGTGTGATAGCCTTGTTAGAGATGGTGGTTCTCTAACAGACTTCCTGCCTCAGCAGAAACACCTGGCAGCACAGCAGCCACAATAACATTTAAGCTGAGAGTGACTGAACTGAAAGGTTAAAAGCATAGTATAAATAAATGTAAATTCTGCATATACGGTAACAAGTAAGGTGCATACAATGGGGTCCAAAGGTAAGTTAAAAAAAAGTGGATTCAGACTAATCGACTCCACTGTGTCGGGCAAGCAATCAGGACGAGTGAACTTATCAGTAAGCACCAGAGTGAGGTCAGAGGCCCTTTGAGAACACAAGCTGTTGAGCAGGGAACTGTTGATTACCAAAAAAAGAGGACACATTATAAAACTGCCAAAAAAGATGTTTAAGGACTGACTTATGCTCTCCAGGGGAAAACATTGGTTGATTGAATTCACTTTGGCCACCAAAGTCACTCAGTTGATTCCTATAAGACACTTTGATGCCCACACTTTTGTATATTTTAGACAGCCCAACGACAACAAAGTAAGGATTCCATTTTAAAAGACTGACTTTTGAATTCAACCCTGATCATTGGTTTGTTTACATGTCTAAAAGCATATTTGCCAAGTCATCGCGGTGGAAGAGGCCTTTTGCACTTCGATCAAAAACACTCCAGCATCCTCTCAGTCACAGCAACACAAACACAACGGGCTTGTGATGGTCAGTGAAATGGTCGTTAGCATGACAGCGACTGTTGCTAACTAGTAGAAGTGAGTTAGCAGCTGCTCCTCTTGCTCTTACCCCCTGAGAGTCTTTGACAAAGTAGCTTCCACTGGATCCCTGGTAGATCCTCTCCGGGTAGATCCCTTCCTCTATGGCTCGTTCGGCCTTTCGGATGATCTCTCTGAACTCGGGATCTTCCGGGAACTCGTTCTTGTGCGGCTCCCGCGGTGAGCTCCCGCGATCCCGGTCCAACAGCGGCTGTCTCTCTCGGCTGCGCTCCGGACTGCCCGCAGGGATGCGGACGACAGACCCCGGTGTGCCTCCAAACGCGCCCCGCGGGCTGGTGGGCTCTGTGGGACAGTAGCTGAAGTCGCCGGAGTCCCGGAGCGGAGAGACAAGAGGACTCGTCTCGTCCATGTCTTTGGAAGAGGCTGGACACGGAGTTAATTTAATTCCAGAATAGAGAGAAGCTAGAGAGAGGAGGACGAAAGAGAGGAAGGGGGGAGAGTGGAACAGTTGTTATGTTGGCTAGTACTGACGCTGGCTAACAAGGAAACACTTGGGGAGATGAAAAAGAAATCAGATGACTGTCAGCTTCCGGGAAGAGGCGGGACCATTTGAACGTTGAGATTTTGAACCAATCAACGTTCAACTCCCGCTGTCAACAAACACGCAGTCTCGCGTGGATTGGACACAAACATTACCGCCCACGGAAGACATGTGAATGCACAATTAACCCTTTACAATTACAACCCTTTTAGTTCTAAGGTAGTTTTATTTAGTTGTATATGTAATGTATATACACATATATGTATTTATATACACATATACTTTATATATGTGTGTGTATATATATACATATATGAGAGACAAAAAAAACCTTTTAGTTTTAAGGTAGTTTTATATGTATGTGTGTATATGTAATGTATATATGTGTATATACACATACACTATATATATACATATGTAAACACATATGTATATATATATATATATATATACATATATATATTAGAGACAAAAAACTTTGTTTTAATATGTTAATATAAAAATATTTAATATAGTTTTATATGTGTGTATATATATGCATATACATAATACATATATACAATATACACAGTATATATATATATATATATATACATAAAGTATATATATATATATACTGTATACTGTGTATATATATATATATATTCTTGTCTCTCATATATTATATGAGAGACAAGATAACGTAGTTTTAAGGTAGTTTTGTGTGTATATGTAATATATATTTATACACATATACACAGTATATTTATGTGTGTATATATATATATACATACATGTACTGTATATATACAGTATATACACACACACACACACACAGTTAGGGCCATATGTAAATATACATATACACACATATACATACATTATTATTATATATACATATATGTGCATTCATACATAGGATATATGGGAGAGCAGTATGATCAAGTGGTAGGTGTATGGACGTATTATTGTCTTATTTTACAACATAGAGACATTTCCATCTCCTTTAAAGTCTTTAAACAAATAAATAATATAACATGTGAAAGCCTCAAACACAACCGCAAACTCCTAGGGCGGCACTGTGTGCGGACGTGATGATGTGCGCATCCTCCTGCTTCTCTCCTCCTCCCCTCGCGCACAGCTCGCCTTCTCATTGGTGGAACGCGGCAGCAGGAAGAGCGGAAGAGGGAGCTCGGTCAAGTTCAGGCAGAGCAGTCAAATCTACAAAGCTGCTGCGGTATCTGAGCCGACCCCGGTCCAGACCAGGACAGAAAGAAAAGGAGACAAAAAAAACACTGTTTCCGGTGCTCTGTAGCCGCCTGTGGTGTCAAATCTGCGGACGCTGCTGCTGCCGCCGCCTCACTATATCATCCAAAGTTTCCGGAAATACACCGCAGAGGGCATCGGTGTGAGGATGGCTGCGTACAAACTGGTCCTGATCCGTCACGGAGAGAGCTGCTGGAACCAGGAGAACCGCTTCTGCGGCTGGTTCGACGCGGACCTGAGTGAGACCGGAGAGCGGGAGGCGAAGAGAGGGGGAGAGGCTCTGAGAGGTAGAGTGATATCACAGATTATGTCCCGGGGCCTATTCCGCTCCTCACTCACTCACTGTGGATTAAAGCCGCAGCATGACGGTGCTTATGCAACCGTGAGATCTATACTGTAGAAGCAGCAGGGGCCAACATTGCGGCACAGCATGAAGCAGCAGTAAATCACTCTTTATTTCGTACTTTTTTATTTTTTTAGTACTTTTATAGTACACATTTTCACTGAAATTCTGACAGGAATTGCTTTATATATCATCTTACAAAGTGCTTAGCAACTGAGATAAATACAGTACATCTCTCAAGTGAGGATGGGTATCTGTATCGGTCCGATACTGGTCAAAAATCACAGTCTCAATATAAGTTGAACATGTACGTTCACGTTTAAAATGTACATACAATACAATCCTGATAATCTACGAACTACAAACTGCGGATAAGTTGATTTTAAACTTGGTATCAGAATCTGATTCCCTCGTACCATCTTTTCCTGTCCTCTCCTTAACCTCAGATGCCGGCTACGAATTTGACATTTGCTACACCTCTGTCCTGAAGAGAGCCATCCGCACGCTGTGGTTCGTTCTGGACAATATCGACCAAATGTGGCTGCCCGTCCACCGGACCTGGCGCCTGAACGAGCGCCACTACGGTGGCCTGACTGGGCTGAACAAGGCCGAGACGGCAGCCAAACACGGAGAAGCCCAGGTCAAGATCTGGAGGCGTTCCTTTGACACTCCTCCACCATCCATGGATGAGGACCATGACTTCTATCAGACCATTAGCAAGGTGAGACTGGGAAGCATTATATCAGTCTGATATGTATACGTACACGTATATATATATATATACTTGTACACATATATATGTATACGTATACATACATATACACACACATGTACACAGATATACATACATATACACACATATACATACATGTACACACACATATACATATATACGTACATATACATACATATATATATATATACACACATACATATATAAATACATATACATATATATATATATATATATATATATATATATATATATACATATACATATACATATACATATACATATACATACATATACATACACATAGCAATATTAAAAGATGTAAGTCACAAATGTCCTTGACAACGCGCGGCAACATTAACTCGTGTCTTTGTTGTAGGACCGGCGTTATGCTGACCTGACTGAGGACCAGCTTCCCTCCTGTGAGAGTCTGAAGGACACCATCGCCAGGGCATTGCCTTTCTGGAACGACGAGATTGTGCCGCAGATCAAGGAGGGAAAGAGGGTGCTGATCGCTGCCCATGGCAACAGTCTTCGAGGCATTGTCAAGCATCTTGAAGGTAAGAGAGTGGACACCATAACTGTAAACCCCAGATAATAATCATCAAAACCTGTCCTTTTACTTTTTGATTTCTGCTGCTCACAAACATCCATGGTGGAAATGATGAGCAGAACAGTCGATGACTGACTGATTCAACAAAGTTAAACTCAGCCCTGTGCATTTGCGAAAGCCATCTAGGAAGTTGCAGCTAAACTGTGCTACTTTACTTTTCCTCAGGGATGTCAGAGGAGGCCATCATGGAGCTGAACCTGCCCACGGGCATCCCCATCGTCTATGAGCTGGATAAGAACCTGAAGCCCACTGGACCCATGCAGTTCCTGGGAGACGAGGAGACCGTCAAGAAGGCCATGGCAGCTGTGGCTGCTCAGGGCAAAGTCAAGAAATAGACTTAAATAGACTACAGATCCATCATTTCCGTTTAGTTGTCATGTTAAAAACAAGGTCAATTGATGTGTGTGTGTGTGTGTCTTTACAGACTTGCACAAACACAATGTGCACTTTATTGTACTAATGCCCATCATTCACAAGAACATACAATTTAAATGTAAATTCGGCCTTTATGTCATCACCTACTGAGACACTTATTTCCACGCCGTTAGACGGCAGTTGTTTTAAACACTGATCACATTTTGTAGAGCTGCAACTCACTAATGAATCTGTCAATTATTTTCACCGTTAATTATTTGTTCCATAAAATGTCATATTTCTTCCTATAAACAATCTGTGTAGGTAAAGCTCAGTGGGAATAGTATAATCTATAAAGTAAACACTGGCTGTTGTCAAAAGGGTAAATTCATTTGCTCTGGACTGCTTAAATGCGATTGCTGTAAGAAAATAAATATTGTGAGCCAGTATGTGATGAATCTGTGTCTGGTGTTTTCGTTTCCCAGCAACCACTTAGTGTACAGGTTACAACTGTTGTATTGCCAGGTGTATGTCTATATTAATACGTAGGGGGATGCGATTGCTAAATTATTTGGGATAAAATGTACAATTTTTTTTTATTTGTTTTGACCATTTTTAAATGTAAACTGGCAGATACCATGTCGGCCTTGGTTGAATTGATTGGCCACTTGTCACAGACCACTAAGTGGGGTTTGAATAGACTGGTGGGAATATTGGATTAGAGATTAAACGATCAATTGATTAAAATATACATAGACATACATAATCAGTACCACATTTTTTCCTCACACCAAATTTGATGAAATCATGTTTTTCTAGTTGATGTAATTGTTCTGTTATTCCACAAGGTGGAGCCATTGGGACTTAACTTGTGGGCAGACTGATGCGTTTGTTAAATACATGTTTGGGGAAATGTAACTCTTTGTATATTATACATATATATAGTAAACATTCCTGCCATTAATTCAAGATCTAGTGTTTTCATACTTCCTTTATTAGTCTTTGACCAATTGTGATGTCATTGTTAATTTGTAACCAATTTTTGATGTGTTTTTCTCCATATAAAAATTGCATATTATAATATATTGTTTTATGGAGTGAATCAAGAGGATATGTTCCATAGAATCAAATGCTTGAAGTATTTAAATGACCGGAGCAAGAATGGGAGTGAATAAAACATTCCATTTAAAAATGCTCACAGTTTACTTCTAATAATTGTGACACTGAAATCCGACATCATGGCATCCCTGTTGTGGAGGAAAAATTCTATGAAGACAAACATTGGATATTTATTTAAAAGCTGACACTTGAAGCATTGGTTATATAAATCCCACATCCTTAAGTTCAAATAACTAAGTTAACCATAAAGTTGAGAACATTTTTACTTCATATAAGGAGGGAAACAAATACAGGTTTTCAATGTCAATCATGACAGGCTGAAAGTAGCAGTGTCTGCATTTTAGTGTAGTGATGCGTCACATGTACAAACAAATCAAATAATGAAAATGTTTTTTTAATTGCAGCTGCTCACACCTCCTACAAGAGGGTACTTGCACAACATTCTCAACACTAACAAATTCTGTCTGATTTCCTAAACATGACTCCTGGAATTCAGCCCAGGACATTACGCGCAAAAAGGCTTTATGAACACAAAAAGGTTCAACGCCACTCTTTAGAGGGAAATAAACTGGACAGAGTGAGACAAGTCAACATTAACTCTTTGGCTGCCAGCCATTTTCAGCGCAGAACTGCCAAGTGTTTTACAGCATTTTGACTGATTTTTCAAGACCCACAAAACAGTGTGTTCTATGACTATGTAAACAAAGAAAGAGTAGACACTTCTTTCAGACTTCATTGGCAGTGAACGGTTGCATTTGAATTGACGTCATTGGCAGCCGATATTGGATTCCAGTTTAGTTAGCGACTACAAAGGCTGACGGAAGTGCATAAAGTTTAAGACTTAAATGGATATCAAACGTGTGCCAACAAATGCGGAATTTACAGTATTTCATAACATTATCCATCGGCTGAATAACACCTAAAATATCAATCAAAGTTTAGCTTCATAATCAAATCAAGTAATTACCAGTTGGGAATAAAGGAATACCTGCTCTAGCTTGTCATAATCAATGGTTAGGTATTTTTGAGAGTTATGCGACTGCAACGATGAAAGCAGCCGTGTCTGTATTTTAGTGTTGTGATGCGTCGCATGTGAATGTACAGTGTTTTGTCAAATATGGTTGTGGGTCAGTGGGGGCAGGGAGGGGTTCTGGCTTTAGGTGGTAAAGTCTGGTGGCCATGTTTTGTAGGGCAGAGTGACGTAGCAGCCATTGAGGCATGTGAACAGTTTGCCAAGGTCCAACATCTAAAAATAAATAAACAAAGAGTCAGCACACTTAAGTAAATATGGATAAACGAATTGGGTACCATCTGAAAGAATGCACCTGAAAACATCCCTTGGAAAAGAGGCGTCATCGTAGAAGGGTTGCTTGATCTTGGGGCGAGGTCCTCACTGCAGCCATCCGGGACGAGACTTCCTCAGGGGGCTTCATGTACAAAGGTTGCATACGCACAAAAACGTGGTGTATGTCATTTTCCACGTTTATAAACTGTTAATAATGTGAAAACAAGTAGTCGGAATGATGTGCACATCAGAGACACACTTATGAACAATTAAGACACCCAACAGCAAACTCTAACAGCATGGCTGGCTACAGGCTGGCACAGTGCACGATGGGTGGCTTCTGGGTGAGCAAATAAATTATCCTTTTAATTGTCCCGTATGTAAACGAGCACAATGCACATTTGGGCATGTGCGCATTCAAATATCATGTTTTTGGTTTTCTTTATTTTCTGCTGGTGAAATTGGAGCTACAGAGCTTTCGAACAAGCCCCTGATCGTCTCTCTGTGTTCAGTATTATTCATGTCAGTAAAAAAAAAGGGTTTAATATCCTGGCATCTTTACGCACAAGCAATGTGTATTGTGAGAAGCTAATTGTATGAAGAGTATAATTACAACATTTATTTTTCAGCATATTTACCTTGGGGATGATCCATGTCACCTTCATGGGCTCCCACCACTCCGGTGACAGCTGTCACTCACTAAAGAGGCCACTCTCTTGTCGAAGGGGGAGAGTTCCTCCACTCCTGTCCACCCGCCTGTTGCGGTCACGCATCGGCAGTGGACAGAAACCCTCCGCTTCACCACCTTGAGATCTGACCATTATCTGCGTGTGCGCTGCTCAGATCCCACGCCATTTACAGCCACACACGATCCCACTCGCGTCTTTTTTGTCATATTTATCCCAGTTGACGGGGTACCATGTGAACAGTTTGGCAAAGTCCAACATCTAAAAATAAACAAAGAGTCAGCACATGTTAGTATTAAGTAAATATGGATTAAAAAAAATGGGTACTGGCATCCAGTAAAGTTTTTTTTTTGTTAAATGGGTATATTTCCCAATTGCTTTGCTCAAGTTAAGCAATCATTGAAACCAAATAATTTGAGAAGAATATCATTGGTCCATTTTATAGACCAAAACAATAAACTAACTCACATATTAATGAAAATGAAAAGTAGTTGCAGCCGACAGCTGTAATTGAGCAAATAAAGCTAACCCTAAGCCAAAAGTAAGCTTACAATGGCGCACAGCACAAAAGTTCAAAAGGGAGCTAATGGACCAAATTAAGGCAGAATAGAGCGAACAGTCAGATGCAGTATGAATATTGAGGCAAGGCTAACAATGCGCAAACAATTAAGCTAACTTTAAGCAAAAAAAAATTGACGACACATAGCTTGAAATTGAGCAAACGGCTAAAATTAAGGCAGAATTTAGCAGACAGTGAAAGGCATACAAGTTTGAGCATATAATTCAGCAAACAGAGTGACCACTAAGACGACGTGACAAAAGTTACTTAGTTACCATTCTGGACAGGCCAAACTACCACGTCTGAGCCGTGGTAGTTTTTTTTTCTTCTTCTTCTTTAAAGTTCCCTCCTTCTGTATTTTGAGGATTGTTGCATTACGGTCACAAGTTCCATCCTCCCGGAACAGTTTCTGTAATTAAACAGACTAACTTTTTGCGGCTCTCAGCGACACAATCAGCGGTCATCAGCTGCTTAAAAAACACCTGCGTGAAGATGAGCAGGTGTTTTGAATGCCACCAATTAAGCTTCTTCTTCTTCTTCTTGGTTTTTAAAGGCGGCTGGCCACCAACATCATGGAGCATTACTGCCGCCTACTGACCCGGGGTGTGGGGGCTCCAGGCTCCATTCTCAACTCCTAAGTTTCCTCCTTATTATATACATATACATAATATGTATATTTATATACATATAAACATATATATATATATATATATATATATACACACACACACACACACAGGTGTATACATATATATATACATTTTATGTATATGTATATATATATATATCTGTGTGTGTATACATATTTAAATAATTAGGATATATACATATACACATATATATATATATATATATACTGTATATATACACACACATATATATATACATACCATATCCATGGTGTCTTTTATTCTGAAAAATTGCTGTTTTAGCGTAAACATACAGGAACAGGCACTTCCCCAAAACATCCCCAAACATCAATATCCACATATCAACAGAAACTACTACAGCAAACAATGTAAACAGCATCAGTGATTTACCCCACAGAGCACAAGGAAGGTCATGTCCTTCCATGATACGATGCAATGGCACCATCTTGTGGCCAAAGCAGAGCACACCACAATGGAGACTTCACACATGCATTTAAAATGCAATTCTGTGGTCCATCCCTTCAAACAAAAACACACACATAAACATATCATGCTAAGAAATATACGTAACAAGCCCCCCTCAGTATGAATGCTCATACTAAGCCCCCTCATATATGCCTGCCTGGAACCGGCCCTGCCTCAAAGTATACATTTTTAGACTTTATGGTAGAAAACAAATAGTTCACTAAAGCATCAATAAACCAATGAACAGCATCATCAGTTGTTGGGCAAACTTTTTAAGTGTTAGGGTTGCCATGAAAACACACAAAACTAATGATGATTGGTGACATCATCATCAAGGACATTTACAAAGTGACCCCAAACTTTTGAACCGTAGCGTATCACGTTTATGTGCATCAGTGTCCAGGAAGACAGTTTAATTAAATCATCTGTGTGACCACTGCATTATAAAATACCACTGGTGGTATATGTGGGTAAAAGCATGCGGGTGTGTGTTTTTTTTCCTCCCCCTGAGCTCAGCTATTCCCCGGTCTCCAGCTGACTGCTCAGCTGCGCCTGTCGCATACTGCAGCGCAAACTGTTTCCATATCTCACACTGGGAAGTTTGACATTAAGACCCCCGGTGCAGGGGGGGGATAAGTGTGTCCCGAATTAGCGAGGATGCCAAGGCGAGCTGGGTCGTTGCCAAGGGATGTTGGGTGTTGCTGTTATGGGCTGGGTTTCTGCAATGTAGCATGTTTTGCATGTCAGCGTCTGTGGTTGTCTCAAACTACAACCCTAGAAACAAACACACACGCACATTAGTGGACAGCCTTCTAAATGAGGACATAATGTATTGCCCGGTTAACCATCACAACTAAATACCAAACCCTAACTCTTAACCTAACCTTAACTGATATCTAATTCAAGCCCGAACCCTGAAACCAAGTTGTGACAGAATGCGACGGAATGCACACAATATGTCCTCACTTCCTGTGGTTTGTAAGTTCTGAAGTCCGCCTCACCTTAACCTTAACATCACAACTGAATCCCTAACCCTAACCCCCAAAAAGCCCATTTGAGGGGTGTCCTCACTCCCTTAGGTTTCTGAGCTGTTTGGTCCTCACAAAGCTACAAATACGAGAACACACGCATGTTTGCGCAGCATACATGTAGTAGTGAGGACACTCATAGACATAATGCATTCCCTAGCCCCTTACCAAATACCTAACCCTAACACCAAGTCTTAACCCTCAAAAAAGCCCTTTAAGGGGTGACGGAACGTGAGCACCAGTCAAAAAGACCTCACCTCCCTTAGGTTTCGGAGTTTTTGGTCCTCACAAAGACACCCATACAGGATCACACACAGCTTTCATAGTGAGTACACTCACAGTCATAATAGATTCCCAAGCCTCTTACCTTAACCATAACATCACAGCTGAATCCCTAACCCTAACCCTCAAAAAGCCCCTTTGAGCGGTGTCCTCACTCCCTTAGTTTCTCTGAGTTGTTTGGTCCTCACAAACCCATACAAGAACCTTCCATCTCAGCTAAATGTCTCATGAAGTTTGAAAGATGCAAGGTGCTTTTCTTTGGGATGATTTTGGTCGATGCCAGGGACGAAGAATCAGAACATCACAGTCTCTGTTTTTGACTTTCAGACCAGAGCTTTGCAAACTCCGGACGTTTGTCACCAGAAAATTGTTGCAAAACTTCCAAGGCCCACGCCCAGATTTTCTCTTTGACAAGAGCGGAGTGAAACATTAACGCAAACCAAACCAGTTGACCATGAAGCCCTACGTAGCATTTAGGCTGCTATTTTTCCCATTAATCTGTCGAAGAATGTGCAATATAGAGTGATTTATATCCTTTTTTTAAGCACAACCTAGGCAATTTGATTAAAAATTGTGAAAAAAAAGTAATATAATTTATAATAAATAATAAAAATCCTTCCAAGGATAAACAAAGGAGGGTGTCACATTCAAGTGGAATTCATATACTTTAATTTAAATGTGTTTACTCCACAGTTACTAATATATGGATTTATGGAAAAACAACAGTAAATTCGCTGCTGCCACACATTCTGCATCTGACTCAATGATGGTAGACAGGAATAAAGAATGACTGCTTTCATTTTTGTAACACGGCACACGTGGCTCGTCCCTGCAGAGGGAGGTGTGTGTGTGTGTGTGTGTGTGTGTGTGTGGGAGGGAGGGGGACATTCCTTCCATTCTTGTCCTTCCTGAGGAAAGAGGGAAAGCATCAAGCGCACACGACTGCCGATGGCGGGAGGAGGGTATACACCCGTGTAAGGTTATTCACACATCCGCCTGTTCTTTTCAGCTCTACAGCCATCAAGCCCAAAACAGGCTCAACCAACCATATATATATATATATGTATATATATATTGAAATATTGGGCTAAACAATGGCCCTAACCGTAACCAGCTTTTGACCCGCCAAGACGTTAACTTGTGTCTGATTAAACCTTACCTTCCTTTGTGGGATTTGAAGTGTCGAATGGAATTTCGCGTGGTGGTGTTTGTTGTGGCTCGGTTGCCAGGTTTTAACGTAAGCCTGCAAAAGCAGTGCAATGTAAACTGTCAAGTCATTGTGGCAAACGAGCAACTGAGACCATTAAAGGAGACATATTATGCAAAATCAACTTTTTTAATCATTTGAATACTAATATTTGGGACTGCGGAGGCCCTATGAGTAGGCAAAGTGTGAAAAAAGATGACTCACTTATGTTTTTGTGGTCCGCCTCAGTCTAAGTACAGGAGATAAAACAGGCGATGTTGACTTCCGCACTCATTGCTACGTCACAATGAGACATTCCTGGAATTGTTGTCTCGCAGAGCTCCGCTTTGTCCCTAAAAAACGCGAGAGTGCAGGCGAGGGCAATATTATTCGGAAGTGCTGAAATCCGTGAAGTGTTCTATTCTTGGCTGCACAGTGCAGCACAGAGTTCTACACAAACTTCCAGCCTCAGAGGATTTACATTTTATATATGACGGCAATGTGCCGGCTAGAGTCGGTAAATGATGGCTTTTCCAAATGCTAACTGCTGTTAGCTGCTGGAGCCTCAGTGACGCTTACGTAGCTTCCTGTGTCTCATTTGCATTTAAAGAGACAGGCACTCAAAAGTGAGGGTTCTGAACAGGGCTGTTTTGTGTTTCAAGGTGCTTCATCCTTAAGGTATTTTGACAAAAGTCATGTCACAGACATGTTCATTAGGACACCAGGGAACTAGGTCAACTTGGAGAAATAGGGTATAATATGTCTCCTTTAACTCACCCGGAAAATGTTTTCTTAAATCAAATGAGAAATCGGCTTGTTTCCACTAGTGGAGGCGCCCCCTGGTGGCTACTTGCTGTTTCCGTCGTACTTGATTGGCTTCACTTTTCAAACTGGAGGATTTAAAAAAAATGAAAACAGTCAAAATGAAGCACAGGGCAAAGGACTGTGGTTTATTTTCTGTAAATATAAAGGCCCTTAGAACGCAATAGCAAAACACACACACACACATACACAAAAACTTGGTACATAAAGACTCACAGAGCTGCATAGTGTAACGCTTCTGTCAGAAGACTCCTATTTTTACAGAAAGCTTTTTACAAAGCAAACTTTCATTTCAAGAATGATCACGCAAGCAGTATCGTTATGAGAACAGAAAACGAAGGCACAAATTCAATTTAGCTTCATCATCCATTCTCACACATACACACACACGCATGCACGCACAAAAATTGTTCAAAATGTCTTGTCCGCTGCACGGCAGAAGTAAGTCTGCGGGAGTAGTCTATAGAGACGGAGGCCTCCTCATCTGTGTGACAGATAATGTCGCTCCGTAACCGCACAGTTCCAGCTGTGCTGCGGTCTCTCAGCGTGCGTCTATCTGACACGGGTTTGCGCCGTCTTCCTGTGCTCTGACGTACACATTCAGGAAGTCCTTGTAGCGAGGCGCACAGCCGAGCCAGGCTTCACCGAAATGGACGGAGCCAGTCAGGAGGTACTCGCTCCCGCCGGGATGGACGGCGCACTGCGAGGGAACGTTGACGCGACCGCTCCACGTCCGCCCTCTGGCGCCGCTCCGAGCGAACACGCCGCTCTTCTGGCGAAAGAGTCGACTCAGCGTCACGGCGTTGTTCGTCCCGGACACCACGGCCGGAAAGAAGCCACTTCCGGCTACAGAGGCAGGGAAGGCAAAGGAAAAGCTGCATGAGTACAATCATTAATTAGGCTTAGCAAGTGATCACTCTAGAGCTATTCTCTTGTGTAGTTACCAAAGTCACTGGTGCACACAGCCATGAGGAGCTCTTCGTCCGAGCAGGGTTTACAGGAGACTGTAATGGAAATGGATGATTTTACAGGATTTACCGCATTTAACCACATTCATTCAATGACCTAAACTCATCTCAATCTAATTATTGAGCAGGATTACTAACATTTCCACTGTTCCGAGTATAACACTAGTGATCGTGGCGACAGTGTGGATGCCTCGAAACAAACCATTTTCACATATTCTGGTCCTGTGCATCATTGATACCATTTTGGCAGGAGGTACTATATAACACTTTGCAAACCGTTTTTTAAGACAAATATTCAATTTAAATGTATATCATTTAAAAATATATAATTTATTTGACTTTATATTTGGGTGCCATAGCATCAAAAAATGACATTCTAATGTAAAATACTCACTGTCTGTGTGGACCTGAAAAATAATAATAATAATAAAATAAAAATTAAGCAAACAAAAATTGAGGATCTACAGTGATTATTACAGTGGCCCTGAGGTGCAAAACACAAACCCAAAACGCTAAACGCAAATCACAAAACACAAAACACAAAACACAAAACAAAGAACACAAATGCAAATCACAAAACACAAACAACTATAACGCAAAACAAACAACAAAAACACAAATGCAAATCACAAACCACAAACACAAAACAAAAAACACAAATGCATACCACAAAACGCAAAAAACACATATGCAAAACAAAAAATGCAAAACAAAATGTGTTTTGTGATTTGTGTTTTGCACCTCAGGGCCACCGTACATATACTATGTCATTAAAGTTAAAACTATACACCGGAACAACATCACCACTGCTGAACAAAAAAAAAAAAACCTCCGGGGGAGGCAGCGGTATCGAAACCGACAAAACTCTATATCTTTTCTCTCCACAATCTGTTTCACCTTTCGTCTGCTTCCTGTGTCTGTGAGTGTTTGTGAGACATGAAAAGAACCACAGAGAGTATGTGAGTGAGAGCAGCAGGTGAGGGAAGAGACCTCATCACAGAATTACCCTTTGACCCCGTCAGCTATAAAAACAGCTATAAAACGCCTTTCCTCTGTCTCACACAGCCATCCCTGCTCTCCACCACGCTGCTTTACTCACGCGGGTGGCCTCCCCCCCAAAAAAATCCCCCCCCCCTCTTTCAGCAGGGACCAGGTCGTGATTGACAGCTGAAAGACGATTGGCTGACCCTTTGCGCTTGACCCTGACAAGATCTCTTGATTGGCCTGCTTGTTTTCACAAGACTGTCTGAGACACAGTCGGGTGACAAGGAGAGGAAGTGGGGCGGGGGGGGGGGGGTGGGTGAGGTGTCGAGGGCAGCATGAAGGTGAGATGAAGAAGCAAAGGGTGAGACAACAACGTGGCCTGAGGCACACAAAAGCTTTCTTCTCTTCACACTGCGTCTGTCACATTCACTTTACGTCACACAACACACAGCAGGAAGGTCAACGAGCAGCAGCACCTTATGAATGATAGCAGGGACCATTGAGCCCCTTGAATGTTTAATGAATATAACATTAAATGAATCAGAAATACACTCCATACATTGTTAATGTGGTAAACGACTATTCTAGCTGCAAACGTCTGGTTTAAATGGAATATGTACATAGGTGAATAGAGGCCCATTTCCAGTGTTCTAATGGTACATTGTGTTTGCTAATTGCTATTGGATGATTAGGAAACCCTTGAAAACCCTTGTGCAATGATGTTAGCACACAAAATCTTGTTTTTCGTCATTCTAAATTGTTAATACACTATTTTAACATGCACTAAATTGTAAATCACTGCCAGATAGTTAGAAGTAGTTCCAGAAGTTATTCTGGAAAAATGGGAAAAAAGCACTTTCTCACAGGACATTTTCTGGCTCTTTTATGGTTAAAATAAGCACAGAAAAAAAAAAGTTTAATTAAATGAACAAATTTAAGGCATTTAAGGGAATCCACCTCCAGTAAAGCCATTTGTTTACTTGAAAATAAATAAATAAATTTTTAATTAATTAATTAATTAATTAATTAATTAATTGATTGATTAATTAATTAAACAAACAAACACATAAAAAAATGAATAAATGAATAGATGAATGTGCACACGTTCACTTACCAACAGCAGGTTGCAGGAACGGATGCATGTGAGCCCCGGGCCCCTGACTGGGCACCAGCTCATACTGAAAAGCCGTAATCCTGCGGCTAATGTCAGTCTGTGGGGTGGCCTCCACAAACAGCGCCCCCTCTGCCAGGTTGAAACAGTGCACCGTGCTCAGAGCCTGGTCCCTGTCGGCCACCAGCAGCCTCAGATCCCCAGCACGCTCCATGTACACGTTAGCACCCTGAAATAAGGAGGGGCCAGAGGAAAACAGTCATTTCTGACCGTTATTTTACGGAAGAGGATTAGGGCCACACAGGAAAATTTGAGTTCTGACTTTAAACTTTAAACTTTAAACTCAGAATGCTGACTTCGTTAACGTTAACACGTGTTAATACATGACGCGTTTCCATGACGACTGTGCGGAAAAAGACGCGTGTGACGTAATTTTTACGTGATTCCCTATTGTTAAAATTAGTCTCTAAAGTAACGCTAAACTTATTATTTGTAGTGCTGCTCTTTTCATTTAATAAACAGACCGCTTCAGTTTGACTGTAGGTGTGCTAACGGCGCTACAGGAGCTAACGCAGCTAACTGAGCTAACTGGTAAACAGTGCCTGGACTCCGGTGTCGCGGCACGTAAACGTGACGTCACAAGCATCTTTTTGCGGTCAGTCGTCATGGAAACGCGGCGTGCGTTAACCTAGTGACCAGCATTAACATACATATATATATACACATATATATACACATATATACATACACATGCATATATATATATATATATATATATATATATATATATATATATATATATATATATATATATATATATATATACACACATACGCACACATATACATATATACATACACACAAATATACATACATACATACACACAAATATACATATATATACACACACATATATACATATATATGTATATATACATACATACACACACACATATATATATATATATATATGTACATACATACATACACATACATATATACAAAAACGAAACTGTTGACATTTCATCACTGTTTATACCCAACCTCTTATAAAGTGCAGGGAATGGCTTCCCATATTTCACACACGTTTGTCAAGGCTTTTTTTTTTTCTTTTTGAATATTTATTATTACCTACCTGGGAGTAAGTGCGGGGTTTGATGCACACGTGGAGATCTGCCACGTGTCCCGACGATGACTCAGTGTTTGGCCGCAGGTTGACAATGATCGCCCCGATGGGATAAAGCCACTCCAGAGATCCCTGAGAGCAGCGGAGGTAGACCTGCTCCACATCTCTGCGATGAGTCTCGTGGCTCAGACCACTACAGGCGAGAAGAAGAACAATTGTTGTTTCAGTTTAAGATGCTGCAACATCCACAAAGAGCCTTTCAGTTTGGACTGATGGGGTCCAAGGTCTGACACGCTTCCTCAGCACCGAGAGCTGACTGAGCTGTTAAGTTGTTAAAATTCTACGGTGGGCAAAACTCAACAACACAAAGTGCAAAGTGCAGTCTTTCATTATTTATGACTTCATCAAAGTAAGGGGACTATTTGCCTGGAAACAAGGAGATTCCTGTCATCACAAGTACACTTTGAAATCTTAAAAAGGGAATACATTTAAGAGGCTTTAAGTCAGTGGTTCTCAAACTTTTATATATATTGAGCTCAACGTAACACCATCATCTCCAGGGTTAAAATATAGCGGCGTAAAAAGGTCAAGCAAAGTCAGCTACGGACCTTTGACAGGAGGCAGATTTATCCTCAATAAGATCATTTGCTCTCTTATCATCCTCCTCTTCCTCACATATATAAATATATTCGTAATATTATGAGGAAAAAGTGTAGTATTACGAGATTTTGTACCATTATTTAATTTAATTTGACTATTTAATTGCTCAGTGGCTCTCATCTTGTCGCAGCTCATCGTTTATGCTTGATTAATAATGACTTAATTCTCATTATTATTATGACTTTTTTCACATAATGTGACAGCTTTTTTTTTTTTTTTAATATTACGACTTAATTCTTGAAAGATTAAATCATTTTTTAAATGTTCAGTTTGGCTCATATACTCCGGTGTACATACCCTGGTATATACAATATTTCCACCAGAGAAAGCTTGCGTACCGTGACTTTAAGCAAAAGCTTCTGCCTGAGCCAAAAATGAACATAACTGTCCAAATCATTTCACTTTCTCATGACTCATGGAGCAAAAATAGATTTTACACAGTATTTTCCAAGACATTGTGAGTAATTTAACCAAAACAAAAAAGTTGTTCTTTGTTTCCCTCTTCTCGCATTTGAAGGAAACGATAAAAAAAAAGTTGTAACATTTCAGGTTTGAAAGAGCTTCGCTTTCTTCGACACCCATAACAACATCATCATCAGACCGATCACGACTCCTTTGTTCGGCTTCATCCTCCTCACCTTCCTCGCCAGCTGCACTGGTCACTGGAGTACTGAGCCAGCGCTCGACACAGGAGCACAGCTGCGATCCAGGGCGCAGCCCACGGCCGGAGCATGGTGCAGTCCCAGCCGCAGTCCCAGTCCCAGTCCGCCCGCGGCTGCTGTCACCGTGTCCCGCACTCGCCACGCCACGCCACGCCACGCCAGACCAAAGCAAACTCTGCAGCTGCGGAACCGCAACGATCCGGTCAAACAGTATCCCTCCTCCAGATTTCGCTCCAGCGAGCGCGCGGCTGAACGACTCGGTTCAGCCGAGGAGAAGTCTGTCTGCGCCACAACACATTCTGACAAGGCGCTTGTAAAAGAGTGGTGAGGTGTGACCGTGTGGGTGTGCGTGTGCGTGCGTGTGTGTGTGTGTGTGTGCGCTCTGCAGAGCAGCACACAGACTGTATGGAAAGCCGATAGGGTCAGATATGAGTGGCAGCTATCGCATCTTTCACTTTAGTTTTCATGATTTTTGATAACATTGTCACTAGTAATGAATAGCAGTTTGTTTTTTGCTTTCATTACCTTTTAAAAAAATAGAATAAAACTAATAATAATAATAATAAGAAAGTTTAGATTAAAACTACCTCTGTTGCTAAATAATTAATTAATAAAACATTTTTTTTTTCCCATTTTACTTGTTTTTGTTTTCCCTCCAGAATCTATCATATTAACAAGATGACTTTTTGAATCATATTCTCAAGGTTGTCGATTCGTATTCATGTTGAATGAAAAATATGAACTTATCGGCTTTCCATATTAAGTTAATGTGAGGTGCAGTTCATAACTGCATCAAGTGAATTTTTATATTTAATTTAATTTATTATTTTACTTTTTTAAAATCATTTTTTCAGAACAACTTTTACTGCGTGCGCACTGCGCGTCACATCACTAGAGCAGGGCGCGTGCCAGCAGCTGACCAAGTCTGAGTGACACACGAGCGCTCGCACCAAAACCACTCCCACGTGCTCCCAAGAGAGAGAAAGAAAGAAAGTGAGCACTAAGTTCTTGTTTTCTTTATCATTTAAAACACAATCAACCATTTAAAAGTCCAGTGTGTAACTTTTGGGGTTTATTGGCAAAAACTAAACGGAAGAGTATTAGGGCCACATGTAAAATAAATAAATAAAACAGCATGAATCCTGAGATTCATTCAAGTAAAAAAGCAAATTGAAAACATGCAAAAAATTACTCCTTTGGCTTGTTTATTGGATGAATAGAGACTTAAGGGTGACATGATGATCATTTAAAGGGCCACTTCACCCTAAATTGTTATTTTTTTTTACTAATTTCCAGATAAATGTGTGATGTGATCACCAGACATGTGTCTCATGATGTCTTAATGTGTCATTCCCGAAACAAGAGAGGAAGTTGGGATTGAAAAAAAGATGGATGTCAACGTCACTTCCTTTGAAGAAAATAAATTCGTGAAATTAATTAATTTAAAAAAAATCTAATTTAATTCTGTACTAGAATGTGAATTAAACAAATACAGCAGCATCACAATTTAATCTTATTCTTAACTTGACCAAGTGGGGTAAAAAAAATGGGTGAAACAGCCCTTTAATTGTACTCATATTCCTGCATTATTCTCTCTCTCTCTCACTCCTCCCTCTCCCTGGAAAAGAAAAAGCCCCTGAACACAACACAAAGTCACACATGTGCTCTAAACACCCGGAATGCTTCCAGGGAGGTTTTCCCGTGAGAAAACAGTCAGAACTGTGAGCGTGTTACCGACTCGTCACATTCCTCTGCACTGCCAGAGCAGCGTAACGCATCTCATGAAATACCGAAAAGAGAGTAGGCATCCGACACTGCTCTTCTCGTCCTCTCCTCCCACTGAATAACTCTCTCTCTCGTACTTCCAGTGCCAGGATTGTTTAATGAAGCCTGTTCACTGACAGGCGACGTCCAGGACTCAATCTCACATCTCATCTCAGGACCATTTTAAAACCAAACACTTTGTTGGTTGTCGGGTAACTGACAATATTGTCAAATGATGTACAAATGTACGCTTCATAATAAAAGTAGAACACAATACCTTTATCAGTTGCTTATACAAAACTTAGTAGTACCTAGGTATTAGTCAACTTTTTGGTTGCCAGGTTACGACAAAAGATGAGGGACGACAGAGGATCTGGACCAGAAATCCACTCATCAACAACTTATTAAGCATTTCTTATATAATATTCATTAATTTATCCTGCACATGAGGGTCACAGCGAGCTCTGGGACCAATTCCAGCTGACATATATATACGTATATATATATATGTATATATATATACATATATATATATACATATAAATATACACATATATATATGTATATAGAAATATACACACATATATATGTATATAAATATACATACACATATATATACACACATATATAGTGGCAGCACCCATAAAAAGTTTTAGAAGTGAATACTAATGCTAAGGTGTATATATATACACACACATATATATATACACATATTTATACATATATATACACACATATATATATGTACACACACATATATATACAAATATATATATATATACATATATACACACATACTTATATATAAACACATATATAGTTTTCCCTGCCTGCCCCTGTGCTGCCACTGTATACATATAGACGCTCCCTCAGTCAGGCTTTATACTATCGTGTGAAGAAGCTTGTTTTCAGATGAAGGAAATAACATCACATTGTTTTCTGAAGAGCAAACAAAGGCAGAATAATATCAATATCAAGGTTTAACTCACTCCGTCTCACCTGTTCCATTGTATAATGCACACGTTGCCCTCAAGCTCCTAAATTTAAAACAGGTTCAACTTTTAACCATTAACACAATAGAGGCCCAAAGACCTGTGGGTCACAGAGGCTGCCCGAGGTCACCGCCTGAGCTGCCGATGTGCCTTCTGACCTCATGTGCTCCTTCGCTGTGTATGTGAAGCATTTACAAGGGCAGCAGAGCCTCTTATCCCCCTGAAGTCACCTGGCTCTCCTCAGGCAGCCCGACACGAGGAACCATATTCCCTCACGAAGCTGCACGCACGCCTCGATGTCCTATTTCAACCCTGGCGACCTTTATTCCTCATCACTTCTGAGCAGCAACCTTTTCATTTACACGCGGCGAGCAACCGAGCAGCTGCGGATCTGTTGGGGAGGTTTGAGGGGATAGTTCAGCGCGACCCCTGTTCTAGCTCGACAGTGAGCAACGGTTCTACAGCCGGAACAGAGCCGGAAACAACTGGAGAACGCCAGCGTCTCAACAACGAATCGATAAAAATCGATTACTAAAAGCGGTGGCAACGAATTACGTTATCGATTTGTTGAGTCACGCGATTAATACGCCACTCGTAGGCGCGGAACTGTTTACAGACACCGACCATGGATGTTCACGCCTGTTCATGCGCGCCCACAGCGAGCCTTCCGCGCGTGGACAACAGTGGAGCGAATAAGTGGTGCGGGAAAGCTAGAGTGTGAGCGACCACAGCTTGTATTTTGGACAATGATCCAATCGACCGATTAATCGATTATTAAAATAATTGTTTTTTTGCAGAAATAAAAGTGCTAAGTAGAACCATAAAAGGTTCTTCGGCTTGTCCTCAGAGGAGAACCCTTTTTGTAACCCTTAGTGTTACCATGAACCCTTTCAAAACCATTTATTCAGGAAAGGTTCTCTGGATCAAAATGGTTCTAACTTGAACCATTAGTGTTACCAAGAACCCTTGAAAAACAAAGGGTTCCAGGTAGAACCTCAGCCCTTGTAGAAGGACACTTTTGGAACCCCTGTTTCAGTGTAGTGGACAAACACCAAAACATGAGACGTTGAATCGAAGGAATGCGCTAACGTTCCAGGTGAATGGAAAACGCCTTCAGCTCCTGACCCCGGTGAGCTTTCTTCACCCAAACACACGACACTCTTATCTTTTTGTCATTTATCAGCTGAACTGCCAGAGAACATGCAGCTGTATCTCTGTGTGTGTGTGCATTTCTTCTACACACACACAGGTTTATTTGACCAGCGAGGTCAAGCAGGCACCAGGGTCAGGGTCATTCACTGTGTGTGTGTCATAGCTCCGATGTCTGCAGAGAGATGGAGTGTAAACACCGAGTAAAGCTCTGTTTACTCTCCTTCTGAGTCTCTTTCATAGATTCTCCATTAAGAGTTCACTCCGATCACCGACCAAGTGCTTCATCACGAGGGCTGAGTGGGTAAAGAAGACAGGAAGCATTAGGCTAAGTGTGGTCTCGCGTAAACAACTCAATTTCATACGTTGCATTATAAAATGGGCGGAGCTCGTGCCTTTGTTGGAGATCCATCCGAAGTAAGGATACAACCTGTAGTGACATATAAATAAAATTAAATGGGTTTTTAATAATTTGGTACCTAAGAAATGGTGACAAGCTGTGCCAAAAGAGAGAACGCCTAGACATCTCTTTACTAAAACCTCTGTTATTTCACTCTGCTTCATTTTAGCAGCATCAGACTTTGCACAGCTCATGTCCACATGTTGTTACATGGCCTCCTTGTGTTTTTAAGCTCCTACTGCATATTTTAAAGGTGATATTTGCTTTAAAATGCAATATTTTTTTAGGTGAGAGAAACAAATCCTTCATTTATGCTGTGTTCCATGTACATTTACTCTGACACAGTGGCATCTACAGTGAAACTTACACCTCTGGTGGAATCTCACAAGTGCTATCTGTATTTTGATACCAAGATAATCCAGGGATGAAGTGGTTAAGGCATTTTGACCAAAGCATGTCACAGACATGTTCATTAGGACGCCAGGGAACTAGGTTAGCTCGGAGAAATAAATAAATAAACGAATAAAGGAATAACCACCACACTGACTGAAAAGGAGCCAGTGGATGCAGTCGTACTGTCAAGAAACAAAATCACAATGCTGAGGAAGCCAGGTTTGTGTGCAGAGACACACAGAGGGAACAGAGGTGAAGATGGAGACTCAGTGCTAAATGGATGTGACAGTTTTCTCAGCCCCTACTCAGCACTGTGCTGTGGGAACAAATTTTTTTTAACCTCTGTCCTGACTGAGTCTAAGTCTAATTGGATTCTGTACATAAACACCAGTGTGCAACTGTGTGTTCAGTCTACGATCAAAACAGTAGGGGGAATAAAATAATTTCTCACCCTCTGCTTCTCGACAAACTGGACCAATTTACTGTAAGGCAGACCACCTCTATGACCCAAGAAACACTGGGGGAGATTTTGCGGGTAAAGGTCTGTTTACCTTTGGGCCGAAAAAAAAAATCCATACTCTGTGAGGCAAAATAAACTTTTGTGTGTGTTTACGTATCAGAACTGTGCTCTCCAAAAGAGGTTATTGTTCTTAAGATTTCATAAGAAACCCCCGAGAAAGAAAAACAAATACTTGCCGTATCCATGTTTGTAACATTTATAGCAGATGTGTGCATGTGTCTGATTTGTGCGGTTGCATCACAGAAGACTTTAGAAATCAGTGTGCAAGGATTGTGGTCATAAAACATCCCACCCTTTGTAAGCTGAACCATCTGTGAGGATACACTCGTCAATTCCTTTACCTTCAACACAAGTTTTGATTGTAGAGTTTGTAAAAGACCAATCTTGCTCCAACATGATCGCAAAACACAGCAAAATATTGTTTTTTTCCAGCGGTGGACGCCACTAATCATCATTGGGAAATAAACAGATAGGTAAAATAAAAGGAATCTAAAACCAACAAACATCAGCACACCCCACTATAGGTTTACTCCTATTAGCTTACATCTGCAGTGTGTAATCTTTGGTGATCCTTGATGTTGTCGATGTCATTATTCTGAATCCTTGTATGGCTCGTTCTTTGGTTATTCCGCTTCAAAACCAAATCGGAAAAACAAACAAACTGCATCATTTTTCTGTTTTTAAGCTAGAACAGAAAAACAGGAAAACGGCATTTGTTTGTTTTGCTCGTTTGCTCCATGACCGCGGAAATGTAGGGAAGCAGCGAAGAAGAAATGTTGTTTATCAACCAAGAAGAAGACAACAAGAACAACAAGAACAATCCGGTATGGCAGCACTCCAGCCTTATGCTAGTTTAGTCCGCAAATTGTTTGTAAGTGGAAATACACACGCGGATGTTAGCACGCGTTAGCAAATTTTGGTGCTCCGTGGTGCTCCGTTATGACGGTGAGGAGGTTCTGCATGGAGCAGATGCATGGTGTTTTTCTTTACAGTTTCAGTCGTACTCCGACCATTGCGCGGCCATCTTGCTCAACTAGTGCAATGCTGCTGTTGACGTGCGATAAAGCAAATCATTTCCGATGCGCGGCGTGCTAATGTCAAACACTGCTATACTGAGAAACACACATAGAGAGAGGGAGAGCTCATTGTATCAACTTAACTTACTCCCCTGAACTTGACTGATCAGTCAAGATCAGTTTGATGTTTGAGAGAAAGAAGTTTGAGTGTCCACGTCACTCTTTCAGTTTGTGTATAACAAATCCACCTCTTTGCTTTCTTCTCTCTCTCATCGTCACTCGGCACTCAGTTGAAATGGTAGTAATCTGCTCCTTCCTTCAGGTTCAGAGAGTTAAGATTCTCCTCCAGGACACCTCCGGTCATGTCCTACAGATGAAACGACGTGTGAGCGTTAACAAAGACATATTAGACCTTATTTCTCAAAGTTAAGCTAGTTCCCTGGTGTCCTAATGAACATGTCTGTGACATGCTTTGGTCAAAATACCTTAAGGATGAAGCACCACAGCAGTTCAATCACTCTGCCAAAACAGCCCTGTTCAGAACGCTCGCTTTCGAGTGCCTGTCTCTTTAAATGCAAATGAGACACAGGAAACTATGTCAGCGTCACTGAGGCTCCGGCAGCTAACAGCAGTTAGCATTTGGAAAGGCTATCATTTGCCACATTGCCGTCATATATAAAATGTATCCACTGGACACGTAAATCCTCTGAGGCTGGTAGTTTGTGTAGAACTCTGTGCCGCACTGTGCAGCCAAGAATAGAACACTTCACGGACTTCCGCTCTTCCAGATACTATTGCCCTCACCTGCACTCTCGCATTTTTTAGGGACAAAGTGGAGCTCCGCGATAAAGCAATTTCAGGAATGTCTCCAGGAAAAGTACCAAATATAAGTATTAAAATGATTAAAAAGATGATTTAGCATAACATGTTGGCTAAAATCACCTGTGTGCTTTAACTGTGCTGACAGGCGACAAAGGTTATTTCCAGACTTGAGACTGACCAACATTTAACTCGCTCTAACCCCCGGCAAATGAGATACGTTTAATTGTATCTGTGTGTTGATTATAGTTATTTGACATCTGGGTTTAAAACTCGTGTGATTGAATCCAGGTGTTTGTGTGTGTGTGTTTGAGTGTGTTTCATACAGAATGATTGAGTCCAGGTCTCCTTGTCCTCTGATTACATCTCCTAGTTCCCATAATTGAGCAATTAGTAGCCCCCATAGGTGGGGTCAACATAGATTTGATGCCCCAGTCTGACCGGCTGATAAATAGGCAATTACAGATTTGGCTTCATGAACTGTGTGTGTGTGTGTTACTGTATCATAAAGTTTTTTTTTTGGAGTACGGATTTTTAAGACATAGAATAACACAAAAACATGATGTGAGCAAACAGAATAGTGGAAAAAAAACCATCAGATGTTTGTACAAGCATCACGTGTGTGTGTGTTACGTCCTGTGCGAGGCACACGCCCTGGATTATTATGTCATTAACTTAGATTACAGGCCTGAGGGACGTACGGTCAACATACAACACACAAACGTGCTCTCTGCTCACCAGTTTTACACAGATGATGAAGGGAGTCGAGGCATCTTTGAAGTGCACGACCGGGATTTTTGGTTTAGGGATTTCCTGGAAGGACAGCAACAGAACAACAAATACTCACAACAGTGACAACAGTGACAATGAAGGATTAATCGAGTAAATAATCAACAGATTAATCGATCTCCACGGTGGTTGACCTCACCTTGGATTCTTCATATGTATAGAAGCCTTTCCGGATCTTGCACTCATCCACATCGCAGAAAGCTTTGACCTGATGAAGGAATCGGAGACGGCACACGCTCACCACAAAAGATCCAGCAGACCCACGTAAGATGAGGAACGATAAGATCGGTAACATACTTTCTTCTGATGAGCTGGACTCAGGCATCGGTATAGCTTTCGCCCCTGTTTCCCAGCATTCCATATGGTGAAGGTCTCCCAGCGGCTGAGCACCCTCTCCTGCAGGAAGTCCACGCGCAGCTTCCAAATGGTTTCCCTGGAAACAGAGGATGGGAGGATGAAAGGGACAAATCACAACATACATCATCACTGTACATAGACGACATCATGCAGAGCAGAGAAACCCAACAATTCACACAATGAGCAAATGAGCATCAGTGGAGAGAAAACAGAACCAGACTCAAAGATGTGCAGCCATCTGCCTCGACCGGTTGGGGTGAAAGGAGGAGAAAAGAGGGAGATGAGGTAGAGACAGAGGAAAGATAACAGGAGCATAAACATAAGACTAAGAAAATAATAAGTGCTTCTTTCCACTTCTGAACTGCTCCACTGCTCTACTATACTTACCATTATAACATTCAAGAAAGTAGGAAATAAATGAATTTATGCAAACTGGCAACACGCATAAAGTTACATTCGAAATGTGTGCGACACAAAGAGAAAGCAAGAGGATAAAAAAAGAGAAGATGACGGCTTTATTTAACCGTGGAGAGGAAGTTGGTCAGCCGTTGAAAGGAAAGGGTGACGAGAAGCGGAGGAGTCGTCAAGGCGAGAGCTCGAAATAGGTGTCCAAAAATAGAGAGATGATAGACGAAGACAGAGAGGAAGATGAGCGGTCAACACGGGGCAGATATACGAGCAGTGGACAGATGTAGGGGAGGAAGAGAGGAAAGGAAGGAAGGATAACAGGATAGAGGCAATGAAAGAGAGGGAGAAGTGGGGGGACGGCAGGAAAGACCACCTTCTTCGGTGTGTTTTTTGACACACATTCTGAGTCATATGTGGGGCCATGACTCCAAAAAAACATCATCTGAAAAACTCTACGATGAGGAAAACATGCATGTGTGTGTGTGTAGAAGTGAGCAGCTCTGAGTAGGTGGAGGATTATCTACTCCATGAAGTGGACACGGGGGGGTGACGTGAGACTCACTCAGTTACAGAGAGTGTGGCGGCGTTCTCGTGGTAACGGTAGACCAGCAAGCACTGGTTGACCCTGGACAGACCCCCGCCCTGACGAAGACTCTGGTAGAAGAAGAGCAGATCCTCTGGGACTCCCTGGAGAAGAGAGCGTGCAGAGTCAAAGACAAGGCCAAAGATGTCCAGTGTTCAGAAATGGTAGCCGGACTGAATGCAGGTTAAAACAAAGTGAAGTCTGTACCCAAAGCCTGAGTGAAACCCAGTTTTTTTAAGAATGTTAGTCGTCTGATTATCTGTATGTGACGAGCTGTTTTGTGTCTCCAGAGAGAGAAATCTGATATGGAGACATCAGTTGAGCTGAGGACTAAAATACACAGCCGTTCAAAAGTTTGGGGTTACTTAGAAATGTCCTTATTTTTTTAAGGAAAATGAATATCACATTAAATAAATCAGAAATACACTCTATACATTGTTAATGTGGTAAATGACTATTCTAGCTGCAAACGTCTGGTTTTTAATGGAATATGTACACGTGTATAGAGGCCCATTTCCAGCAACCATCTCTCCAGTATTCTAATGGTACATTGTGTTTGCTAATCAAGTTAGAAGGCTATTAGATGATCAGAAACCCCTTGTGCAATGATGTTAGCACAGCTGAAAACAGTTTTGCTGCTTCTTTGAAGGATGGGCAAAATGAATTGATGAATAAAAGTTTGACTTTTAATGGAAAACACAATACAAAAAATTGTATAGATGACCCCAAACTTTTGAATGGTAGTGTATGATATTGACATTTCGGTCCGTCAATATTACAGAATAATTGTGTATATATATATAATTATAGAGTAATTGTTTGTGTATCAGCTTATACCGATTATTTTTGAGAATTTGGTTACCTGACTGGTTGTTTGGGTAAGACGGTGATGAGCCAACTGTCAAACACATCCACCAGTTGCTACAGCACCGATCGATGATGGGACAGATGTTTGCTGATCTGCGGTCTCATCTGGAAAGACTAAAATGAAAACAAACTTGAAACTCTCACCTTGCCTCCCTCATCAAACGGCCCAACCTTCAGGAACCAGCGCCTGGAGCAGAACCACGTCGGCATGACAACAGAGGGGCCATGAGATGTGTACACCTGAAACACCAGCAGTTCAGAAAGATAATCATGTTATCACTTGTCTTATTGTATATTGTTGTATATATGTATATATATGTATATATATATATGCATATATATACATACATATATAAATATATATGTATATATGTACATACATATATAAACATATATATACATATATGTATATATGTACATGCATAATATATATGTATATACAGTATATATACACATATATATGTACATATATAAACACATGAACATATATATGCATAATATGTGTATAATATATATATATATATATATATACATATATACCTACATATACACATATATACATATATACCTACATATACACATATATATGTATACACTATATATATATTATTGTAATAATTCTTGCAACACACACACACACTGATATAGCTCAGAAAACAGCTTCTCGTTTCACTTCTCAAAGTTACAAAACACAGACGAGCCAGGATTTGGCTGAGGGTTCTGGGAAATTTCCTCTTTGGCTAGAAGGAAGAAACTGTCGACTGAAGAATGACTTCTCCTCCTGCAAACAGAGCAGGTTACAGAGTGCAGCCACATGTGCTGCAGCACACAAGGGCAGGCGTCCTTAAGTGTGCAGAGGAAGGAAACACGCGTCCACAATCTCACATACGATCTTTGTTTCCTTGCTTCGCCCTTTTTTTCTCTCTTTTTTTTTTTTATAGACGCAGCCCCCAACCCATTTGTTCCACTGCTGCCCACCTTCCTCTCCTGACCCTCAATCCTTTCTTAACATTTTTGCATTTCAAATCTGAAGGGCCGTTCCACGGTGGAGCCGTTTCTTCACGCCACTACCTCACTGTGGTTCACATGCTGTGTGTGTGTGTGTGTGTGCGTGTAATCAGATTGTGTATGCGACGCTGTTCTTGGCCGATATAGAATACTACCGCATAACTGAGATGCATCACAGATGAAGAAGTTCATGCAAAACATCTGGATTCAAACAGCTGGACAGAATCATGTGTGTGTGTGTGTGTGTGTGTGTGTGTCCACCTACGTGTTTCCCTCTGTTGTAATATTGCAACATTTTGCAGATGTAAGCTTTGGCTCAGAACATGAATGAGAGGAATAAGAATGAGTTCTGGGAAACAATAGAGAGAGAGATGATGGATGTCGTGGCCAGTGGTTTAGAGGAGATTTAAATACACATATTTAAATATCTGATGCAGGTGAACTCTTAGCTCTGGGTCAAGTTAAACCAGCGCCATTCTAAGCAAATCTCTGGTTAAACTACGGTAGAATCATTCAGCTCCTTTGCCTGGGCGTTGAAAGTAGTGAAGCAAGAGAAGGGAAAATGAGAGTGAGCTGCTTTTAAGCCTGCAGAATCAATGCATGATCTCATTCTCAAGCTCCATGAAACTTAATATCATATAAATATCCAGGAATGTCTGCTAAGGAGTTATGCAGACTGTGTGTGTGTGTGTGCAGAGAGAGAGTCCAGGTTGTCTTTTTGTATCCTTGGAGACTGTGTGTTTTGTTCAGGCATTCAATTGTTTCTACATCTCTGACTCTGACTTTTATTATTATTTTTTATATATATACTGTATATGCGGGATTTCAGCAGTATTTCGCTGTTAAAGTTGCTATATCAATGTTGGGAAGGTAACACCTTCCCTGAATTATTCATTTTGACCATTCCTTGGTCTGGACACTAGCAGATGACCAGTCACGGCTTGTATTATAACATTAGAGCTAAATGTTGCGTGACAGGCTGAAATTGGCCAAGGCCCACCTTCTATAATCTGCCCATAAATCTTTCTATTGCGCTAATATCTGCTACTTTGTCACATTTGGTTATTTAAAGTCAACCCTGTGTAAAGTAAATCAACCGAATCTATTTCCTATAAGTGTGTTTGCATTAGGGCTGAATGATTTGGGACATACGTGGTAATTTGATTTAAAACGAAGAGCATTACATCACGTTGATAGCGTCAACATTATGACCTAATCCGGTTTGCTTGACAGGCTTCAAACTTGGCGGGGGCATACAGTGAGTGCGGTGCCAAATTTGGCGGCGTTCGGATAAGAAATGTGAGATATATTGGTAGAAATGCAACAGCCGTGTCGCCTAACAGACCGCTTCCACCCCGTCTCACAATGAACGCTGATTAAAGTCTTTCCCTCTGATAAAAATAAAGTGTTTTTTAGTGGAATAGGGGTGTAATTCTTACACACTGGACGTTAAAAGCTTTAAGCAAGCAGAGTGTATACGCTGCTTCCATCAACCCATGCCATCTGGGATTTGGCTTACCAGACAATCCTCAAAACCATAAGCAGTAAAGATAATGGACAGTTGGATGTAAGATATCGTATGGGGTAACATGTCACCATACAAAAAGCACAAATAGGTTCAAAACAGGGGTGGGGTCTCGTGTCACCTATGAAGTTTCATGCCGATTGGTCAATGTGTGGCAAAGTTATAGCGCACTTCGCATTTCGCCGCGAGCCATCTAAATTCGTCAAAGTTCCAATGGCTGCCATGGCCACGCCCTTTTAAATCTGCAAAAGCTTCCGATAACTTTTGATCTTGGATGGGTCTAGTACAATTTGACATGTTTTTCATCTTCCTAGGATAAACGCCCTAAGACTAGCGAGTTCAGTTACGAAAAAAGTGTGAAACGCCAAGATATACGCCTAATCCAAGATGGCCGACTGTTGAGTTGAGGCCATGGTGTCAAGAGGATTTTTTGTTTGTCTCGGGCCAGACAATGTTCCCACCAAATTTCATGAAATTCCACATTTCGGCCCGCTCTATAGGAGCCTGACCTGTGGGGGCGCTACTGAGCCATTTCGCATTGGTTTTTCGCAAGTCCATTATTTTATAAAAAAAATAATGGACTGCTATTGATGGTATAATTACACCTATGTTTTCCTTCTATGATAAGTCACAGTATCTGCTGTGAAAAAGCACTCAGGCTGAAACGTTGGGTCAAAGTGACCCGTGCTTGTTTCCTCTTGGCTCTTAGCATTATTGCTCCATTGTGTTTGTTTGGAAGTAGGAGGAGAAGGAAAGGTGACAGAAACAGCCAAGAAAAATCGTTTTTTTATTGCATCAAGTGCAATAGACAGAAAATCTAGGTCCAAAAAATTCCACCTACTCTGAAAAGTCATTTTCTGCTCAGTTTCTGTTATTAAAACCAGTCTGATAGTATGCACACTGAGCTGTTCATTTATGGATTATGACTTTCTTTGTTTGGATTAGCTGCACCACGACAAAGACATCTGAATGATGAGGACAGGTGGACTTCAAGGACAAGTGATCGAAAAGGACAGGACAGTGAATGATGAGGACATGTGAATGATGATGACAGGTGAATAACGAGGACAGGTGAATAATGAGGACAAACAGGTGAACGACGAGGACAGGTGAATAATGAGGACAGACAGGTGAACGACAAGGACAGGTGAATAATGAGGACAGGTGAATGACAAGGACAGGTGAATGATGAGAACAGGTGAATGATGAGGGCAGGTGAACTACGAGGACAGGTGAAAGATGAGGACATGTGAATGATGAGGACAGGTGAACGATGGGGACAGGTGAACGACGAGGACAGGTGAACGATGAGGACAGGTGAAGGATGAGGACAGGTGAACGTTGGGGACAGGTGAACGATGAGGACAGGTGAATGATGATTTGTGTCCTTTTTGCACGACACAAGAAAGAAACCCCAGCCTTGTTTGAAAAGTAACTTTTACTCTGAAAGTCTGCAGAGAGGTTACGGCTATGCTAACCATCTGTCTCTCTATTAGCTTCTGATACAAATTCTGTATTTTATTTTGTATTTTATATGTGTCCACTCTTCCTCACTCACTGTCGGGGTATAAGGACAGAGGGTGTCACTTGCTGTACAGACTGTAAAGCCCTTTATCATAAAGGGCTATATAAATAAAATTGACTTGACTCGACACAGAGCTTTTGTGTATGCAAAACTAACTTTTCCACTGCCGACAGTTTCCACTATTGACCACAGTCGGCAAACAGCTGGCAGTGTGTCCTGCTTCCTCTGGTGGGACTGTGAAGGACAGAGAGGTCAGGACTGACACCGCGTTCTCCGTCTCGTCCTCTGTCCCATTTCCATGGAAACTTTGAGCTGGCAGGTATGTATCCTGTTTCTATCGGACCTGGTTACTGCCTGGCACATGACCCCTGACATACACACATTCATACACACCAAAACACACACACATACACACATGCTGCACCCCCAGATGCAAGTGTTTACCTGTGTCATTAACTGATCCTGAGTGATTGTGTTGATCCAGCGAGTGTAACGCTCCGTAGATCCCTCTGGAAGACGCTGGACTCTGCAGCCAATGAGCTATCAGCATGGAAACACAAACACACGCACTCCTTTGTTAGCATAAAAACTGTTTTTCTTGGGAAAACAAATACAAACATCATCAAACAGACTTTATTGTTAAGCTGCAAAGAAAAAGATAAAATGCATATTTTAGACAACACGATATTCTGAAAATAAGGCACCGCACAGGGGACGCACGTGGCTAGCGATGTTGCCTCGCAGCAAGAAGGTTGCTGGTTTGCACCCCGGTGTAAGTTTTCACCAGGTTCTCCGGTTTCCGCCCCACATGTCCAAAAACATGCAGCTGGACACTATAAATTGCTTGTAGGTGTGAGTGTGTGAGAGAATGGTTGTTCATCTGTATTATGTTGACCCTGCGGTGGAACGGTGACCTGTCCGGCGTTTGCCGCGCCTTTCGCCTCACATGTACACTACCATTCAAAAGTTTGGGGTCACTTAGAAATGTCCTTATTTTTGAAGGAAAAGCACTTTTATTCAATGAATATAACATTAAACGAATCAGAAATACATTGAATGTGGTAAACGACTATTCTAGCTGCAAACATTTTGTTTTTAATGGAATGTTAACATAGGTGTATAGACGCCCGTTTCCAGAAACCATCTCTCCAGTGCTGCAGCATCTACACTGCTAAAGATCAATTCATATATTCATAACTAGTTGTTCAAGTTGTATTTTTTTTTAAACCACAACCATAAATATCGCAGCCGTAACAGAGGAGGGCAGGTTGTTTTTGCAGGGCAGCAAGCCGGCTGTCTCCATGCTGTCTCCCTCACTTCCTTCAGACACACGACCTTTAACCTTTGACCTGGCAGGCCTCAGAGAGCGTCAACACCGGATACTCGCGCTGCTCTGCATGCCAACCCCGTGGAAGCACGGGGAGGGGCTTCAGGGAGGGAGGGAGGGATGGGAAAGAGAGAGAGAGGGAGAAGGAAAGAAAGAAAGAAAGAAAGAAAGAGAAAAAGGAAAGAAGGAAAGGAGGGAGGGAAAACGGAGAGTGAAGGAAGCTACTGAGCAAACACTGGAGGGAGAACTCACAGAGAGTGGTTGAAGGAGAGACATCTCATACTGCAGACGCACCCTTCCAGGCAACATGACGTCATCCTGGAAAACAAACAAAAAAAACAGCTTGATTGGAAGTATTTAAACAATGCATAGTGATGTACTTTTTTTTGGTTGATCTAATATTGTTCTCATTTATATTCAATAGAATCTAAATTGCAGTTTTAACAGCTGCTGCGTGACTTAAATCACAAAAAAAGCACATAAGGATGAGCGGAAAAAATGTTTCTTATGAACTGTAGAAACAGACAGCTGTTTTACTCGGACGACTAGGTCTGAAGTTTGTCATGTTGGGATTCCGGTGTTTGGCAGATCACCCACACCCAAAAGCAGTCAGAGCTGCAAATCATGTGAACATATTACGCACACACGCTCGAAACAACACATAGAGTGTATATCAAACACTGTACTGGTGTCATTAATCACGCGTTCTGACAGGCGTGTCAAACAGTCACTGAGCCCCTGAGGTCTCACTGTTTACGTGTACAGCGCATACGTTTGGACAAACCACCCAGATCTAATTCTTTCTGAGTGACTCCTGTATGTGTTATGAAAAAACGTTTGAAGGATGACATAAAACATGCTCTGTTTGACACACACACACACACACAAACATACTTACTGCATCCTGAAAGCACAAGTATTTCCCACCGCTCTGAGATATTGCCTTATTCTTTGCAAATCCCACTGAAAGACAAAGTCACAGGTTTATTTAACTGTTTGGGGATCTCAATCGAAAATACGGTATGATGCTGTCTTCTAATAATAATGATAATAATAATCATTTCCGCCAGGTTATGCACTCAGAGGTGCAATGCTGCCCTCCACAGTTCAAAGTTCTTTATCACAGTTCTTTTCATCCCCTCATTTAATCTGATCTCATCCACCATCACAGCTCTAATTTAAATTTCATTTGACTTTTAATGTGATGAATTAAGTAGCATACTAGCCCTTTAAGCATGTATTAACACCTTATTCTACATAACCTTATTCTACCTCTATTACGACATGATTTAAGATTGTTCCTACATAAGGTGTTAATAGGGCTAGTATGCGATTTATAAGCACCCAGTTAATGGTGGATGTGTTCCCTAATGTGTTGAGGAAGTACACTGATGGTCTGACCTATGACCTTCTGATTCGATGTTGTCATTATGTCAAAATAAGCACATATATATTATTTTGTTTGGTTTGAGCTTAGCGCTACACTTTCATTCTGTGACTCTGGGTTTACACACAGGTCCACTGACCTCCTCTTGGCTGGGCAGAGTTGTGATGAGACATCAACAGGGAGACGCCCCTCGCCTCCAACTTCCCCCTCCAACCCTCCACCACTTTCCTGGAGTCATCCTGAGAGACAATCACAGGAGAAATACACACAATGAGTCTGACACTCGTAGATATTTATATTTGTGAAACTACGTAAAACACACACGCACGTACGGTGCTTGCATCATCGAAGACAGACAGCTCCATGGATCCAGTGAAGTCTTGCTCTAATATGGCCTGCAGACATTCATCCAGCCAGCAGGAGGCATTGTACACCGGCATGATGATACTCTGATGATGGAAACAGATGTGGAAAGTCATGATCAACATCAGGAATCTCTGTAGACCTTCGCATATTCATTGATATGATTTGGCTGTTTATCTGGGTGCATTTCATCCTCTGTATAGCTGCAATGTACGTCCTTTTATTTCTACACTTTCTTGTAAAATGTTAAATTTTATTCTAATATTTTTAAGTGGAAAAAAAACTAAATTTTCCTAGTCATAACCCCTTGTATTGATGTTGATTCACTGTCAGCCATGCAGCAATATGGGCCCCATAAAGGTTATATTCCAGGTGACAATATGGGTTCCAAGTGGGTTATTTTCCATGGGGGCTCCACCTGTGTTTGCCCACTTAAATCTCTTTTAAGCCTACTTAGGTATTAAGTGGGCATAAGCTAAAGTGGACAAAATATGCAGGTACAATATGGTTTCAGTAACATTGACCCCATGCAGATGGGAAGCCCCAGGAGGGAGAGAAACGCACCCTTAATATAACCCTAACATTGAGATGCTGGCTGGGCTATGGTGTTAAATATCACATTTCCTTATCACACGGAAGATGTACAGTGAGAGGCAGTTCTCTGTGTGTGATAATGCCTTTGTGTCAGTGTCGTCCATCACCCACCACGTCCACTGCTGCTGCCTCCTCCTCCTCCCGTTGCTGCTGCTCTCCTGTCGGTGTCACTGCTTCACCACCCGAGATGACGCGGAGCCTCTTCGGTGGATTCATGTCCCGCAGTCGCTGCTCTCTCACACACACACACACACACACACACACACACACACACACACACACACACACACACACACACACACACACACACACACACATACACACACACAGGTTAAGTTACAATTTGGGACACTAAACAATAATATAATAAACGGAAGTGCGTGGACGTAAATAATTTAAGGGGGAAATAATCACTTTATGTAAAAGCGTGTCACACGGACGTGCAGGAGACTGCGGCTTCACCACTTCCGCAAATAACGGATCTCACGCGCTGTTTGGCTCTTGCAAAAAAACGCAGATTCTCCTCCTCTTCTTCTTCAGTGGAGTTTTTATTATTTATTTCTAACAGTTCGTTGTCTCCTGACTCTACCAACTGACGGACGAGCATTACCCTTGCTCAATGGGTCTTTATTCAACAGTATGAACGGACGAGAAAGTCTGAATCTGCGACTTTCACTTCCAGTCCGTCACTTAAGACGTCCGTGCACAACAAGAACATTGACAAACAATTCCCAATGACAACATTTGCATTTCCCCTCATAATTATAACGTTGTATCGGATAATTTCGACTATATATCTCATAATTTCGACTTTGTATCTCATGATTATGACTTTTAATCTCATCTTTTAGACTTTTTATCTCTTTTAGCTCATTACCTCTTTTTTTCTGGTGGAAATGGGCTTCCATAAAGATGGGTACAGTACAGGGAGAGCAGGACAGGGTCCACTTTGATATGAAATGTCACTTTATACAGAAAATAAAAATATAGTAGTAGTAGTCTATTTCAAACATGCAAATTACACAATATAAATGAAATAAGCAACAAAAAAGAACAATACAAAAGTGGATAAACAAAGACAATCTGAGAAAAGAAAACAACAAAATGTTTTCATTCGCATACATCTGCACATTATAGCATATAATAATTGTTTTGTTCATCAGGGTGCAATAACCAGAGATCCCTCTATAAAATATACAAACTATTAAGTGAAATGCCATTCTAAAGATAAAGAGATGTTTGTTTGTTTTTTCATCATCTCTGCTTTATTCTTACCTTCAGGTCCTCTTTGTTCTGCCTGCTCATGTATCTATGAGTTTTGTAATGAGGTTGTGATCCTGTTTGTTGATGATAACCTTGGGTTGAAGTCCTTTTGATGAGGGTCTTGGTCTCAAGCTCCCCCTTCAGGACACACAGAAGGAAGAGAGACAACAATCGGTCAAGCCTGCACATGATAAAAAGTTATGGTCACTTACCTGTAACAATGTTGAGAGAAATTACTGGGACTCCATAAGGAGTTTAAGAGCTGTGGGAATCAATATTCCTTTAGCTGTACAAAAAGTTTGTGCAATCAAATTTCCCCGTCTATAACACATCTGCATATAAGTGCACCACCCACACAGAAATACACTAGAATGACATGTACATCCCATGGGCACTAGAAATATGAATGCAAACACAGTTCATTTATTGTTATATTTCATAAGACTTTATATCATTCTTTTAAATACATATGTACTGAGCCCGTGTGTTATAGAAACAGGCATTTCACATTCAAGTCCAGGTTCAGTGCGGGGTGGCGAAACATCTCGTCTCTTCGCAGATTCTCTTGCTCCTAAAACAGAGGTGAACGAGGAGCAGGAGAGAGGAGACGCTTCAATGCATCTGTTTTTTATCATTTGTATTTGTCTTCATATCATTTACCCCCCCCCCCCCCCATCTGTTCATCTTATGTCGCATTCCTATGCCCCACATCTTAAATAGTCAATCCCTGTCATTGTTTTCTCCGTAAATAAATGCCTTTCGCTTCATTAAGGATTAATGGGGGAAGGACAGAGCAGTCTCCCTGAGATCCTCCTCAATGGTGCCTATATGAACCAGCTGGGAATGCATTGTGGATCAGCTGTAGAAACAGGCACATGGGTATTAGTGATCAGTTAAGGTCCAGATTGGGATGATAGGGTGTCGTTTAGGCTGGTTTTGTCTTTTGTTGAAGCCTCTGGCCTTTAAAAGGACCAATGACCAAAGGATCAGATGCTAATGAGCTTGCAAGGTCACAAGGCAACACAGAGAGGATTACCTGAGTCAATTAGTTCTTGAACAGTGTTGTGTGTTTTCATGAATCATACCTATAACACTATTTTAGGGTTATCTCCATTGATTCAATTGTGCCAAAACAAATCTCAAGATACTATTTGACTCATCATCATCATCATCAGAAGAAGAAGAAGAAGAGGATTTATTCGCAGATCTCGTCTCAGGCGCTCAGCAGAATAGAATAGTCTGAAAAAAGTCTCTAAGGTTGGGATGCATTCATGCTTTTGTCGGTGAAGCAGCAGCGGTGAGGATCCTGGTGAAACTCGGTGGACAATCGGTGTGAAGCTTCCTCCCTTTCAGGTTGTAACACAATAGGTGTGCGTCTGTGGTGAGAAGGTGAGCGGTATTGTCACTGTTAAAGCTCCCATAGTTCAGATTAACGTTGTTTTTTTTTTTGGTATGTATCTGCGCCATTACCTCGTTTATGAAGCGTCTCGAAACAAAGAGTTCAGCCGCTGCTGCTGAGAACGCTGGGTTTTATTGTATTCTCGGGCTCTGCAAGAGGTCTGAAAAAGCCTGGAATCATGACGTAAGGATCCCGTCTCCTGAACAGCAGATCCTCTTGCTCCGGGCACTAGTCCGGGCACATCCGGTTGCGTAGATTGAACCGCAGGAGAAGAAGAACGTCCGTTGTGGAGGTGTTTTATTTGCGACAGTGTCTTCTGACTCTGGGTCCGATGAAGCCATTTTTAAACATTGTTAAAACAATGTTTTGATAATGAGTAGCAGTGCATCCACCGTTCCAGAGGGGGGAGCTGCGCTTCTGAGAGCTGACGTTGCTAATTACATCACTTCCAGGTACCTGGCCAATCACAAGACAGTTGGGAAAGCTCTCGTTGGCTGGCCAATCACAACACAGTTCTGTCTTCTGGGGGTGAGATTTCAGTCTGAAACAGCGCGGCTGACGAGAGCTTCAGTGAGGAGAGATTTCTATCGGCTCGTTTGCAGCAACTAGGAGGTTTTTGACCATAAAAACAAGTTAATGTATGTAAGTAGACCTCCATATAGGACCGCTCTATGGGAGCTTTAAAACCAGGAGTGGGGGGGGGGCATTGAAGGGACTGTAGAGATGCACCCTGTTTGTATCTGTGCATAACGTGTGTGTCTGTGCACCCTGAAGTACGCCTGAGTGTGTGACTGTGTGTGTGCGCGAGTCTAAGCTTTTCTTCATGAGTTATCAAGAGTAATATAGCAGCTGACACGGATACGTCCAATCCGAGTTTATATCTGCTTCGCGTGTGCATAATGGCATCATACTCGAAACTAGTCTCACTGTCGTCGGCACAAACCGACCCGAAATGAGTCCACGCCGTTTGTCCTAACCTCTGCGGACCAGAGGCTGAAGGGTGCAGATGGAGCCTCAGAGGAAGGGGTTGTGGCTGTGAGTCTGTGTCTGTGATTGAGTGCGCGCTGCCGGTCGCGGAGACAGAGGAAGCAGTGGTTGGGGGAGGTTAGAGGGGAGGTCCAGGAGTCCTGCAGGAGGCTGTGTGAGAGACGAGGGGATGATGGGGGGCTGGTGGTGAAGAGGCAGAGGCAGGGACGGGCTGTAGGAAAGCATGTGAGGGGGCAGTGGGGAGGTGGAGCACGGTCGCATTTGATTAAGGGTGAGGCGAGGCTGGTCGCAGAGGAAGGGGTTAGTGGGAGACGGGGCACTCAGACCTGGAAAACAAAACAAATTGGAGGATTTGTGAGGTGGACAAATTTAGTATTAGAGCATATTTCTGTAATTAGTACATTATTACCTGAGAGGAAGGGATTATTGTGCATTTTGCCTGGAGGGTTGGAGGTTATCAGAGCGTCTAAGTTGACCAGCGAGGCCCCTGTAGGTCCCAGAAAGGTCTCTGGGGTCCGACACACGCGCGTCGGTGGTGCACTGAGCGGAGGGGCGAGCCGGGACAGGTCAAACATCTCTGGGCTGGCAGACTCCCGTCCATTTACCTGCGGTTTCCCAGGAGGCTCGGCCGCAAACACATCGGGGTTAGAATCTGCTCCAGAAAACGGAACCGAGTCTGGTTTCATTCCAAACACTTCAGCATCTGCATCAGGAAGAGAAACATGAAAATGCAGACGTTTGCAGCTAGAATAGTCGTTTACCACATGAGCAATGTATAGAGTGTATTTCTGATTCATTTAATGTTCATTGAAAAAAAATGTGTTTCCTTCAAAAACAAGGGCATTTCTCAGTGACCTTAAACTTTTGAATGGGAGTCTATATTGTTTATTTCTAGAAATGATGATGATAATGAATAATAATGTCAACTCTTCATCTCCAAAATAAGTTGGGCATCTCCATGGGTGCTTTTTATTAGATCAGTCACAAATATCCTGTTAAAGATCCCCGTTAACAGGTTCTCTGCTGTCTGGCAGAAAAATACCTGTGGGACTTGCAGGTTGCGGAGAGGGCACTTCCTGTTTAGGTTTTTCCTCCGCATGTGCAAACGGATCAGTCCCATCAACACCTGCACAGAACAACAACAACAAAAAAACAAATAATCCAGACAAACAAATAATCATAGACATCAGAGATCAGTGCTTGCATGAAGTGGGTCAGTGTAAAATACCGTCTTCTGCTGGAGTGTCGCTTGCATGATTTACAGGACTGGAGGAGATCGGTGCTCCTTCCCAGGGGTCTGTGTGTGAGTTGGCACATGGGGCCCAGGGATTGGACGCACTAGAGGAAGAGGGAGGAAGAGCAGTCCACGGGCTACCAACTACAGGAGTGCTGGAGTGAACTGCTGCGAAGATGCAGACAATGAAGTGTGATACATTAAAACACAAGGCATCTAAAAGTGGCCTGAAGACTGAGTGAACATGTTAGTGAGTCTGCGATGACCAACACACCTACAGAGTCCCAGGGGTCAGAGGTGATGTCACAGGTGGGTTGAGCGGAGTTCCAAGGGTCACCGGGAGGAGGCGGGGGCTCAGATGACAGGCCAAATATGTCCACGAGGTCCAACATGGCTGACTACAGAAGGAGGAAAAACGTCTTAGAATCTGACATTCTCCAAGTAATGGGACTTTTATTAAGAGCCACAGAAAAATACAGCTTCATCAATTGAATGTGAGCGTGTGAATTTAAAGTAGACATATTATACCCTATTTCTCCAAGTTAACCTAGTTCCCTGGTGTCCTAATGAACATGTCTGTGACATGCTTTGGTCAAAATACCTTAAGGATGAAGCACCACAGCAGTTCAATCACTCTGCCAAAACAGCCCTGTTCAGAACGCTCTGTTTCGGGTGCCTGTCTCTTTAAATGCAAATGAGACACAGGAAACTACGTCACTGAGGCTCCGGCAGCTAACAGCAGTTAGCATCTGGAAAAGCCACCCCAGCCGGCACATTGCCGTCATATATAAAATGTATCCACTGGACACGTAAATCCTCTGAGACTGAAAGTTTGTGTAGAACTCTGTGCTGCACTGTGCAGCCAAGAATAGAACACTTCACAGACTTCCCCTCTTCCAGATACTATTGCCCTCGCCTGCAATCTCGCGTTTTTTTAGGGACAAAGCGGAGCTCCACGAGACAACAATTCCAGGAATGTCTCATTGTGACGTAGCAATGAGTGCGGAAGTCAACATTGTGTGTTTTATCTCCTGTACTTAGACTGAGGCGGACAACACTTTGCCTACTCATAGGGCCTTCAGAGTCTCAAATATAAGTATTAAAATGATTTAAAAAGTTGATTTTGCATAATATGTCTCCTTTAAACATATTGTAGGAAGTTTTGTCCATGATTTTCTGGGATAAGGAATCGTGATAAAGTAGGGAACACATGATCTTTTGAAGATGCGTAGCTTCCATTGATGCCAATGGCATCTTTATTTGTTGACCAAGAAACAATGAGCTCACTGAGTTGATATATATAAAGCAGTGAAAAGGTGCCTGAGGTAAGTCAGCAAACACTGGCCGTTGTTTCATAAATCTGTCGGGCAGCATCTGGATTCTAGGGTCTACAGACGATTACTCAGCAGGGCCTGAGATCGCAGAGCAGCACCTCACTGCAGTGCAGTCTGTGATGAGCTTCTTCTTTTTCTCCTTCCTTTTTTTTATACCGTTTGAACTAAAATAACCTGCACACATGGTGCAAGAGCAACAGCCGATTCTAACTTTTCAACGGTCACGTAAGAAGTGAGAATTTCATCCTGGAGTGTCTAATTCATGTCATGTATGATATTAATCAGGTATTTAGGAGCTTAATGACACTGATACAGACTACAGTATTACTTCTAATCTATGCAACACCTGGAAGCACCAGATAATAAGGATAACAACATAAAATCACCAGTTGTAAGCAGATGTGGACTTTTACATAAGATACGAGGGAGCTTGTGCGCTACAAGATAAGGAGTGTGCTTTGAGAGAAATGTCAAGGTGAGCTCAAGGTTAGACGAGACAAACTCATTATCATTCAGCACCTTTCGCCTCCCTTCGCTCTCTCTCCTGCTTCCCTTTCAGTCCCTGCCTCATTATGCTGATCGATGTTTTTATTCCCTCCCTAACACAGAGGTCCTCACCGTAAACTCCACTTCATTCTGTGAACGCCTGCCAACAGCCGCCTACAAATGCGTCCAACCCAAATACACACACGGCTCTCACAGCACATGCTCACCTCATGCGTCTCCGACTGGCTCTCTCTCCGGCTCTCATCCAGGGCCTTCTGTAACTGAGACTCGTCTCCTTGGCGACAGCGCTGTTCCTGCAGGGGGCGGCACCAACATTAACGCAATGGCAATAAGCACAAGCACACACACACACATTGCTGTTTCGTTAATAAAAAAACAATCAAGCAAATTAAAATTAGTAAGGTCGATTCAAAACGAACGCAGACAGAAAGTGCAGCACACACCTGTAGTGGTCCAGGAAAGGAGAGGAAAAACAGTAAAGCTACATGATATGTTTAAAAAAATGAATAAATGTTGTGATTGCTTCATAATTACATTAGATTATATTTATGAGATTAAAAGTAGCAAATCTACGAGAAAAAAGTCGCCGATTAATGAGATTAAAAGTAGCAAATCTACGAGAAAGAAGTCGCAGATTTATGAGATTAAAAGTAGCAAATCTACGACAAATTAAAGTTGCAGATTTATGAGATTAAAGGTAGCAAATCTACGACAAAATATAGTTGAAGATTTATAAGATTAAAAGTAGCAAATCTACGAGAAGAAAGTCTCAGATTTCTGAGATTAAAAATACCAAATCTACAAGAAAAAAGTCCCAGATTTATGACGCTCTCATCCAGAGCCTGTAACAGAGCCTCATCTTGCGATATGTGTAAAAAATAAAAATAAAAATAAATAAACGTTGTGATTATAATTAGTATGACTGAGCATTTTTGCGTATCTCAATCACAGACAAAATATATTCAAATCATCATGATTTGACAATTTTTGTGCACACATTTTTATCTCAATCAAATAATTGCAGTGTATTTTGCTCAGGTACTGCACGTGTTTATAAGCTTCATCACATACACAGAAAGACGCCAAATTGAAAAGATGAAAATGTTGTCAGAGAGCTGGAAGGAGTAGCTGCTCATGCTCCTTTTGGCTCAGGCTCAAAGTAATCTGTAGCTGTGTGTCTTCATCTATCTCTATGGTAACAGGAGAAGGAAGGGCTAGCTCAGAAGGTGGGCGACTCGTCACAATGTTTGGCACAAACTTTTGATTATTGGAATCGTCATGGGGCCTTGAGACACGTGCAGCTCATAAAATGAGACGAAGTGTGTGTGTGTGTGTGGGTATATTTGTGTGGAACAGATTACAATGTGTGTGTGCGGTTGTACCTTCTGACTCTCCTCCCTGCTCATGGCTAAGGCCAACTGGAGCTGCAGCTCCTCCTCGCCGCTTGTCTGAGGTCGAGCCTGCTCCAGGTCTGAGGCGGCGCGGGGAGACGACGACGAGGCTGCAGAGGGGGCGGCAAGTGAAGGAGTTTGAATTTGGACAGAGTGTGTGTGTGTGTGTGTGTGTGTGTGTGTGTGTGTGTGTTGAGAAATAGTCAGATTGATGTGGAACACATTGTGAACATTTTATTGACAATCCATCCATGCTGGGCTTCAGCACAAATCACATTTCACCAAAGATGTGATGATTAGCCTTAATCATTGGTTCTCAAGTTGCGGCCCGGGGGCCAATGGCGGCCCGCAGAAACATTTCTGGCGGCCCGCAATGAATTACAGTTGATAGTTTTAATCCAGGAGCTACTAAGATTGTTAAATGTTTATTGGACATTACTGGATACAGAGTGTAAACAAAAATACTGGGTATTTACCTGGTTTCTATATGGTGAATTTTAGTGTATTATTGGGTAATAAGCAGGTAGCTACAGCCCCCAATTACTAGCTTTTTACCCAGTAAATATATGGTAACAGAAATGTGTTACGTGGTATTAACCTGTAATTAGAAAGTAGGAACAATGGCCAAAATACTGGGTAATTACCCAGTAAATTATAAAGCGTTATTATATTAACGCTTAAATTACATCAATGCTTATATTAAAAACGCTTAACTGTAGAACTGCAATCTGGTCATTAAAAAGTTTACAAATGGGATTTCTTTCTGTTTTTTTTCTGTTTTTTTTTCCTTTGGTGGCCCTCAGTCAAATATTGGGTTCCTAAATTGGCCCTCAGGTATCAAACCTTTGAGAACCCCTGGCCTAAATAAAAGTGTGTATTTGTCTATTCTATTATAAATTGAGCTGTCCAAAATTAGTTCCACCTTTAAAAGCCAAGGGCCCAATCTGGAAGCTTCTAATCTGGGGTGAACAGAGAAATCCTCCATTTGTTACAATCTACAGTCTCAACATTAGATGTCACTTTTATACACTCACAGTTAAAGGAGGAGGGGGAGCCTCTGGAGCGGCTCAGCTCCTCTCCGTACAGCACAGCCATGCTGGGCTGGCTCGTCCGCCTGCCCGGGTGGTAAGACGGAGGTATGCCTCCGTACACGCCTCCGCTTCCTCCACCGCTGCCTCCTCCGGCCATTCGCTCCTTGGTCTTCAGGGCTTGACTCCTCTCCTGGCGGAGCCGCTCCTCGTCCCGCAGGAGACACACGAGCTGGCGGGCTTTTTCCCTCACGTTGGCCCCCTGGTCCCTGCCATCACGGTCCATGTACTGGAAGTCACGCAGCGTCTGAGATGAATGACATAGACAAACTTTAATTTCATCTCCATAAATGTTAACGATGTTCACTGTTGTTTAGAAGTTCATAGGGCAAATCTTTTTTTTTTCCTCTATGCAAGATTTACTGTATTTACGACGCCGTATAAGGGTCAAGTAAAAAAAATTCAATTCTGGATCCGGGGTGGGGGGTAATATTTTTTTTAAAAAGTCTCAGATTTATGAGGTTAAAAGTAGCAAATCTATGATAAAATAAAGTTGCTGATTTATGAGAATAAAAATAGCAAATATACGAGAAAAAAGTTGCAGATTTATGAGATTCAAAGTAGCAAATCTTCGATAAAATAAAGTCGCAGATTTGTGAGATTAAAAGTAGCAAATCTACGAGAAAAAGTCGCAGATTTATGAGATTAAAAGTAGCAAATCTACGAGAAAAAATTGCAGATTTGATTTATGGGATTAAAAATAACAAATCTACGACAAAATAGTCACAGATTTATGAGATAAAAAGTAGCAAATCTACAAGAATAAATCTATGAGAAAAAAGTCGCAAATCTACAAGAATAATGTCGCAGATTTATGAGATAGGTGAACATCCCCAGATCTCAAACAATATGAAACACAAAGGTGAAACACTGAGATGGAGAGCTTGCGTAGCACAGTTTGAGAACCATGGATGAAAAATAAACCGTAACCAGCTCCATACCTGAAGAGCCACCACTGCTAATGCTCCCCTGAGTAGTTAGAGTCCAGTACCTGAATAGTGAATGCGTTCTCACGGCACTGCTGGGCCACTCTCTCTGATCCCGTCTTCAACAGGTAATCCAACAGAGTCAGGGCCTGGAGGAAAATACTGGTTAAACTCAACACTACACAACTGCAACTGACTCCACCAAGCAGTGCTTTTGTAATGAACAATATTATAAAAAAAAGTTCTAAGTCACCTTGTAAACGTGTCTCCAGTTCTTGCCGCTGTCGTTGAGACGTTTCCAGACCATGCCCATGACCTCGGCAAACGCCACCACGTTGAAAGTCAGGTCTGCAATCTCGGACATGAGAGATGACGACGGGCCCCATGGGTCGTTGGAGGTGGCCTCACGAACCTGCACATGCGCACGGAAATCACAGCGTCTATTATGCTCTCACATCTATACTACCGTTCAAAAGGTTTGGGGTCACTCAGAAATGGGGAAAAAGGAAAAAATTGGTTCATGAGAAGCACGGACACATCGGTGTACTCCGCTAAAACACATTCTGTGCTTGCGAAAAGGCAGAAATCCACATGTGAACATTCATGCTATCCATATCTGAGAGGTCTGAAAGGGGCCATTTGTGTAACTGTGTGTTATGACACCTTTTGTAATACCTTTATCTCCGCTTCGGAGTAGTTGTGCACAATATTCTTCACCTGCCGGCGCAGGGCTGAGGTTGTCATGGTGATCGATGATGGAGGATACGGAGAGATCGAGAGTGATATGTAAAACAGGTGGTGGCGGGAGGGACGTGGACGTTTGCTATGGCAAAGACGACTCCTCTTCTCTGTCAGGACTTACAGGATGCCCCTGTACAAAAGAGATGAAGGCAGACAGTGAGTTTGAATTAACTCTAATGTAAATGTTTCACACCATAGGCTCCTCCTCTTGCTGCTCCTCAGACGAAAATTGCTATTCATTCAGTAATACTATAGGGCTCAAATAAATGTTATGGTTGTCTCTGTCTCCTGCTTTGACAGATGGAGGATTATATACGTGCAGCGCAGGTCAAACTGTGACTGAAAGGACTAACAGCTCATGCTTTGAATGGGAAAAATGGGACTTTGGCCTCGGGAACCTGAACCGAACCACATTTCAAACGAGAGCTGAAAGAATTACTCGATTATTAATCGATTACTAAATGAATCGTCAACTGTTTTGATCATCGATTCATCGGTTTGAAGCTTTTTTTTTAATGATTAAAACAACATTTCTGATTGTTTCAGCTTCTTAAATGTGAATATTTTCTTTGTTTCTTTGTTCCACTAGGAGAGAAAGTCGCAGATTTATGAGATTAAAAGCAGCGAATTTATGACAAAATAAAGTCACAGATTTATGAGATTAAAAGTAGCAAATCTATGAGAAAAAAGTTGCAGATTTATGAGATTAAAAGTCGCGAATCTACAAGAATAAAGTCGCAGATTTATGAGATTAAAAGTTGCAAATCTACGAGAAAAAAGTTGCAGATTTATGAGATTAAAAGTAGCAAATTTACGAAAAAATTAAATCACAGATTCATGAGATTAAAAGTCGCAAATCTACGACAAAATAAAGTCACAAATCTACAAGAATAAAGTCACAGATTTATGAGATTAAAAGTCACAAATCTACAAGAATAAAGTTGCAGATTTATTGAGATTGAAAGCAGCAAATCTACGAGATAAAAGACCCAGATGTATGAGATTAAAAGTAGCAAATCTACGAGAAGAAAGTTTTGCTTTTAACGTTTTCTAACATTTTATGGACCGAACGATTACTCGATTTAACGTGAAAATAATCTACAGATGAATCTGATTATGAAAACAGACGTGAGTTGCAGCTCTAATTCAAACCTTTAATCCCTTTTAACTTAACCATTTCTGCCGCATGTTTTCATCGTCTTGAGAACTACACTGGTCCTGACAATAGTGCTACAAACACACAAACACTGCTTTCCATGACCTCAGAGGACATTGCATTGATTTTCATTCATTTCCTGGAGACCAACTTAAACTTTAACCATAATTACTCTCGGCCTAATCCGAACCCTAACCTCATCCTATCTTTAAAACACGTCACCTCGCTTCACAATGTGGTCATTTACGCTCTGGGGACTTGATTTTTGTCTCCATAATGTGACTGTGTGAATGGATTAAGGGTCCCCACAACATAAGGAACGCCAGGTACACACACAGGTGATATGACTCATGTAATAGACAGCACCTGGCTTAAGTAACCTGTGTGTGTGCATGTGTGTGTGTGTGTGTGCGCGTGCCTTTGTCTAAGCTGCCGATGATTGAGCAGAAAGGTGATATTGGTTCAAGCTGCTGAGCTTCACTTTCTTCTTCATGCCCTTCATTATCATCCTCTCTCTCTCTCTCTCTCTCTGTGTGTCTGACTCACACACACACACACACACACACACACACACACACACACACACACACACACACACACACACACACACACACACACACACACACACACACACACACACACACACACACACACACACACACACACACACACACACACACACACACGTCTCTTCCTGTCTGTGTCCCTGCTGTGAGCATCTCAGGTCCTCTGTGCTTCTGCTGACGCTTGCGTTTTCAGCAGGACGGGTCATCCTGTGACTTCCTTCATCGCGGCATCCTTTATGGACTATTGTGGGGGGCAGCACAGCAGCGAGCAGTCACATTAAAGGAACAAAAAAACACACTAACCTTGCAACATACTACCCAGCCAGAATAATTTAGCAGAATTGCTAAATATAGTTATTATACTCGTGTTTGTAGCAGAAATAACTCATTCATAATGTTGTTGTTTTCAAAGTGAAAGGCAGTGATGTAGGTCATGGTCACACAGCACCTGCTGGGCACAAGCTCTGTGATCATAAATCAGAGTCTCGGAACGGCGTAACAATTATTATGTAATACCACTGATTCGCTGAGGACCTCGTGGAGACAACCCCAGCTCACATTGGTGAGGACAGAGGTGAGATACATCCTGGACAGGCCACAGAGCCACTCAACCACAATTCACCATCTCCATTTAACCTGACCCCATTCTGCATATCAACCGGGTCGAGCTGTTAGTGGGTTAATTCAGTGAAGTCACAAGAAGAAGGGGAAAACAATGTCACAGGGAACCCTAACGATCAATTTCCCCCCGAGACCTCTCTGAAATATGAGTTTGGAAGTAAAAAATGGGTTGCCTGTGTGTGTGTGTGTTGGCCTAGATATGATAAAACACAATGAAGCTTCATGAGACTCCTGAGTTCCACTTGTGTCTGGCCTACTTTCTTCTGAGGAGGGGGGGGGGGGTCTAGGATTTCAGTATAGCCACATAAAAAATGGACATTCATACATACACTACCATTCAAAAGTTTGGGGTCACATAGAAATGTCCTTATTTTTTAAGGAAAAGCTCTTTTTTTTTTCAATGAATATAACATTAAATGAATCAGAAATACACTCTGCACATTGTTTATGTGGTAAACGACTATACTAGCTGCAAACGTCTGGTTTTTAATGGAATATGTACATAGGTGTATAGAGGCCCATTTCCAGCAACCATCTCTCCAGTGTTCTAATGGTACATTTTGTTTGCTAATCGCGTTAGAAGGCTATTGGATGATAAGAAAACCCTTGAAAACCCTTGTGCAATGATGTTAGCACAGTTGAAAACAGTTTTGCTGGTTCTTTGACGAAAGCAAAATGAACATTTTGAATAAAAATCATTATTTCTAATCTTGTCAATGTCTTGACTATATTTTCTATTCATTTTGCAACTCTTTTGATGAATAAAAGTGCGAGTTTTAATGGAAAACACAAACAAATTGTATAGGTGACCCCAAACTTTTGAACGGTACTCTATCAACTCTGTTTTTTGACAGAACTTATACTCATGTAATTTGTTTTTGCAAATAACACTAAATATAATACAAATCATCATGCGCATACTCTTTTCGTAGTTTATTGTGCTGTTGGTCTGGCAACCCAGGCTGAACACCTGTAAACCCGACTTCTAGACAGTTAGCGCCAGGGCCGTGGGTTTTGCGGGTAACAAAGAGGAAGTTAATTCTTCAAATGAAGAGACACCGTTTCCAAATGACAGCGAGAATTTATTTTTCTCTATTCACAGGTAACGGAAAACAATGATCTCACGCGGAGCCGGGCTCTCTTCTCCGGTCCGTCCCTTTACCTGGTCCCCCACCACAACAAGGGGACGCGGAACCAACACATCATTACACTAAGAAAACAAAAGATACAACGTAAACACTACACCACTGCTTAAATACCAATAATTTTACGACAGAATCCTTGGGTTTTCTTTATCAAAGCAGCCAACGTCTCATATTTGCAAGTACATTATGGTGAATGGGGGAAAAACAAGGGTAATTTGTGTTGTGGACAGGAAGAATGTCATGGTGAACACCTGAAATGGCCATTCACACGCTGCCCTCTTGTGAATTCACGTCTCTTTTCATAAACCTTTAGTCCGATGCGTCAAAACTCCCCAAACGCGCGCGCGTCACAGCGTCGTCCACGGTTGTTTGTTTGTGCGCAGGTGTGCGCTGACATTTTACAGGTAGCGATGGACGGGGGGGGGGGGGCGTTGTGTGTGGTGGAGGGTGGGCTGATCTGCATAATGCATAATAACCCAACCTCCACGCATACCCAACCCACGCCCCCTCCTGCTGCGGCGTATGATGCCATGTGTAGCAGAGGCCACAACTACAACTGGAGTTGTGTTACACACGTCTTTGGTCACACACATGCGGACTCATTTCAACAACATGCAGCTCCCTTACCTGTCCCACCATCTCTCTCCCTCCTCCTCCTCCTCCTCTCCAAATCCTCGCCGTCGATAATATCTCCTCCGCTGGGTTCTGCTAAATAGGGCAGCCGCTATATTCTCCAATCTGCCGCTCCAGCTGAGCAGTAAAATGCGTCTCAGAAACCCTTCCGTCCGTCAGCGCCCAAATCCCCCCCCCCCCCGGCCTGTACCCTGGATGATGCGGTCCAGTCAGTGATGAAATCCGCATAGGACAAGGAGGATGAAGCCACAGCACACGGCTCTCTCTCTCTCCTCTCTCTCACTGAACAGCCCACTTCCACGCGCGCAGTCACACAACACCGGCAGGAACCAGGCAGGCCAGGCGCGCGCAAGCAACGCTCACGGGCAGCGTGAAAGCATCGAGGCGGGGGGTGGGCGCACGGGGGACGCATGGGTGGGGGGCGCGCGTCAACTGCAGAGTCAGCGGTTCTCTTTTCAGCTACTATCATCCGCCGGTGTGTGTGTGTGTGTGTGTGTGTGTGTGTGTGTGTGATGATGTGATGCCCACATCACCACTGTGTCACACAGTCGAGCCTCCAGTGAGTCAAATCTGAAACCAGAGTCCTCAAGATTAGACCAGAAATGGTCCCAGTGCTCCAATAATAATATATACCGTAAAATATAAATTTCTTTAAAGCGTTCAAAAGTTTGGGGTCACTTAGAAATGTCCTTATTTTTGAAGGAAAAGCACTTTTTTTCAATGAATATAACATTAAAGGTGCATTATGTAATAAATCTAAAGCAACTGAACATAAAATCCTCCTAATATGTCACAGAGCCTCAGGAATAATGTTCATATAACAAACTGAACTCACCACCAACAACAGTACAGACAAAATATTTGCATTAAAAAAAATATTTTGCAGACTGCAAATCATGTTTATGTTTTTAAATCATGTTTTGACATAAAACGAAAACGAAACCTAAAAGACCTCGGTATTTTGAATTTGAATGTAGTAACCGTTTTTGGCCACATTCTTACGTATGGCACCTTTAAATGAATCAGAAATGTCCACGGTTGGTGTTGTGGTTAGCACTCGACCCGGGTTCCTGGGTTCGAGCCCCATTTGGAACAACTTCGGAACAAGGGCCTTTCTACAAGGAGTTTGCATGTTCTCCCCGTGTGTCCGTGGGTTTTTTCCGGGTTCTCCGGCTTCCTCCCACAGTTCAAAAACATGCAATATGGGGATTAGGTGAATTGGTCACTCTAAATTGACCGTATGTGTGAGAGTGTGAGTTTAATGGTTTGTCTTTATATATGGCCCTGTGATAGACTGGCGAACTGTCCAGGGTGTACCCAGGACTATCGCCCAATGTCAGTCAGCTGAGATAGGCACAGCACCCCCCGTTACCCTCCGGTGGAGGATAAAGCGGTAGATGATGGATGGATGAATCAGAAATACACTCTATACATTGTTAATGTGGTAAACGACTATTCTAGCTGCAAACGTCTGGTTTTTAATGGAATATGTACATAGGTGTATAGAGGCCCATTTCCAGCAACCATCTCTAATGGTACATCATGTGAAGCTTGAGTCCAAGTCATCGGTGCTCGGGCAATCAAGTATAATAAGTCCTGTCCGAGAAATCAGGACTGCGGTCAGACTTGGGTAACACTGGCAGACAATCACGTGCAGAAACATAACCTCACTGCGTCAGAGTAATAAGACGTGACAACAAAAGAGAGGCAGAGACACAGGGGTCAGGGATCATAGTTTTAATGAAATAAATTTGGTTGGAGTTGGTTGATAATATTCAGTCGAGCTTCTGCGTGTTCTCCTCGAGGGTCCTCCTCATCTAGCTCATTCATCAGGTCACACAGCGTGTCCACCAGGTCTTCCATCAAAGCATACACCTGTAAGACGGATTCATGTAAGGATAGGATATAGGCCACACACTGGAAATCTATAACCGGTGCTTTTATATGACATCTTACAGAGCAACATTCTACAATACATTAAATTAAGAGCTTGATGTTTTAAAGGCGCCATATGCAATAATTTGGCCAAAAATGGTTAATACACACATTCAATTTGTTTTCTCCGCCATTGTAGTTCAGACGTAACTGGCAACCCGTGGTTGCTCGGCAGCTGAGACTCTACTGACTGCAATGATTGGTAGACGGCGGTAGGTGGCGCCACATGCCAAAACATGATTTCAAAACATAAATATGATTTGCAGTCTGCAAAATATATTTTTTAATGCAAATATTTTGGCTGTACTGTTGTTGTTGGTGAGTTCAGTTTGTTATATGAACATTATTCCTGAGTCTCTGTGACATATTAGGAGGATTTTATGGCCAGTTGCTTTAGATTTATTACATAATGCACCTTTAACTGCAGTTGTCCGTGTTATTATTGACGTCACCGACTTATTTTGTTTTTCTAGTGAAGTAATTCCGTATCAAAACAAGCACTTTTACTTTGAAAGGTAACACTTTATAAGCATGAACAAATATTGAATTCCTCATTTCTAACGCATGAATACTCATTAGTATGTAGTTTATTAACACAGTTATATATGTTTTACTCCTCTCATCAGCTGAGGAACAGTGTCCAAATAGCTGCCAATCAGCATCCACCTCCAACAGTGGAAAGATAATTAAAGGACTCACCTTTTTGTGCAGGAGCCTTGCGTAGATGTCCTTCTTATTTGGCTCCACATTTTGGTCATCGGGAAGTCGCCGATCGACTCTCTCCGGATCGCTCGGCGACACCGACTCTTTCCTTTGCTTGTCCTTGGCGAGCCTCCCCGCTTCGTCTCGTCTTTTGCCCTTCTTTTTGCCCTCCTTTGTGCACAAGAAGACAGAGCCATCGAGAACATGTTGACGACGGATCAAATGATGGTGGGTGGGTGAGTGAGTGCTTGTGGAATGACTGCCTCCTGCACACTTGATGGGTATGATAGTATTTCATGTTCTGCACTGTTTGAGTCAACATATAGGTGTGTGTGTCGCACAGATGGCTTAGATGAGTCCAGGTCCTTTAAATTCACACCCTGGCCAGGGCACACATTTGGACATTTGGAGAGCAGGTGCACATTTTCACACCATGTTCTGTTACCATGGTACTCTGTGAGTAATAGTCTGTACCTGACCTATGATTCACGCCGAACACGGAGGAGAAAATCACTCAGGAAAAATATACACTAACACACTTACTCTTAATGGCTCAAAATGATTACACGGACCATGTTCGAGTGCCAAATTTACACCTACAACATTGGTTATGTGGCAGACGACAACGTCGCATCAGCTACGTCTGAATAACACTTTTGAACCAATAGCTAATATGCAAATTCTCAACCCGGAAGTACCTAAATAAAAACTTGAGGTGGTGAGGCTGTGTTTATAGAATCAAATAATGAATTAAAACCCCCTTAGCGGGAGAAATAAACTTGAATTCTACATTCATACTGAATTAAAAATGCTTGTGCTGCCACTCAGTGGCCAAACATTTAACTCATCTCTAACCTCCACTGATTTTTCAGCTGTTGGTGACTTGGCCTCTTCTTTGTCATCAGCTTTCATTTTGGATCTCGACACACTCCTCGCTGTTTTGGCGGCTGCTCCTCCCTTTTCCTCATGCTTCTCGCCTTTGCTTGCGTCTCCGGGCAAATCTGTTGTGACTCAGTAACATCAGGATTTACATGCTCGACCTCAATCTGCACTAACGTTCAAAAGTGTAGGGTCACGTATACGCGTATAAGTTTTCCATTCGTCAAAGAACCAGCAAAAGTGTTTTCAAAAAAGTGCTTTTCCTTCAGAAATAAGGACATTTCTAAGTGACCCCAAACTTTTGAACGGTAGTGTAAGTCTGAGTAAAAGTGTGTGCATCTCACCGGCATCAGAGATCAAGGATTCATCCTTTTTATCTGTCCCCGTTTCTCTTTCAGGGAGGCCCAGCAGGTTCCTGAGCCACACAGCTTCATCTGCCATCCTGTCCAGGAGTCCCACCCACAGCTGCTGCCTGCAGGGGGCACCAAACACCACCACAACAACAACAAGGGTTCGAGCATCACTGCACACACTGCTACATGAATGTGACCCGTGCTTGTTTATGCCTCACCCGATAACTGCCGCCGATAAATGGCTGCATTTCAGCTCTGAGGGTTCGGAAAGCTCGAGGGGCAGAGAGTTGAGCTGGGCCAAGCCCTTTTCTCTGGTGAGGGAGTCCTGAGGTGACTCTTCAGGCAGAGACAGCACAACCTTCGGGGAATATGGGAATGTGTTACCATCTTTGTGTGAAATGGAATAAAAAAAAAAATACTTCACTCTGGACTCAACCGGTAACCATGTGTTATTATAGACCACATTATTTGCCTTTCTACCTGCTGGAGAGAATCAACAGAAAGGTCCCAGGTGAGCTCTGGGTTAACTTTTTGCCACAGTCTCTTCAGGTCCTCCACTGGCTGATAACGGTATTGCAACTAAAAAGAAAAAAAGAAAAAAGGGCACAAACTGTCAGCTTGTTTAAATCAGGGTTGTAAACATTAGTGACCTCCACCAGTAGGTGGAGTATGTATTCTAGTTGTTTACTGCAGCTTTCTGATATTGCCAATTACAACTTTCCTGTTTAATAATTTTAAAATAATGATTTTAAATACATTCCAATGTTTGGTTAATTTCTGCTTGATTTTAAATTGTTTTCATTTCTATAATTGTTTTTGTTATAATTTCCAATGTATTTCCTTGCCTGTAAAGTACTATGAATTGCCAACTACCATTCAAAAGTTTGGGGTCACTTCCTTATTTTTGAAGGAAAAGCACTTTTTTTTTCAATGACTATAACATTAAATGAATCAGAAATACACTATACATTGTTAATGTGTTAAACGACTATTCTAGCTACAAACGTCTGGTTTTTAATGGAATATGTACATAGGTGTATAGAGGCCCATTTCCAGCAACCATCTCTCCAGTGTTCTAATGGTACATTGTGTTTGCTAATCGCATTAGAAGGCTATTGGATGATTAGAAAACCCTTGTGCAGTGATGTTAGCACAGCTCAAAATATGTTCTTTTGAATGAAAATCATTATTTCTAATCTTGTCAATGTCTTGACTATATTTTCTATTCATTTTGCAATGAATAAAAGTGTGACTTTTAATGGAAAACACAACAAAAATTGTATAGGTGACCCCAAAGTTAACCCATTTAAATCACACTGCTGTGCAAACAAACTCATTAAGAGTATGTTGACAATATATGATTAGTTAATGACCTACCAAGAATAATGATACTAAAAAATATCATTTTGGAGTTTTAAATGAATGGGGGCTAAGATAAACAATAATTGAGGGTTAGAGAGGGGCAGCCATACAATGATGTTCATACTCCCAACTACACAACAGCACGATGAATGGGTAATTTCACAGTAAAATATACCAGGACAAAGGGACCACACAAAAGCAAATGATCATGAAATTGGACACAATTATGGACGATGGATCAGACCATGTGCCGTGGGAAAAACAACACAAGGAAAGTAAAGGAGACCAAGGAGTTACCTTGGGGTTTTCGCGAAGAAACCGTTCCTCTTCAGTGAGGTAGAGCTCTGCAGGAGAGCTGGGTCTCTCAGGTGTTCGGACGCCGCGCAGCACCTCGGACACGATCGACTTACACACTGTGACCCTTGCTGTCTTTTCCAGCTTGGTCTGCACATGGACAAAAACAGACACACAGGTGTCAGAAAAAGAAAAAAAAACACTGTTTCTGTCCGTCTGTAAAAACTACCTTGATAAAAAGCCTTTCATCTGCAGTTTTGTCCTGGTACAGAGACACTCCTCTCAACGTGACCCGCATTGAGGCTCCTTGAAGCAGCACAGGGTGAGTGTTGAGCTGCCATATTTCAGTTTCTATTCCTGGCTTCTCAGACTTGAATATAAAGGTCACGCGTCGGGTGTCACCAGGAAGAATCACACCTTGGTGGGAACAGAGACAACAGGAAACAGAACTGGGTCAAAGCAACGACGGATTGACACTCCTGCAAATAATTTGTGATGTAAGAGACTTGGCAGCAGGTGAGTGTGTGTGTGTATACCAGAGGAGGAATCGAAGAAGAAGTGCGGCTGCTTTGTTTTGGATTGGAGGAAATGAAAGCTGCAGCGCCTGGGAAGCTGCTGCCAGCTATAGAAGACGGCCGTGGAGCCTTCGTTGTGCATCTCCAGATGCGACGTGACGACTTCTCCGGACGCCGCCTCAAAGAGTATCGTGGCGCCGATTCCTACTTCTCCCTGATCGACGAAAGGGGAACAAGGAGATGAAGCTGAATAGAAGAGAGTCAACGTACATTTTCGTGCTGAACAATGTATAGAGTGTATTTCTGATTATTTAAAGGTGCCATGTGTAAGAATGTGGCCAAACAAGTCTTTTAGGTTTCGTTTTCTGACGTAACTGGCAACCCGTGGTTGCTCGGCAGCTGAGACTCTACTGTCTGCAAGGATTGGTAGGTGGCGCCACATGCCAAAACATGATTTCCAAACATAAACATGATTTGCAGTATGCAAAAGATTTTTTTTAATGCAAATATTTTTGGCTATACTGTTGTTGTTGGTGAGTTCAGTTTGTTATATGAGCATTATTCCTGAGTCTCTGTGACATATTAGGATGATTTTATGACCAGTTGCTTGAGATTTATTACATAATGCACCTTTAATGTTATATTCATTGAAAAAAAAAAAAAAGAAGCAATTTCTGCAAAATGCATCAACTCACTGTGCAAAGGCCAGTCCGTACCTGTCTAGTGGCAGAGTTTCCAGTCCAGGGAGCAAGATGACCGCAGAACCTCAAAGCAGGAATGCGCCCAACTGACTGAGCCTCATCATTCTCTGGATCACTGCGATGGAAAAGGGAGAGAAAAACCACTCTGAATAAACTGTTTATTTAGAAGATGCTGTCTTGAGTGAAAACATCCAAAAAACAGAAAAAATCTCCCTGGTTGTGATGTGGTCGTCACAAAATCAGCATAAAGTCATGAATGTTAGCTGTTCTTTTAAAATCCTGATCTCGACGAGGCACAAAATGTCGTCTTATTACATCAACTGGATGTAATTTAATGTATCTGTATACAAAATACAGTTTTTTAAAATGATTTCCCAAGATAAATGTATTATTTGATCATCAGACAGGGGATCCCAGTCACACATCTCATTCCCACACCAACAGAGGGAGTTGGGACTGAAAAAAAGTCTAGTATAATAAGAATATAAGCAAAAAGTTGACCTCCAAGTCACTTCCTGAGAAAATAAAAGCTCTGCACTGCTCTTCACTGTGCTTCTATCAAGTTGTACGAGTACAAGATCTGACAAAAAATGTAATAAATTAAAAAAACCTGGTCAAATTTAATCCAAAAGTGTGATTTAAACAAACCCAACAGCATCATAATGATCTTAAATGTATTCTTCATTTTACCAAGTGAAAAAAAAAAAGAAGGGTGAAATAGCCCTTTAAAGCAAGGGTCTCAAACTCAAATGACCCTGGGGACCACATGAGGTTCAACTCTGATCAGTAGGGGGCAGTCAAGTAAAGAAAAGCCCAACTAAGGTGTTTGTTTTAATATGTAAAGACATTATTCACAATAAAAACACCAGATGATCTGCTGTATTCAAATAATAAAAAAAAGCTATTCTTCTTACGGGTCGTCTTCCTTCTCCTTCACCTCCTCCTCTTGCTCCATCTCCTTCCCTTCTTCCTTCTCCACTAAAGGACTGCGGCACACTGCGACCGACGTGAACGTCTTGCCAGAGCCTGTCACCTCCAGCGCGCTGATGTCCTGAAACGAGAGCGACACACGGAGAGAGTCGGGCATGCTCTTCAGTCGAGTGTCAATAGATTTGTGTCTCCTCTCACATGCAGAAGGTACAGACACAGAAGACAATGTCAGGTGTCTGAGGACAGGACAAGGTGTTGGGGGGACACATTGTTCCAGCTTACAAAAGGTACATGGAACTCTGTTTGAGTGGCACATTTACATTATTGTGATTCTGTGAGCAGAGCTCGACCACAATATCAGCGAAAAGGCATTGTTCACAGAGGCGTATTGACTATATATATAGGAACACACCAGTCCAATCAACTGTCCTCACACCTACGGTGCAATTCAAGCTCCTCGAACACTGAACGACTGAAACCAAAACTGAAAGAGCTTATTGTTTACAGACGATATTCGACGACAAGGACCAGCCAGGAAGTAAGTATGAGTAATTGCATCATCAACGGAGCAAGCAACCTTTATCATCTTCTCTCTAGACTGCTTTAAAACACCCGAGCAGTGAAGTTTTTAGGCAGATTATATGCACCGTTAGTATTAGAGTAGTATAAATGATCTGATTCTCAATGCTTTCTCTTCTCCCTCCCTTTTGAGAGCCCCACTCTGAGCCCATCGCACCTTTTCTCTCTTTTTGCACATAATATGTCACAAAGCCAGTGACTGACAGGACGATCTGTCTCTGTCCGTGTGTTTGTCAGGAGGTACTTCCAAAACTCCAAAATTGCCCGATCACATTAACCACCGACACGACAGAGCGTGCCACAACGAAGTTCTCTTATGTCACCGGCTTAGGTGTGTGTGTGTTTGTTACGTCTTTGGGATATTTTTTGGCAGAAATGCCGACTTTGTCAGGACCAATCATCCTCATGGGGACCCAAACTTTTTAATTTTTTCAATCATTTTAATACTTATATTTGGGACCCTGGAGGCACTATGAGTAGGCAAAGTGTTAAAAAAAGATGACTCACTCATGTTTTTGTGTCCCGCCTCAGTCTTATGGTGCGTTCCAGAGCCCATCCAAACCAGTTGGATGTGGGACTTATCCTAACTCCAACTACAAAAAGTGCACTGGAATGCCTGTCGAAGTGGGACCTCCAACCAGCGAAGTCGGGGCTGGTCGACCTATCCCCACTTCACCAAAATGAAGTCGGAGAATAATGGCGGCTGAAATTATGTCGTCGTCGTTATTTGTTAGATATGTAGGGCTACGGTAAAAGTATGCGAATTACGTTATATGTATCTCTGTTACATATACGGCTCGCTTGTGTATGCAAGTAGACTGAATTGCCGAAAGCGCCGCGATCGTCCATGTTTTCTAACATTCGACTTCAATTGCTGGAACGCTTTGAAGTAAGAGCTAAAATTCAGCTAGAATAAGTCCCACATCCCGTTTGTTTGGATGGGCTCTGGAATGCAACATAAGTACAGGAAATAAAACACGCGATGTTGACTTCCGCACTCATTGTTACGTCAAAATGAGACAGTCCTGGAATTGTTGCCTTGCGGAGCTCCGCTTTGTCCGTTAAAAAACGCGAGAGTGCAGGCGAGGGAGCAGAGGAGCCGAAGTCCGGGAAGTGTTCTATTCTTGGCTGCACAGTGCAGCACAGAGTCCTACACAAACTTCCAGCATCAGAGGATTTACGTGTCCAGTGGATACATTTTATATATGATGGCAATGTGCCGGCTAGAGTCGGCAAACGATGGCTTTTCCATATGCTAACTGCTGTTAGCTGCCGGAGACATAGTTTCCTGTGTCTCATTTGCATTTAAAGAGACAGGCACTCAAAAGCGAGCGTTCTGAACAGGGCTGTTTTGTCACGGTGATTGAACTGCTGTGGTGCTTCATCCTTAAATAATTTTGACACCAGGGAACTAGGTTAACTTGGAGAAATAGGGTATAATATGTCGACTTTAAAGCTAAGATTTGAAAAATGGTTAGGTTATGGTTGGGGATCACGCTTTTATTTAGGTTGTCCAGATACATGAAAATCAGTGTAGTGTCCTCAGAGCTGCACAAATGTGTGGCAGAGATAAAAGTCATTTGAATACACCTTTTCATCGCCAAAACATCAATTATTTAGGCTGTTATTGGGACCAAATGGGAACTGGCTGTGCAAAGGAAATGCACATCTGTGCTTATTTTTGTTTATTCCTTGTACCTCTGCTAATGTAGTCATTGTAATTCAGAGACAACATAAAGGCAGGTTGTGTGCCTTCTCTCGATTTTCTTAATTGTACCTCCTCCGTGTCAGCATGCATCGTTCATTCATCTCATTACACTTGCATGCACTGAACGCACATTTTGCAGGCGATAAAATACGAGCATAAGAACCCGCTTTGAATTTATACCATGAATATACATGCCCACATGTGTTTGTGCAGTGTACGTGAGATTGTCCGCCCTGCTCGTGTTCTGCAGTATGTTCCCTGTAGAGCAGACCTAGGACAGCTTGCCCAGAGCTGGATGATCACAGGCTGTGAGTGATTATGAGCAGCGCCAGCAGCTACAGCAGCAAGAGACAGAGTGTCCTGTGGGTGTGAGCGGCTTCACTGGGGCTCAGAGGTTTGGACGAACGAGTCACGAAGCTGTGCGCGTGCTAAAACCAAAACGGGCCGCAACATTTCATCGAGATCTGTCTAAATGATTCCAAAGAAAGAGGCAGGGAAGCAGGGACTGCTTATTGTAAACAATGGCTAATTATTCAAAAGACGCATGTTTAAGTTCTATTTGTAATGTATAGTAGCATAAACTTGGCTGCTACTGTAAATCCGATACCGATATCACAAACTCTAGCATCTACCCACACAGATATTAGTCCGATATGGTCATTTTAGACCATATACTGTATGAATCTATGAAGCTGTTAACACACATTTGTGCTGAGTCATTTCAAAGACACGATTCTCCATCTGGGGAACAAATACTGTTCTCTCTAGCTATGATGCTATTGCTAATTTTTACTTGCATTATTACAGTCTGTGCACAGTGAAGCATGCAATATGTAGGATTTTTTACTTGTGAGGTAATTCTGATATTAAAGGAATACTTCACTGATTAGCATTTAGCTTTGTATTACTAGAATGGGGTAGTATTTTTGACAAATTGTGCTTCCCAACCTCAGCTTACCCTGAGTTGAGAAATATCTTAATTCTTTTTTTTGTTACGTGCCCACCAGTGACACTTGGTCCTGTTAGCGTAGCTGTTAGCAAAGATGGCGGTTAGCAAAGACACTGTTTACATGCTGGGAATGAGGCCCCGCCTCCCTACGAGTGGGTCTAAAAAGTGCGGAATCAGCGTTTTTTATTAGCCTCGTACCAAGTCAGTGTCACTGGATAGCAAAAAAAAGAATGAAGATATTTCTCAACTCAGGGGAAACTGAGGTTGGGAAGCACAATTTTTCATAAATACTACCCCTATTCTCGTAATACAAAGCTAGATGAAAAAAGTATCCTTTAACATTTGACCATAGAAAGTTAAATTAAATATGCATTACAGGCTTTTTCATGTCCGCGTCCTGTAGAAACTCCCTCAGCTCCTGGTACTGTTGCAGAAGGTAAGATCCCTGGCCCCAAGTGTGAGAGCCTGGACGCAGAGTACCAGCTCCTACAAGGATGAAAGTGTTCACACAGAAAGGATACGGTCAGTCTTACAGCCTAAATGCAAGTGTGTTTATTTGATTATGACCTCAATGTGACTACTAGTACAATTAAAGTAAAAACATTTCTTTACTTTCATTTTTTTTTTAAACCATACCCACAAAGAGGTTGCAGTGTTTACTTCTGATCAATAAAGTTATCATGATTGCTGAGACTGAAAACAGGGACACGGTGTCGGCGACTCTGTGTATTCTACCTGACTCCCGGCAGATGCTGCTTGGTTGTCCTACATGTGTGACAGGCTCACGTCTGCCCTGCTCTGTCTGAGTCAGAGTGGCCGAGATGCCGCTCATTTCATCCCCATAGCGCTGGGGTAGACTCCAAAACTCACTGCCCACACGGTAACCCTAAGACATTCACACAAAGACAATGGTACTTAGTAAATTGGAGAATTACAGCGTAATGTGAGTCTGACAGATGGATCATGGTCTTACATATCCAGAGTGGATGAAAGGCTTGACTTGGTGCAGAAACTCTCTCTGCTCTTGAATTTCTCTGTAGTGGTTTGTTTGGTTCATCATTAAAGTCTCGACTGGTTTGTTGAGCAAACCTTGAAAGAAAGAAAGAAAGAAAGAAAGAGCACCACATGAACAGCGATGACAGTGATGTAGACTTTGAATTTTGCGATCTCTTCCTGTTGCAGGTTGCTGTACTCGGCTCACCCGATAAGTAGCCCTGCTGTCGTCGCCGCTGCACCATGTGTGCATGCCAGTTCTGCAGGGCGTTGCTCTGCCTGTTTCTCTGCTCTGAAGAGACCTCACACCCACTCTCCACAGCCTCCCAGCTATGACTCCTACATGGAGGATCTCTCCGAGAATTTGGTATGCGCTTTAAAAACTGCATGGTGGAGAGAGCGAGAGGAAACAGTTGTAAATAAATAATCAAACTAATGATTGCTGAGTTCCATTCAGCTTCCCCAGATGAACTGTTAATGTGATCAGTGACGTTTGGTGCTTTAGTCATAAATGGCTGCTGTGCAATACGTTTTTATAAACGTACCTCTGAGTCCCCTTTGGCCTCCACATAACTCCTGAAATCGTCTAAACTGCCGAGGATGCTGTGTGAAAGAACCATTCCTTTGTCATCGAACCGAACACCTTCCCGGGGTACAAAGAAACACATGATTTAAGATTAAGATTAAAGTTATGACAAGCATGACAGCTATTTTGATAGCTGACATTTCGGTGGGGATTACAAAGCAAATTCATACAACTTACCCGAGTAGCCCAGAGGCTGAGAGTCATGGTCCACGTTCGGCTGATGAATCCTATCCTCACACGCCATAACCACTGGGTTTGATGGTCTTTCAATGGCTATGGGACATCAAAAACTTCAATATATCAATATGAAAAATATCAAATGTCACTCGCTATATATTTATACATATATATTTATCTATATATGTGTTCATATATAGATATATATATATATCTATATATATACATACATATACATATATAAATATATATACACACACATATACAAACATACATATACATATATACACATATAAATATATATACATACACACACACATACATTTGTGTATATACACATACAGATTTATACACATGCATATACATACACAAACATATATATACAAACCCATATATATATATACACACACACATATTTACACACACATACATATATATACACACCCATATATATACACACAGATACATACATACACATATATATATATATACACACACACAAACATATATACACACATATATACATATTTACACACTGGTACTGGTAGAGCGGCAAGAAAATGATACCAGTGTAGGAATGATATGCCAAAATCTCTACACCCCCCCCCCCCCCCCACACACACACTATATAATGAGTCATGTGGCATGTTCGTGATTCACTAAATTCAAAAGAGGTTACATCTCAACGTCCAGAGAGTGTGTGTCAGTAATCGAATACACGCATAGACAAAGCCATTAGCCTGGAACACTGACGTGGTTATGTAACTTTCTTCATTTGTTTTCATCCCGACCTGATGCCTGATCATCGTTTCCATGGCCACGGACGACAGCAAGTACTAGTCCTTTTACTTATGTAAATGTTTCTTCCTTCACAAAGGCAATAAATACCCTTGACCTTGATCAATCAAAATCAAAAGATACTGACTTGCAGTACTTTCATTTCCATTCCATGCTGTTGGATAAAATGACAGTCATCAGATGACAATTTACTTTAATATAATCGTGTAGGTTATGATCCCATAGGGCTTAATGTATCATCTGTGACCTTTCCATGCTCTGCATAAAGTTGCACACACACACACACACACACACACACACACACACACACACACACACACACACACACACACACACACACACACACACACACACACACACACACACACACACACACACACACACACACACACACACACACACACACACACACACACGTTGCAACTGACCTTATTCTCTTAACTCTCTTCTCGCTCATTGGGTTTATGAAGTCAAGGGTGTTGAGTTAGCAATGCTAATCAAGCTAGCCTACAGCCACAGTCTCCTTGTGTTTCGTCTGACGCGTAACCATGGCAACGGACCAAAACACGGCAGCGGACCAAACCACCCCCCTGCCTGCCTTCTGCGCATTAATCAGCAGGGCTGCAACGGTAATTCGATTATTAATCGTTACTAATTTAATCAGTTTGAGTGTTTTTTCTTAATCAAAACAAGCTTTTTTAATTGTTCAGCTTCTTAAATGTGAATATTTTGATCCGTTTGACAAAGAAATAATTTAAACTGAATAATTGTTCAGTTTTTTCAACCCTTTCACCAAACAAGTACTAGATTAATCCAGAAAATAATTGGCAGATTAATATATAGTGACAAGAATCGTTAGCTGCAGCCGTATTAATCTAATCTACCTTTATTAGTAACTAAAAAAGGTAGTAGTATTTGTTTGTTTGTTTATTTTTTAAACTATGAAATAAACAAACAAAAATCTATAAAAATACATACATAAGAATAAATGTATATATTATTTTGATACTTATTTATTAATCAAATATTAAAAAGAAAGTATTATATTATTATTATTATTACGCAAAATGGCAGTCATGCTTATTTGTGGCTTAAGTTTCCACGAAACACTGTGTTCTCTCAAGGGACACAACAACCTCCTCTGTCGGTTAGAATGACGCGGGTGTTCGGGTGGAGTTGGATAACCTGTATAAAAGGCAGCTGACAGCAGCCTCCGCGCCAAACACAAGCTCCGCAAAACCTCAGCCCACGGACTCTGCCTCTGCCCACAGTGCGCGCGTCACCACAGGCGAACACCATGGAAATGGGCAGCCTCTCCACCGGCGCACAGACCGCCCCGACCCCTGTTACGCACCAGCTCAGCTGCTCCGCGTATTCCCAGTTTCATGTAAACGTGGACGGTCAGAGCGCCGGGTCCTCATCCAAAATCTTAATGGCTTACAAAAACGCATCGCAACACCTGAATTCGTCCGGGATTAAAGCTGGTTTGGGGATAATCAAAGCGGCCACGTCTCAGTGGAAACAAGACAAGAAGACGCGTTCAGGACCAGCCGTGAGGCAACTGTCTGCTGCCAGCAGCGGCCACCACCACAAAAGATCTCCACTGGATCACTTGGCGGCACTGGTTCTACATGGTCAGAGTCGCCAGATGGGACAAGAGCACAGACAAGACGCTGTTTACTCCACCAAGCCCCAGAACAGTAAGCGCATTGTGGTTCTTGGTGCGCCCCGGGTCGGCAAGACCTCCATCCTGAGACGGTATCTCCGGGATGGATTTGTGGAGGAGTACTCCCCCACCACTGAGGATTTCCTCAGAAAACTGTTTCGTATCCGCGGCGAGACTTACCAAATCGACGTCCTGGACGCGTCCAGAGAAAGGGACTTCCCAGCCAAGCGACGGTTGTCAATCCTCACTGGTGCGTATTCGCCTCTGTCCTTCAAAATCTATGCATTTTCAGTCAAGAGGTGTTAGACCTGTGCGTAAAGGCGCGTTTGGAGAATGTATGCATGCACATAAGTCCTGATGAAATAACTGATTTGTGTCTTTGCACTGTTTTTCTGCAGGGGATATTTTTCTTCTGGTGTTCAGTCTTGATGACCGCAGCTCTTTCGAGGAGGTGTGCGTCCTACGGCGGGAGATCCTGGCTGCGAAATCCAAACTCACCAAAACAACTGGGCCAGAGACGTGTCCACAGCCACAGGTTCCACTGTTGGTCTGTGCCAACAAGGTGGACCTCCCGGAGTCTGAGAGACAAATATCCAAAGCAGAGGTGCTCCAAGCCCTCGGTGATGACTGTGCCTATTTTGAAACGTCTGCAAAGGACAGCATTAATCTAGAGACAGTATTCGAGGCTTTGGCAAAGCGAGGCGGACTTCCGACAGAAACTGGTCCGTCTCAGCACAGGAAAGTGTCCCTCCGTTCGTACCAGGCAATGCGCAGCGGCCGTGTGGCGGGGAGGGGGAGCCAGGCACCCGATCCGGCGTGCGGCGTCCTGTACCCGCTTGCGCGCCGGCCGAGTTTCAGCACCGATCTGCGACAAGTGATTGGGCCACACACGGCAAGGAAGCCGGCCAAAGCTCTGGACAGGTGTCCGATTCAGTGAGAGGAAAACACGGGAAAGCAGCAACGTTCAATGTGTGTTGGTTACAAATGTATAATAATGTCCTCATGAGTTTATTTAAAAAAATAAAAACTTAAGAGTAATTGCCTAGTGCGTTATCTATCTATCTATCTATCTATCTATCTATCTATCTATCTATCTATCTATCTATCTATCTATCTATCTATCTATCTATCTATCTATCTATCTATCTATCTATCTATCTATCTATCTTCTATCTATCTATCTATCTACCCACACTCTTAGAAATAAGGGTTCCAAAAGGGTCCTTCTAGGGCTGAGGTTCTACCTGGAACCATTTGCTTCTGAAAAACCCTTTACCAAAGAAAGGGTTTTCAAGGGTTCTTGGTAACACTAATGGTTACAGTGAGAACCATTTTGATCCTGAGAACCCTTTAAAACCCCTTTCCTGAATAAAGGGTTTTAAAGTGTTCTTGGTGGAACCTTTTTAGAAAGGTTCTACCTGGAGCCAAAAGCAGTTCTCCTATGAGGACAAGCTGAAGAACCTTATATGGTTCTACTTAGCACTTTTATTTCTAAGTGTATCTATCTATCTATCTATCTATCTATCTATCTATCTATCTATCTATCTATCTATCTATCTATCTATCTATCTATCTATCTATCTATCTATCTATCTATCTATCTATCTATCTATCTATCAAAAACGTAAAGGTGGGAGGCTGTTGAGTCAGAAAACTGAGTATTGGCTCACAGTTTCCATACTACAGTATATTCTTCTAAAACAGCGCTCTGTCACCCACCTTCCTGTGTGTACACTGGAGTCATGATGATAGCCAGGACTCCCCAGCCTGAAGCCCACACATCCTAAATAACCACATTAAAGCATGTGGCTTCCCTTTATACTTAGACAGGCAGGCCCATGACTCAGTGGGATCTTCATGCCCTTGTTCTTTGGCACAGACACAGATATATATCACACCACTCAAGCCTCACATTTATAATATATCCCATATGATCCACAAGTACTTTCTTGTGCTCCGAGCATTAAGCAAACATGAAATCCAACTGCTTCTCATCATGCAGCGATCGATGAATTGACAACACACCTCCCACATGCTCACCAAAAATAGTGTTCACAGTGCATAACATCTCTAATCCCTTCTTTATGTATCGTGCTTGTTATTTACACATGTCACTTCACAGATCGCATGTGTATTTTTCTCGGGGGGGGGGGGGAGAAAAAAAAAACGCTCTAATTGGGTACCATTGTAAAGACGTGTGGTGAGTCATAATGCCCCTGCAGCCTCACAACAATGTCCCCATGTCACGGTCACACTGAGACCGTGTAGAGCGACAGACAGAAACCAAAAACCTGGATAAAAAGAACTAAAAATAATCCTTTTTCCTCTTTCTGTGTTCAACGCGAACATGAAAAGCAACCTGTCTTCACCTCCAGCTCCTCGTTAGTCTTTAGGAATCAGCGGCGGAAAGGCTTTCAAACATCAGCTCACTATAGGTTCAACCACAACACAGTTGGAATATTCAGTTTGGGGTCACCTATACAATTTTTTGGTGTTTTTTCCATTAAAAGTCACACTTTTATTCATCCAAAGAGTTGCAAAATGAATAGAAAATATAGTCAAGACATTGACAAGATTACAAATAATGACACGATTAGCAAACACAATGTACCATTAGAATACTGGAAATGCGCCTCTATACACCTATGTACATATTCCATTAAAAACCAGACGTTTGCAGCTAGAATAGTCGTTTACCACATTAACAATGTATAGAATGTATTTCTGATTCATTAAATGTTATATTCATTGAAAAAAGTGCTTTTCTTTCAAAAATAAGGTAGTGTATCTATCTACCTACCAACCTACCTACCTACATGCTTAGCAAAGGGGTTCCAAAAGAGTTCTTCTACAAGGGCTGAGGTTCTACCTGGAACCACTTGCTTCTGAAAAACCCTTTCCTGGATAAAGGTTGCTTTTCAAGGGTTCTTGGTGGAACCCTCCAAAAGGGTTCCAGGTGGAACCTTTTAAAAAGGTTCTACCAGGTGCCAAAAAAGGTTCTTCTCGTATATGGTTCTACTTAGCACTTTGATTTCTAATAGTGTACCTACCTGCCTACCTACCAACCTATCTACCTACCAACCTACCTACCTACCTACCTACCTACCTACCTACCTACCTACCTACCTACCTACCTACCTACCTACCTACCTACCTATCTACCTATCTATCTATCTATCTATCTATCTATCTATCTATCTATCTATCTATCTATCACAACAATGGACGAGGGCTCCAAAAGGGCTCCACCCTTTTGGAGGGTTCCACCAAGAACCCTTTTCAAACCCTTTATTCAGGAAAGGGTTCTCTGGATCGAAATGGTTCTTACTGGAACCATTAGTGTTACCAAGAACCATTGAAAAACCCTTTCTTCAGGAAAGGGTTTTTCAGTAGCAAATGTTCCAGGTAGAACCCCAGCCTTTGTAGAAGGACCCCTTTGGAACCCTTATTTCTAAAAGTGTATAAAAAGATGTTAAAAAGCGCTATACTGTATTGCCCCCAGCACTAATTGGCTGAAGTCCTTCAAAACAAGATATGGCTGTCCCTCAATCTGGCACAACACTTCTGCTAGGACTTGCTAGCGTGTCTAAACCTAGTGGTGCATCGTAGCAGACATGTCCGTTTGTCAACAGTCCAATCAGTCGCTATAGTTCGCGGCAACCGAGCCGAGATCGCGCCACAGATGTCAGGGCGGAGGGAGGGAGCCAACTTGTCACGCAATTACAGGACATGACAGACAAATGGAATGGAGAAAAACTGCACCAACACCCACAGAAGCACCTGGCCTCCACCTGTTACCTCTGTTTTCCTCAGAAAAGAAACTCAGACGAGAAGTGAAACTTTAAACCAAACTATCACGAATTGTCATTGGTTAGGTGTGAGATGTGTGTGACACTATAAAAGACTCTTCACCTGTCAACACACGACACAGCTGAAGTAACACTCGTGCAGGTGGGTCAAATATAAACATACGACATGTCAGTGTTTCAAACTTTTAACATTTCCAAACTTAATCTTTCAATTTTTTACAGAGCTCATACCATGTCAGAGATGCCACGTGGAAAACCTTGGATCCCAGGTTGCACCCTGCTCCTGTTGTTCGTGTTATGCAGCCAATTCCCCTCTGCAAAAAGTCAAGGTAAATTATGATTATGATGCAGCTCATGCTTGAAGATTATTGCGTTTGTATGGTGCCATATAATGTACCATTAGAACACTGGAGAGATGATTGCTGGAAATGGGCCTCTATACACCTATGTACATATTCCATTAAAAACCAGACGTTTGCAGCTAGAATAGTCGTTTACCACATTAACAATGTATAGAGTGTATTTCTGATTCATTTAATGTTATATTCATTGAAAAAAAGGGCTTTTCCTTAAAAAATAAGGACATTTCTAAGTGACCCCAAACTTTTGAATGGTAGTGTAACACTGTAAAAGAAAGGCAAGCAGTGGAGATTAGGATGTCATGCTCCTTTATGTCCACTAGAGGGAAGCAAGGATACACATTTTTTTTTAAGTAAGTGGAAATGTTTTCACCCTATTTATAGTGGACTGGAACACTTGGATGAAAGAGAAGATATTGCAGTGGAAGAAACCACACTTTCTTGGTGGTTGGATGGTCGGAAATCTTGGGAACAATTTTTGTGATTCAGTGAGACCTTGGTGCACGACAATTGATATTGATATCACTTCCCCTAATTGGATTTATTATGGATCCCCTCCAGTCTCCCATATATCCCATTTGTCTGCAGTATGTGCTACATATGAGTCATTGTGCTCTCAAGAGTGATGTATGGCTGTTGGGACTTGGGGGAAATTGGTAAAATGTACTTGATTGTATGTCATAAAATGTCTTGTCCCTGATCATTTGTTTATAAAATGAAATTGTGGGTAATATATAATACGTTTAATTGTTTCTTGTGGATTGTGTCATTCATGCACATTGTCAGGATTGAGGATGGCAGGTCACCCTCAGCCTCACACTTTGACTAATGTAGACGTTTATCTGTTTTATTAAATCTGCTGAGCTTGTATTTACCCTGATAAAGAATCCGTGATCTACACGTGTTTCTGTGATTCTCATTACGTTGCTTGCTGTATCATATTGAACAAATGGCATCTTTGCAAAGGATAGCACAGAGAAAGTGCTAACGAGGAAAAAAAGCTGAAGGTTGAGGGGACGCAAGCATCTTGGGCACTGTGCGAAATACAGAGGGGTCTGGAGGGGCTAGACCCCCCGATTAACATTCGAGACCCCCTGAAAGTCTCAAATGCAACATTTGAGGGGGGTCTAAATACGTTGCAGTGTAATTGGAAAACACGTTTTTTCCCGAAAAGAGTTTGTAATTTCAGTTTTACATACAGTATATGATCTACATATACACTTTGCATGCTTTCTTATCCCTCAAAACCAGACAAAATGTAAATTATTTTATTTGTAATTATGTATTTTAAATGTTTTAATGAATTGCTTTCCAAATGGCGCTGTGGAAAAGGCCCACACAAGCCCACATCTGACAGGGAAAAAAGCCAATAATGCAGGGTGGCACCTGGGGTGGTGAAACAGTATTGCACAACAAATGGGAGATGGGAGATGGGAGATGGGACCCCCCCCCCCCCGATTATGAATGGGTATTTCGCACACTGATCTTGGGAGGATGTTGAAGTATGGAAGAGAAAAGTCCGAGAGGGAGTAGATGAGAGATTTAACACCCAGATTTGCACACTCGTGCTCAAACTTGCCAGCAAACACGCATCTGTTCATTTTTAGCTCGCGTTAAAGTGGATCACCTTCACCATCTCCATCATCACCCCTTCACCCCCAGTCTGAGTGAGCTGAAGCTTCACCCATGGCTCCAAATAAACCCCACCTCACCATTGTATCCCCCCTGTTATTTGAAATTCAAAAACAATTACATGGATCAGATCATAATGTATTGGAATGGACCTGAAATAAGGGATACTCCGGGGGAAATTGAGTCAAAATGCCTTGGTTTAAATGGGAGGAGACATCAACAATAGAAGGATGTGACACACACCAGAGGTTTTCTTGCTTCCTTCCTTTAAAGAAACTTCATAGTGGAATAAATTGAAGTTTATCACTAAAAGAGCTTGAATGCTGTTCGCGTGTTGAAATTCAACTCTTTGTTTTTTTAAATAAAAAAAACATACCAAACGTGTGCAAATCGGTGTAGCACGCTAAGAGAGCTGCGGACAGTCCCTCTGGAGATGCACATTTTCGACGTGAACTAAAGACAATACTAGGAAATAGGAAGCCCCCCGTCCATAAGCCAGGTTGAAGAGGTTTCTCAGAAAGAGCAGCGACAGACGTTGTCAAAAGTTCACAACGCGGGCCTGGTACAACACAGCTAGTCACCTGGGAAGTGGAAGAGCTCGATCCAACGCGATGGCTGAAGGTAAGACAACTTGACCTGACCTATGATGATTGAAAATATAACAGCAGCGATCCTTTTGAGTTTCAAAAGAAGTGACATTTACAGTGATATTGGAAACAGCACAAGAGAGACAGCCGCAGACATAATGAAGACCTTAATAATAATAATGATAATAATAATAATAATAATGTCTTTTTGGCATCATTTCACAGCAATACCACTACGGGAAAAGAAGCAGAGAACTCTACCTCGATCTGATGGGTGTGGTCTCAATAACTTTGACGGTAGGCCCATTCATTGTCTCTCTCTCTCAGTTAATGGCTTCATTGGATTTTCTGGTTAACTGGTAACTTTAATAGTTCCATTCCCCCGATGTTTGTTATCCTCCAGCACTTGGTCTGTCTTTGACAGTGTGAACAGAGAGAATTGTGAATGTGAATTAAAAAACGGTTTAAAGTGTAAACATAAACCTGACTAAATGCTGTAGTGTCATATTTACGATATGGACCAAGACTCATTCCTCGATATTTTTAGGCTGAATATCGATATCCGATATATATACACACCGGAACACAGGTTTCTTCACCTGGTTCATGAATAAATCCTCGTTCAAATAATCAATAATAACTAGTACATTTTGAAATCAAAGCTCCGTACTATACAGGCGAACAAGGAACTATATCGACATATGCGATATGGTCTAATTCCATATCCCATTGAAAAATATATTGATTTATTTTTTCTATATAGTGGAATATTATTGCGTGAATGTGAATCAATACTCACAAGACGACGTTTAGGACCACGACATCACACTGTGAGAAAGGGTAAAACCATCCACAGAGGCTTTTCACAACCTCATTACCAAAGTTGTAGCCATCAAACTAAGGCTGCAACTAACGATTATTTTAATAAGAGATGAACCGATCGATTATTTTTTCAATGAATCGGTTTTAAAAATAGAAACATTTCTATTTTCCGCATCTTTATTCAAAAACTGAAAATTACTTCAAATTCAAATTGGAAGATTTCGGTCGAACCGTTTTCCCTCTGCTATGTTTCATGTCCAAAATACAAGCTGTGGTCGCTCACACTATAGCTTTTTCCGCACATCTTATTAAGATTAAGATTAAGAACCCTTAGCTCTATTAGCTCGCTGTGGGCGTGCATGGACCGCCATGAACGTAAACAGTTCCGCGGCTACGAGTGACGTATTAATCGCGTGACTCAACGAATCGATAACGCAATTCGTTGCCAACGCTTTAGTAATCGATTTCATCGATTCGTTGTTGCAGCCCTACGTCAAACGCTTGTTTCATTGCGAACGGTGATGATTTGCTTCTTCTGTTATAGCCCTGGATTTGTCTGGTGGCGGTTTGAGGATCGTCCTGGTGGGAAAAACTGGATCGGGGAAGAGCGCAACGGGGAACACCATCCTCGGCAGAGCTGCCTTCAAAGAGGACCCGAGCCCCGTGTCTGTGACCAAACACTGCGAGACTGCGAGCGGCAAAATAGACGGCACCGCGGTCCAGGTGATTGACACTCCAGGTCTGTTTGATACAGGCATCACGGTGGAAGAATTAAAAACCAGAATAGAGGAATGTGTGAAGATGTCGGTGCCCGGCCCTCACGCCTTCTTGCTGGTGATCAGGCTTGGGGTGAGGTTCACAGAGGAGGAAAGAAACGCCGTGAAGTGGATCCAGGACAACTTTGGGGACGATGCGTCCATGTACACGATCATGTTGTTCACGTGTAAAGATCAGGCGAAAGCTGACAATGCTCTGAAGGAGTGCAAAGAGCTACGGAGACTCTCGATCACGTTCGGACGCAGATACCACGCCTTCAACAACAACGACGCGGACGACCGCGTGCAGGTCACAGAGCTCATCGCGATGGTCAAGGAAATGGTACAGGATAACGGCGGGAAACACTACACGAATGAGATGTATGAGCGAGCCCAGAGGAAGCTGAGGGAGGAGGAGGAGCAGAGGAAACAGGAGGAGGAGGAGAAGAAAGCGGAGGAGAAGAAAATCTGGGACGCGGAGAGGGAGCAGAAGGAGAAGGAGAGAGAAAAGGAGAAGAGAGTGAAAAGGAAGAATATACGAGTGTCCACAGCTGCAGCCGTGGTGCTGGTGTTTGCAGGTATGGTTATAGCAGTGGGGGCTAACACCACGGTGGCTCTGGCTCTCGGAGCTCCTGTGCTCGTCCTGGGAGTGTTGTGTGGGTTAGCAGCCATCTGCATGTGGAAGGGCATGAGATGTAAACCTAAAGCAAATGCTCCAGTATAACTTCAACAAGGACACGTCCATCGGTATGCAACACTGACTGCATTATTAGCATACACACTTCTATTGTATTTACTGTTGAGAGCATCAGTGAATGATTTTGTTAACCCGTTTTTTTGACACATTACATTAAAAGAAATGAATTGAATGGTGTTGGAGCGAGTTGTACTTGATCAGGTCAATAAGAAACTTTATGCTACAAAATATTCACATTCAATTGTACCATTGTACCCTGTCTAGTTAGTTATGCTGTTGAGAGATTCATTACTGCCCATTATTTCAACTGTGGCCTGCTGTTTGCTTCACTTTATTTTGAGAAACGTTATGAGCTCACCCTTCCCTAAAGGAAATGAGACAATGGAAGACTTCCGCTGTCCGATTACATTTAAGTGAGGAAACAGACTTTACTGCCGTTGCACGACTGCCAGCACATACTCAATATCTAACCAAGGAAAGGCCACCAATTTGAGATGTGTGACCTGTGTTGGGGTCACACATTTAGAGCAAAATGGCAAATTTCTTGACAAACTGTTCCTTTTGTTCGACTCTAGCATTCAGTCGGTTCCTCCTCGCCTGCTCAGTGCACAAATGTCACCACAGGCAAGAAAACAAAAGGAATCCTATAGCAAGAAACTGAGAAACTGAGAGTAACTGGTAAGCTTAATCAGCACTGTGTCAATGTAACTTTGACCTAATCTTAACCATCACAACTAAATATCTAACCCTAAGCCTGACCTAAACCCAAGTCTAACTCCAACCCAACCCTAACCTTGACCCAAGTCTAACCCTAACCTAAACCCAAGTCTAACTCAAACCTCAACCCTAACCTAAACCCAAGTCTAACCCTGACGAAAAACCCAAGTCGAACCCTAACCATGACCTAAACCCAAGTCTAACCATGACCTGAACACAAGTCTAACCCTAACCCTGATGTAAAGCCGTCTAACCCTAACCATGACCTGAACCCATGTCTAACCCTGATGTAACCCCAAGTCTAACCATAACCATGACCTAAATCCAAGTCACCCTGACCATGACCTAAACCCAAGTTTAACCCTGACGTAACCCCCCAAGTTTAACCATAACCATGACCTAAGTCGAAGTCTAACACTGACCTTAACCCAAGTCTAACCCTGACGATAACCCAAGTCTAACCCTAACCATGACCTAAATCTTAGCTTATATGGACTTTTTTGTTTGATAGAAACCACAGATTAATAGTATGAATTAGTGCGTTGGGTTCATGAGCTTGAACACACAATAGGGATTAAGTGGTAGCGACTGCACGGGATCAGCAGAGACTTAGGAACAGGTTTATTTCAAGATGTTGGAAGCGCTTGTGGAGACAGAGAGTGCCCAGGTACTTCACCTATTCATGTAACACAATTAATAAGCCTAAGAGTTACTGATTTGGCTGCCATGTTTGCAGTTCTACAGTTTCACTGCCAATTTGTGATTCAGTTCTGAAGGAAACATGTTGTACGTCACTTTTTGATTTTATTTACAATGCAGTGACATAAATAACTTATGTAACTTATTGACGTTAATACTAGCTAATATATAAACTAATACAATTAAATTTTAAAGGAGTAATACGCCATAAGTTACACTCCCTAAGTGACTTTGCCCCATGTTAATTGTGAGTATTCATGAAATGAAACTAACATAATAAATACATAAACAAGTGTGACCAGTCTGACTGCATTGCAGCAATCAAAGACGAGGGTATGTTTTTATCTTTAACTCTCTGCCGCCAGACAAAGCCTTCTGGTAGTAGCCTAAAGCAGTTAGTTCTCAAGACGCCTCCTGTGATGAGCGGCATCTGGAGTGAGAACACTGACCCAACCTATCACTGTATGTGCAAAATGGTTCATATGGTGGCAGACGCTCTAACACCACCTAGTGGAGACAGACCCTCATTCATTGTTTTTGAAAGAGTCTGGAGCCAATGCTCAGTGTCAAAGTGTCATTTTTAAAAGCATAAAAGCACAAAACAGATTTGACCCATATTTAATATCCATGCTCCTAATATATGTTGAGAATAATTGTGCTACTTTTTCTTGCTGTGAGACAACTTGTTAGTCCACTGCTGCCCAATTCAGTTTTCACCATTAACTATGTGCTTACCAACATATAGAAGTAGCATACTAGCCTTTTATTAGTAATCATAATAAAACACCTCCATAAGGTGTAATACGTGCCTAATATTTACTAATAAAGGGCTAGTACGCTACTTATATGCATGTTAGTGAGCACCTAATGGTGAATATGTGTTCCTTAATCAAAAGTGTTTTTTTGTCATCACAATCAAAACTTGGGCTGTAAACATGATTGACGCCATTTTGAAAATCCATACTACATCAGCAGTTCACACCGAATTAAGCTAGCTCAGAACAGAACTGCAGTGTTGTGGTAATTAGTCAGACGTTTAAAGCTCTGATTAAAGTTTTTACTGGAACTTAAATGTAGGCATATATTTTATTTTCGGTACGTGGCTAAAATCAGTTTTTCCTCCCCGAACAGAACGGTCAACACCGCAGACAAGCACACTTCAAAACACTTCAAAAACAAACAAACCCAGAACTACTCCTTTAATGCTTTTGGCTAAATTCGTCCCGTCAAATACCAACGAATGACAACATGGTCACAGTCAACAGTGTCCGAAACAAAGTGTCCTTGTGCTGTCATTTTCTGCTTTGTGTGTATAGTATGCAGCCTTACACACTGCAGCCCTCCCACACGCCTGCATATGAAAATCCACAGAGACAAGCTGGTCAGTCACATTAGAAGGACGACACCAAAAAGCCACATTACATGGTCATACCACCAGGAAAGCACACAAAGGATTATTGACACTCCCAACAGTGGACATCTGTTGGCCATGTAAGTTTTGCTTGAGCTCTGGATTTAGAGGACTTTTCATTTATGTTATTATGTCGCTAAGACATTGAAAATCTGTACAGTAAATTTTGTGTTTAAGTGTCGCTTGAGACTGTATTAGATAATTACTTTTTATTTATGTTTCTTTCATAGTTCTTTTTCTGATTGTATTAGACATATTGGTGGAACTTATTTTTATATATTTAGGTATTTGATGTCTTTTAGTGGACAATTCTTTTTAATCATCTTGATCTTTTTTTGTTTACATTTGATTCTATAAAATAAGTGCGCTAAAAACACATTTGGGTCTCTTGCAGAAGAAGAGAAGGGGAACAAATCTCAACAAGTATACACTGAATGACTGAGAGAAGACTTGGTCAAGAAGAGTTGGTCAAGAAGACTTGGTCAAGAAGACTCGGTCAAGAAGACTCGGTCAAGAAGACTCGGTCAAGAAGACTCGGTCAAGAAGACTTGGTCAAGAAGACTTGGTCAAGAAGACTCGGTCAAGAAGACTTGATCTCAGGATTTTGTACGGGACAGTGACCTAAAGTGATCATGGCATCAACCGGTCTACAGGTGGTGGGCTTGATTTTAGCTGGGCTGGGTTGGGTGTGCGGCGCCTTGGTGTGCGCCGCTCCACTGTGGCGCGTGTCGGCCTTCGTAGGCGGGGAGCTCGTGATCGCCCAGGTGTTGTGGGAGGGGCTGTGGATGAACTGCCTGTCACAGACCACAGGTCATATCCAATGCAAGACCTACGACTCCACCTTGGCCCTGCCCAAGTCTGCTCAGGCCGCCCGGGGCCTCATTGTCATGTCCTTACTCCTTTGCCTTCTGGCACTCATAATTGGGGTGGCAGGGGCCAAGTGCACTCACTGCATGGGTAGCGGAAACCAGGCCCCCAAGGCTCGGCTGGGTAGGATAGCAGGGGTACTGTTCCTTGTGGCTGGCCTTGCTTACTTAATACCCATCTGTTGGACGGCCTATGCAATCATCAGGGACTTCTATGATCCAAATGTTGCAGCGCCCCTTAAGAGAGAGCTGGGGCCAGCGCTGTACCTCGGCTGGGGCGCCAGTCTTCTGCTCCTGGTCGGGGGATCGCTGCTGCATGTCGGCTCTTCTCCACCCGGAGGGAGATCGCTGCCAGTTTTTGGAAGAGCGGCGAAAGACAACCCGCAGACGGGAGGAGGAGACGCGAAGCAACAGGAAAAATCCTTTGTATGAGGTCGTTTAAATGGACATGCGAGGTGTGAGCAACCACGTCAGGAAAGCCTCTGGAAACTACAAAATAAGGATATGTGGTGTTTATTATCAGCCTGCACTGTATTGTGGATACGCTATCTAATCTAACCGAGTTTGTTGAAGTATAACAGAGATAGATGTGGATTTATAAATTAACTTGAAGCTTTGTGATCACGTGGGAGGAGCTGTTGAAGCTGTTGAAGGATGACAGATGTTTACTAATTGCATTTCTTAAATGCCACTCTGCCTCTGCTTGCTTGTGTGTGTGTGTGTGTGTGTGTGTGTGTGTGGGGGGGGGTGATATGTGTACAGAAGGCCAGTGTTCATAGTAGTTCTGTGCATGCTGATGTTTTCACTGAACATGTGTGGGCAGTGACAGTGGTGCATGACTTTGTTTTTGACGCACTTTTTCCCGAAAATAATTCACTCTGCAAATTCACTCCTTGAAATACAGGGGTTTTCATTTGAATGATTATTTATTATTTTATGCTGATCTTTGTTGTGTTACATTTCACACCTTATGTTCTCTAGTGTAATATTCTAAGAGTATTAACGGCAATTTCCAGCTTTGGCTACAGTTGACTTGATAAAAGACTATAGTAAAGTATAGTTTGATGCATTATCACTTACTAAGCACAACAATTATGTACCTGCTGGCTTCAAAACACAGGATAATAACCCCTATTCTAACTTTTTTAAACTTTTCATATTCCATATTTAAAGATTCATGTGCTTTGACTTATTTAATCCTTGATTATTAATCAATTAATAGTGTTTTTTTTTTATTCTTTATGATTAAAACAAGTTTGCCTGTGAATATTTTCTGGATTCTTTGCTCCATATAACAAATACAATCATTTAAACTTTGTCGACAAAACAACGGCATCATCATCATAAAGCACAGAGATCAATCACGGTACTATAGATCTTGTAAATCTGGAATTTTATGCAAAAGATTTCCAGTCAGAAAACAAACAAAATGTGTGTTGTGACAGCAGTCATACACTTGGGGGCAGTAAACACAGAAACTGTGTGCAATGATGGAGTAAAATGACAACTCATTATTTGAGGGAATCATACGGAAGAGGCTTAGGAGGATTAAGGAAAAACTTAGAATTCTGATTTTATTTTCATTCTGAGTTTAAATACAGAATTCTGAATTTTAAAGTCAGAATTCTGAGTTTCAAGTCAGGGTTCTGTGTTTTGAAGACAGAATTCTGAGTTCTAAAGTCAGAATTCTGAGTATAAAGTCAGAATTCTGAGTTTTAAGACATAATTCTGAGAATAAAGTCAGAATTCTGAGTTTAAAGTCAGGATTCTGAGTTTTAAAGACATCATTCTGAGAATAAAGTCAGAATTCTGAGTTTAAAGTCAGGATTCTGAGTTTTAAAGAGGGAATTCTGAGAATAAAGTCAGAATTCTGAGTTTAAAGTCAGGATTCTGACAATAAAGTCAGAATTCTGAGTTTAAAATAAGAATTCTGAGTTTTAAGAATCACTAGCAAGCATTTAAGAGCTTTTTAAGGTAAATTTAGTCGAATAAATTCAGTTTAAAAGCAAATTACTGCAGCTTCTTCCTCTATATAGACTATACTTCTACTCTACTTTGTATTTTTGATAGTGGCTGCCTTCTTTTCTTTTCTGTTTTTTTAGTTTAAAATTACTTTGATCTCACTTATTCAAATGATAGCTCTGTGGTTTGTCGCGTTATTTCAAAAACTGAGGCTTATGTATAATCTTAATGATCACGTTTGCAAAACCCCCGTAATAAAAACTTGCCAGAACACGTCCAAATGTGTCAAGCTGAGCTGCGTTCGTTTCGCTCGCTCTGTGAATATTCTCTCTTTGCCCAACATTCCACAGTCAGAGTTGACAGAAAGTGAACATAGAAGGTCCAATGAAGACGTGAGCCTTCGATCAGCTTATCACATAAATCATGTCTTTTTTGTAAAACTGAAAGAAAATATAAAGAACTAAGTCTAGACAGACGTTCAAGTGTGGGCTGGTAGGTTTTCTTTTTTCACTGACAAAATAAAGCGCATTTCACAAGATGCAAGACACAGATTTACAAAGCTAGAAACTAATTTACGTTTCAGAAAATACACCATAAACTCAGAGAGGGCTTCAGGATTTCAAGATTCTGCAAAAGTAAGTTAAGGATATCAAAATGCACATATTGTGGAATTAAATAACATACATTATGATTCAATTCTCAAAGAAACGATTAAAAAACCATAGATTTACATCATCTTACTATTATGACGACAACAAAACACAACAAACTGGTAGTGGTAATACTTACAGACAGGGTTATATTCCCTAAAACTCTCCTGCGCAGCGTGCTGCAACATTTAGTGAAATTGCCTGCCGTTGCACAAATGTCCACTAGGGGGTGTGCAACTTAAAGGTATGACAATCTGAATGAATCTCAGTGAATTACCAGCACAAATGACTTAGGATTCGATCATTCTGCCATAGATCATAGATTGATTTGCAGTCTGCAAAATATTTTTTTTGAATGCAAATATTTTGTCTGTACTGTTGTTGTTGGTGAGTTCAGTTTGTTATATGAACATTATTCCTGAGTCTCTGTGACATATTAGGAGGATTTTATGGCCAGTTGCTTTAAGTTTATGATTTATTTATATATATATATAAATAATGCACATTTAAAGGCGTCATATGTAACAATGTGGTCAAAAAAACGGTTTCTACGCTCAAATTCAAAATACAGAGGTCTTTTAAGTTTCGCTGTCTCCGTGGTAGCTCAGACGTAAAAAAATGTTTTTAATGCAAATAGTTTGGCTGCGCTGTTGTTGTTGGTGAGTTCAGTTTGTTATATGAACATTATTCCTGACTGTATGCACCTTTAAACATCATCAGTGTTTTTCCACATGTAAATGCTATTTTAGTAGGTAAACACAGTTGTAATCTTTGCCAAGCATTTTTGTTTTCATTTTGGAGAAGAAGCGCTGAGAATGTGGGCCACTGTTCCTCTTAAAGCGACACGGTCAATATTTGCCTGTGCGCTACCGCTGGTTGCGGTGTGTATCGCTTTAAATGCTGACATGACAGTAACTAGTGAGGAAAGTAGGCTAACGCCAGTTTGTTGCAGGAGTCTCTGTCTCTCTCTCTCTCTCTCTCTCTCTCTCTCTCTCTCTCTCTCTCTCTCTCTCTGTCTCTCTCTCTCTCTCTCTCTCTCTCTCTGTCTCTCACATCCTCGCGTCAACCTTTGACTCCCCGGGTGAAGGAGGGCGAGTAGGCCGCTCCAGCGTCCACGGAGGCAATTGGCTGCGTTGTGTCCTTGCGTGTTTACAGCTGCTGCTTCCTTCTGTCACGCACACTGGACAGCGCGCGCATACGCACTTAACACACACACACACACACAGACAGACACGCGCGCGCATCATGTGTCGCGAGTGTGTGCGCTATCCTGCTGGAGCCCAAAGTCCTCCAAGTGAGTCTCTTGTCGGCGTGTGTGAAGATTAAAACGAGGCTGTGTGTGTGTGTGTGTGTGTGTGCACGCCGCGCAAGACAGCACACATAGCAGCCGGACACAGCGCGTCGAGGACGGAAAACGAAGGACGGAAGGAAGGAAGGAAGGGTTACCGCTGTAGCTGCGTCTGCGATCATGGCCGAGAGAAGGGTCTCTCGCTGGTACTTCGGTGGGCTTGCGTCCTGCGGGGCTGCGTGCTGCACGCATCCTCTGGATCTGATCAAGGTGAGTGAGTGCTCGCAGGCCTGAGCACCAGCAGCTGCAGCAGCCTTTTGACAAGAGTCAGGCTGGACAGCTGAGGTGGTGTGCTGTTAACTGCATAGTGTCTGTGAGCCGACCCAACATGACCGTATGATGATCTGGTGTCACTGACACTGTGTGTGTTCTAAAGCGTCTCGTGCTTCCTTGCATTGGTACAGGCCTGTCACTAAACACAGGTCAAGATGAGACCTTTCTATTTATGACTGTTTATAAAACATGATAAATACTTTTTTTTTTTTAGTCTTCATGTAGATAACATTAATGTTGTAATGGTTTGTTGGACATAATGTGGTAATTGTAAGACAACACCAAGTGGGGGTTTCCTTTCCCCTCCAAACATAGGCAGCCTGACAGCAGGTGTCTGTCTGTGTGTGTGTGTGTAAATCTTCAAGAGGACCAAAAAAAACCAAAACATAAACCACAGGAGGACATTTTGTGTAATACAGGACACTTTGTCTGGTTTAGGGATACAGGCCAAGGTTAGTGTTAGGGAATGTATTATGTCTATGCGTGTCCTTACAAAGAATGCTGTGTGTACTTGTATTAGTTACCTCTTTAGGACCTCTTCTGGCATGAACACTGACCTTGTCAGGAGCAGCTAGTCCTCATGGAGACCAAAACCTGGTCCTAATGAGGCAGGACCTCATTTTCTGAAAAAACAAATAAACAAAAAACCCAAGGTTTGGAATTAAATTGAGTAGGGTTAAACTATTACTCTGACCTGTCAACTACTGAGTTAATCATCAACTGTTATGATAATGGTTTCATTGCTTTGAGTATATTTTTTAATAATCAAAACAAGCCTAGTTTTTCTACTTCTTAAATGTGAATATTTTCTGACTTTGCTAGATATATATGTATTTGTAGGCAAAACAAGACATTTGAGAACATCATCATTTAAAGTGACAGCTACACTCAACAAAAATATAAACGCACAAAGACCAACTTGTAGTTATTGTTATGTGACAAAACAGAGTAACTATCCAACAATAACAGTACAACTTTATCAATAAAGTGGCTTTAATTAGCGAGCATTAGGATCAATTTCAAAACAAAAGTCCTGGAGTAATGGCAGGAAGAACACAATGGGGGGGTCGATGATCCAAGTTCACAAACTTCAATAACGTGTGCGTCCAGGCTGTACACCAGTGACACATGGATATCACCAGGTTGCCGATCGTAGAACGATGCACATTCAGTTGTGTTGCCACAGCTGTAACGCTCAACCCAGCACTCAGCATGCCAATGGCACTCTCCCTCATGATTTGTGACATCTGTGGCATATTGACAAGTGACAAAAGTCCACATTTTGGTGTGCCCTTTTATTGACCAGATCATAAGGAGTGTCTGTGTTACTGGTCGCGCGTATTGACCACCACTCTGCCATGCTCCATGACTCTCGTGAGTTGAAATACTCAATCTGAGATTGTAGTCAATAGGAGTGGCCAAGTGACACTGGACTACTGGGTTTGAGCAAAACAAATCATTCTGTAAACAAATGCATCAAGAATTCTATTTTTGTTCACCATTTCAAGTATATAATATAATCAAGCCTGCAGCCTGACTTTACTCATGCCTGACATGACTTAATAACACACAGGAAGTCATGTGCTGTGTAAGTGTGCAGACGATGTTACTAATCAGCACTTGCTTGCAAGGATGTCTCGAGGAGTTCTGGTTCGCTGGTGACTGCTTTTATGAAATTGCAACGTTGTAGGTCTGAAGCATAAACTTATATGTTATATGGATTATTCAGTGTTTGGCTTCACGGCTGCAGCGTTTTGTGTGCAGCTGTGTTAGGTCTGTGCTAATAAAACCTTTCTGTGACAAAAGCACTAGTTACTGAAGTATTAGGGTGGAAATCTAGAAAACATAGTCAAGACATTGACAAGATGAGAAATAATCATTTTTTTTTTCAAAATGATATTTTTACCCTTTCGTCGAAGAACCAGCAAAGCTGTTTTCAGCTGTGCTAACATCATTGCACAAGGGTTTTCTAATCATCCAATAGCCTTCTAGCACGATTAGCAAACACAATGTACCATTAGAACACAGGAAATGGGCCTCTATACACCTATGTACATATTACATTAAAAACCAGAGGTTTGCAGCTAGAATAGTAGTTTACCACATTAACAATGATTAGTGTATTTCTGATTCATCTATCCATCCATCCATTATCTACCGCTTCATCCTCCACCAGAGGGTCGCGGGCGGTGCCGCGCCCATCTCAGCAGACATTGGGCACACCCTGGACAGTATTTCTGATTCATTTAATGTTATATTCATTGAAAAAAAAGTGCCTTTCCTTCATAAATAAGGACATTTCTAAGTGACCCCAAACTCTTGAACGGTAGAGACGTAAGGGCTTGACTAAACACATCGTCTTGATTTATTGAGTTCCTCCATTGTTTTAAGGAAGATTCTCAGATAGGTGAATCTGTTTGCCCTAAATGGATAACAGCAAAGTTGCTAAACAAGACCTCATAAAAAGAGGATTGTTTAGCTCGACACTTATCAACTAACCTGAGTGTAATGTTTCACCACTGTGTGTGTGTGCGTGTGTATAAGCTCTATTGACACATTGTCCTTCCTGTGGCTCAACTGGACTTTCGTCTTACAACATTTTATGGTCTGATTTACCAGAGATTAATGGAAAACCACCGCAAGAAAACACTTGTGCCAATGTCCAAGTTTTTCCAAGTTCACTTGAGGTAATTTGACTTAATAAAACCTCCATCTGGGGTTTAAAAATGTGTCCATAATTGCTATCAAATGTCTCAATATCTACTTCATTCAGAAATGTCCTTATTTTTTAAAGATTATTCAATGACTATAACATTAAATGGATCAGAAATACACTATACATTGATAATATGGTAAACGACTATTCTAGCTGCAAACGTCTGGTTTTTAATGGAATATGTACATAGGTGTATAGATGCCCATTTCCAGTGTTCTAATGGTACATTGTGTTTGCTAATCGTGTTGGAAGGCTATTGGATGATTAGAAAACCTTTGAAAACCTTTGTGCAATGATGTTAGCACAGCTGAAAACAGTTTTGCTGGTTCTTTGACAAAAGGGCCAAATTATTATTTGGAATAAAAATCATTATTTCTAATCTTGTCTTGACCATATTTTCTATTAATTTTGCAACTATTTTGATGAATAAAAGTGTCTTTTAATTGAAAACACCAAAAAATTGTATAGGCGACCCAAAACTTTTGAACGGTAGCGTGTTTTCACAGATCAGTCGCTGAATTTCCTCGTTGATAACATTCCTAATTTCCTCAGCTATATATAAAAAACAACTTAATTATTATGTGTAAACTCTGCGATTGTGACGCTAACGTCCTAGCACTCTCTCTCTCGTGCTGCCATTCATTGTCTTGTGTTTGGAGATTGTTTGACAGAGTTGCCAACTACTGTCAATGAAAAGTCACTAAAGCCAGTCTGAAAAGACCGCAGTGAGGAGGAAACAAGACCTGTTTTTACTTGACTAAACAAAACAGGTCAGCGATTGTTCCCCCGGTTCCTCTACTAAGATAGTTTATGTTTCACGCCGTTTCCGTCTGGACGTGGCCTTAGTCATTTCATCTCATCTCTGGCATGTAACGTACTCCATAGAAGGAACAGACAACAGAGTCATCATGAACAGGATCGTGCATTGTGTGTCGCTCCGTGTTGAACGTGACATCAATCCTCTGCATGCTCGTCTTTCCAGGTTCACCTGCAGACACAGCAGGAGGTGAAGAGGAGGATGGTGGGGATGGCCATTCATGTGGTTAAGAATGATGGATTTCTGGCTCTGTACAGTGGCCTCTCTGCCTCTCTGTGTAGACAGGTCTGTATGTGGCTAATCACACTTTTCTCTCTCTTTTAAGCAAAGCAAGATACATCTATTTGTATAGTTGGTGGGACCAGGTTGTCAACTGGGTTCTTTTTTGCAACAGTGCAAGCCACTACTCACTGCCGTGTGACCCACATACTGTATATGAATGGACAATGCCCAAAATATCATTACAGTATTACAATGTATAAGGACAATAGGTAAAAGAAAGGCTCATGACTGATTCCCAAAGGGAGGTATTGTGCTGCTGATCGTCTTAAATACTGCATACATCATGAAAACCTATTTACAATAACAATAATTGACTACAATAATTACTCTACATCCATCCATTGTTATTTAAACATATGAGTCAGTGAAAAAAAGAGATTATGACCTTTAACAGATGTCCTGTAACTGCTGTATTCTAATGAGATGTATTGTTCTGGCCTCCTATGGCCACTTTGTTGTTGCTAGTGGCTCCCCCTAGTGGAGAGACAAAGAAAATGTTGAACCATCTGCCTGACTCATCCTCTCCTCTCCTCTCCTCTCCTCAGATGTCTTATTCCCTCACCAGATTTGCAATCTATGAAACCGTCAGGGACATGATGGGAACAACAAGCAAGGGCCCAATGCCCTTCTACCAGAAGGTCCTGCTGGGAGCCTTTGGAGGTGGAAACACACACACACACACACACCTTCTATTGTTTATGCATTATATATACTGTATACTGTATATTGTATGTATAAGTACACATGCATGTAGTATCACTCATGCTGGGTTGTGTGCTCGCAGGTTTCACTGGTGGGTTTGTTGGGACGCCAGCAGACATGGTGAATGTCAGGTAAGACACCGTGACGAGATTTACCATGGAAGTAATATTTAAATACACTACCATTCAAAAGTTTGGGGTCACCTATACAATTTTGTTGTGTTTTTTCCATTAAAACTCACACTTTTATACATTCATCAAAATAGTTGCAAAATGAATAGAAAATATAGTCAAGACATTGTCAAGATTAGAAATAATGTTTTTTATTAGGGTTTTCTAATCATACAATAGCCTTCTAACGCGATTAGCAAACACAATGTACCATTAGAACCCTGGAGAGATGGTTGCTGGAAATGGTCCTCTATACACCTATGTACATATTCCATTAAAAACAGACTAGTCGTTTAGTGCTTTTGCTTCAAAAATAAGTACATTTCTAAGTGACCCCAAACTTTTGAACGGTAGTGTATATTGGATTTTTCATTTTGCCTATTTGGATAAATGGTTAAAAACGGAAAATTGTGCATTAAAGAGCTGATCTCTTGGTTTCCAGGATGCAGAATGACATGAAGCTACCACCAGAACTGAGGAGGAAGTGAGTGTTGTCATTTTTTTTTGACATGATAGACGTTCATCGAGTCTTTTCCTGCTTTTAATGGTGCTGGTTTTCTCGTAGCTACAAACACGCCATTGATGGGCTCTTCAGAGTCTTTAGAGAAGGTAAATCTGAAGCCGTGTCTGCGTGTAATGTCATATGTACCACACTGTGGCATCAAGTCTGAACTCTGACACTTTTCCTGTCCCACAGAGGGTGTAAGGAGACTTTTCTCAGGGGCCACCATGGCATCCAGCAGAGGTGCGATGGTCACTGTTGGACAGGCAAGTCACATTGCTCGGTGCCTTTTTTTCTCATGGTATAGGAAGATCGAGCCAATGAGTCATTTCCGCATATGACTGCAGTGTTTCAGATGTGTATAAAGGGTGTCAAAGCTAACGCACGTTAACGCATGATGTATTTCCATGCCGACTGGACGGAAAAATACGCGTGTGACGTCATGTTTATGTGCTGCGCCACCGGAGTCCAGGCACCGTTTACCAGTTAGCTCCGTTAGCTCCTTTAGCGTGCCTACATTTGAACTGGAGCGGTCTGTTTATTAAACGAAAAGTGCAGCGATACAAATAACCAGCGTACCCGTGTACTGCGTATTTGTGCCCTAAAGTTTAGCGTTACTTTAGCAATCGTGAGTCACATCGTAAACATGACGTCACTCACGTCTTTTTCCAGTCAGTCGTCATGGAAACGCACCATGTGTTGACGTGCGTTAAGTTGACGCCATTAACATGACCAGCACTAATTAAAAAATGTTTTTTCCCTTCTCTATTGTTGTTGCATCTTCAGCTAGCGTGTTATGACCAGGCCAAACAGCTTGTGTTGGGAACAGGGATAATGGGAGATACCATCGTCACACACTTTCTTTCTAGCTTCATTGCTGTAAGTATCCAAGTTTTCGTTTGTGTTGCGGAGGTTAAAACATGACTCGTTCAGTGTGTTGTGTTTACTCTGCTCTTTTTTTTGTCAACTCACCCTGGTGTTTTCACGTGCAGGGCGGCTGTGCTACGTTCTTGTGTCAACCTCTGGATGTACTAAAGACGAGACTGATGAGCTCAAAGGGAGAGTACACGGTGAGCTGATCCCTCCTCATCCCCGTTCATTGTCTCCTCTAATCCTTTCACTCCTCTCTGGGGCTGCTAATCCTGCTTGCTCTTATGACAGTGTTCATTTCCACCCATCTCTCTCTCTCTCTTCAGGGGGTGACACACTGCATACGAGAAACTGCCAAGCTGGGTCCGCTAGCGTTTTACAAGGTAAACAAAAGCAAAGCATCAATTAACACAGTTAGTTATAATCAGGAGGGCTTTACAGGTTTCTTAGCGGTGTTATTTCAGTTGTCTGATACCCGACCCTGCAATTTGATTCACACTGACCACACCCTGTTGCACAGCAGTGAAAAACATGACCTCTACTTCAGAGTCCAAGGTAGTACATGAGGCTGTAAATCTGGAGTGACATTATAAATTATATACACGTCAAATAGTGAGACTGCAGATTGTAACAAACAGAGGAGGCTGTCGGGGAACTCAGGTGTCATTCTTTGTTAGCATAGTGAAGCCCAATTTATACTCCTGTGTGAAGTGCTCTACGTAGGTTATGCAGAGCCCTCTGTGTCGAAGGAGAGCCTCTCTCCAAGTGTCCGTCACTCCGTCAAGGGACAACGGAGACAGCAAGGGCTGCGATTGGTCCTCAGGACAGGCCGAGCTAACGCTGCTCTGTGCCGGCTCACAGTGCGCGCAGAGCGTCCACAGAGGCGGAGCTGATCACCGCCAACAACATCGCTGCCAAACTATAAATACGTCATTTCTTAATACACAAACCACATGTTTAGACTCTGAACGTATTTCTGCTCCCTCAGTTGTGGGTGTATGGAAGTAACACTATTCATGAATCAAACAACACCTCTAATTCCATATCGGGGGAGCGGAGACGAATCTGAGACTCGTTGCATTTACACTTCTGTTCAATATGGTCACAATGCGTCTCCGACCACCTCCTGAAGTGGTTTTGCAGATGGGATCTCAGAAAATCAGATATAAATTCACTATTCTACAGACATGTATTTCAGTAGTTGTCTTGGGTTGACAATTGTTATGGGACAGATTTACACGTAACATAATACTGTGTTTTGTCGCAGGGTCTCGTTCCAGCTGGGATCCGCTTGATCCCTCACACGGTGCTCACCTTCATGTTCCTGGAGCAGCTCAAAAAATACTTTGGCATTCGCATCATCTCCTGAGCACACCCTGCAGGGCGCCATCAGTGTGCGTGTGCTTCACCTTCTCATTTTGCTCTACCTCTGTCTCAAGATTAGACGCTCAATGATTTCGGCTACAGAGAAGCACCGACTGTTGGATGGGATGAATACTGGAATAACAAATGATTCCCAGGGCTAGGATTTTAACTTACTTACTTACTAGAGAGGTAACCCAAACCCTTCCAAATTAAGAGAGGATTTAGCCGATGTTAAAGTAGTATTCTGTTCTAATTTCAGTCAGAGTATTGTGTTAATGTTGAGTTGGGGAGACCACAGCTGTTCATCAACCTTGATCGTAGATGGCAGACTAATAGCTGGTCATTTATGTTTGTGATTTATGTTTTAATCTCAGCACCCAGTGCTTTAATCCCTGTCCACCATTGGTGTACAGCACCTTCAGGTCCTAACCAGCGGAACAAAAATTGTAGACCATGTCTTAGAAAGTGTATCCAGTGCTCATCTACAACACTTGATCAGGCCAAGGCATTGTTTGAGATTTTAGTTTTAGTAAAAGTCGTAAAACACAGTGAGGTTTGTCATCAACGCTGCACGTACCAATGGATAATATTTCCCCAAAGGCCATTATGAAAACATGACTGATCGAGCTATTGCGTAGGTGCATAGTCATCATTCCCAACAGTGCTGACCAAATGTGGTGCACCCTGAATTTGACAGAATTATTGCTTTGCCTTCTTATGACCTAATGACTATTTTTTGAAGTGTAAATCAGCCAGTCGTGCGATCAAGTCGTCACTAACACTTGCCAGGTTCTCCTTTACTTCATTCCACCACTGTCAAACGATCTCATTTTATTCTTAAATCTGTCAGAGAAGTGGACCAAGTTTGTTTTCCAGTAAGGAGAGGGTTAGTGGGGGAAACTGTGAAGTGGGCCTGAAGGTCCATCTGTTAGTGGCTCTTTTATTTTCCGCTCCCCGTGAAATTGCGAATGACCACTTGATATATATATGTTGTTAGTTCTAGCTATTTAAATAGAGATGCCTGTAGAGAAGCTTGTAGAGATCTGCTGTGCACTACAAGTTTACATGTAGCGTGTAAGACTTAATGACTCAGGATGCTCCTCTTTTAAAAAAAAAAAAAAAAAAAAGGCACTTTACTGAAAATCACTGGACGCCTCAAACCTAACCTGCTGCATAGAAACCCCTGCCATAGACTTTAAACGGTATTATAAAAAAAAAAGGTCAGATTTTCATTTATTTTGATTTTAAAACATTATCGGTTCCATTTGTGGCTGTTTTTGTGGCTCTCAACATTTGTTGTCCATGATAACTTTGACTTAGGTTTCATGCTGACTCTGTTTACAGAGACCATGTCAAATAATATTGCCTTACAGCATCTATCCTGCAGGGGGCAGTGTAGTAACGTGTAATTTACTTTCTCTGATTCATCCTAATAAGTCCTGTATCTTCATCAGTGCCATTAGGTCACCCTGTTTGCCTGCATGTTCTGACCTTGATAGCGTGAGGTCCTCTGCTGTAGATGAGCCAAAAGTTTCGATCATTGTAACCCCCGTCTTTATTCACGTGCATAGTAATGGAACTGGAGGGACCCATAATTCTGGGTGTGTTGAATTTACATCATGTAGATCATTAACAATAGAATTTTTGAATAAAAATACAGAGAATACCTGTGGAGTGTTTGTGGCTTTCTTTGCATTATGTGCCTTTTGCATTTGTGAGACCAATCGCAACTATCTCGGTAGTGATTAAGATTGTTTTCATCTTCATTATAATATCTTTCATTTGATAGATCTGCTGCAGGCCATCTGGATTGTGTACAGTCGACGTCTACCGTTGTGTTTGTGGTCCCAGCAGAAACTGACTCATTGGTGTTGCCGACTGTGACTGGATTTGTATGGAAACCCATTTAGAGAAATAGTTGAAATTAAGAGATAAAAAAAATTAAATTATGAGTAAAAAAAAAAAAATCATAATTATGAGAAAAAAGTTGAGATTATGAGATAGTCATAATTATGAGATAAAGTCATAATTATTAAAAAAAAGTAATAATCTTCAAATAAAAGTCATAATTATGAGATTAAAAAAAATCTAAATTATGAAATACAAATTGAAATTATGAGATACAAAAGTCGAATTATGAGATAGTCATAATTATGAAATTTAAAGTAATAATTATGAGAAAAAGTCATAATTATGAGATAAAAGTTAAAATTATGAGATAAAAAATGAAATTATGAGATAATTGTCATAATTATGAAATCAAAAGTTGAAATTATGAGATAAAAGTCATCACTATGAGAGAAAAAGTCGAAATTATGACAGAAAACGTCTTCTAGTCTGTCTCATAATTTCTACTTTTTATCTCATAATTATGACATTTTGCCTCTTAATTATGACTTATTTTTTTTTATAAGTTTTACCTCTTTTTTTACTGGTGAAAATGGGCTTCCATAGATTTGCCCTACAGCGCAAGGACAAACATTTTTGCAGAATAATTTGCCCGCTAGTCTGCGTCACGGATGACTTTAGATATTCACCTGTAACATCATCAGGTATCAGGTATACAACATTAAATCAATACAAATAGGAGTAAAGTGGTAACATAACAGAATAGTAAAATGGTAAAAACCACTAAGTGAAGGCCAAGGAGAAGAGGTGGGTCTTTAAAAGCCATTTCGAATGTTTAGTAATGGTGGAGGTACATTTAATTTCCATGGGTAACTTGTTTCAAAGTTCAGGGGCAGCTACAGAAAAGGCTACGATCGCCCTGAGTTTTAAGTCATGATTTTGGCACTAAAACCTAAAGCAGCCAGTTATTAGACCTCAGAGCTCGGGATGGAGCGTGAAGAAGAAGAAGTTCTGAGAGGTAAGATGGTGCCAAAAAAAATAAAAAAAATAGGAGGCCAGCAAGGAGATATGAAACTGGTAGTTAAAGCTGCTATGTGTTTAGATTTATCTGTCAGTAACATGGTTTCTTGTCAGGATGTTGGTGAAGCCTTTTTTTTTTTTTTTTTTACAGGAGCCAAATATATAATTAGCAGTTCACAGTTTGTACACTATGTGGCACTATAACATAAGGGTTCCTTAGGTTTAAAGGTGAGCTTGTATTCCGTTTCTTCATTTGGTTGGCAGGTTTATGGTCGCTGTGCTGACCGATAGTATCGTTTGGAACTGGGGGTTTTAGATTTTTTTTTTTGGGGGGGGGGGGGGAGGGGGTTACCGAACTGATTGTGTGCACTTTAGAGCAATAAATCATTGTTTCTAAAAGATGGTCAAGGTCTTAGATTTTGTGAGGAAACAAACCAAAGCGTGTCAGCCGAGTGACTCCGCAGTAAGGACCAAAAAACAACAGACAGCGTTTTGACAGGAAGTCGTGCCGTCCATAGACGTACGTACATGCCAAGCAACATTCTGGCAACTCATTTCTTTGCCCGCTGTGTTCATAGGAAGTCAATGTTTTCTGAATGGATTGCTGTTGAGTGCAGGGATAACAAAACAGTCAACGACATAAAGCATTTTGGCGAATTCCCAATGATCCCGAGAGATGGCCGCAGTGGATTATTGCCATAAAACGTGCTTGAAACACGTGTTGTGATCACTTCATATCTGTTACAGAATCCATTAGCATTAATATCATATATAACGTAATATATAAGATGTAGGCATACTGAAGGGCTGAAGTTTTTCCATACGTGAAAAGCACCATCGTTGACATCCGTTGAGTTTAGTCAGTGAAGTTCAGCAGTACATCGTTTGAACTCTGTATAAATTTAAAGTGGGCGATGCACTCTTATGGCTTGAAACCAGCATTGGTGCCGTTCATTTTTGCAGAGGCTTTTCCTGCCAAATGAGTCGCGTGACGCCCAAGGCTCTATTATCGATGGGCAGCAGCAATCAAGTGTGGTTTCTGTCTGTTTTTCCCATGTGGCGCCTCTTTTACGTTTTCTACTGCTTTACCGTCTTTCAGAGAACTGAAAAACATAATTTTGCACATTTGTTCAAAATTTGACGATGCAAAGCTAGCTAACAGATCATTGGCCCTGAGCTTGCAAGTTCGCAAATGAGGTTGAAAGATATAGTGTCAAATCAATAATAACTTTGATGTAACAACCATTGGAAGTCATTTGTCATGGCTGTTCTCATTTGGTTGCACAAACTCCAGCTATAAATCTCACTGTTTATGAGAAAAAAATAATGGAGGAATAATTTACATTCACTCCGCTTTGTCTATTTCACGGTTGACTTGTTTCCACTCAACAAAACAGCTACTTGTGGAGAGGCTTTGGGAAGACTGTGAGTGTGAATAATAATAAAGTAACCCCCCCCCCCTTCATTGGCCAGTGTATGAGTCTAAAAAGCCAACTGCAGTTCACCTAATCTGACCATGGTCAAGAGCTCAGAGAAAAGTGATTGTTGGCTTTGCACTGAGGCTGATGGAGACAGCAGGAACTCAAAGATCACAACTAAACCCTGGAAATCAGATTAAGGCGGCTGGAAAGAATGAAGGTAACTTTCTGCCTGATGCTCGGCGGGAAAACACATGTGGTAAGATTTAGGAATTGAGTGATTACTTAAACAGGTTCCATAATCTCCCTTTGTCATGATTTGGTCACGTCAGTGCACACACTAATTGCGGCGTGACAGCATTTGCTCATCAAGACAAACGGAGATCCCTGTCTCTGTCAGTTCTGCACATCCTCAAATTTCAACAAGCAGTCACTTTGACTTTTGTTTTGATTAGCTGTCACTCGTCTCAAAGTCTAGAGACATACACAGACGAGACGCAAAATGAATGTTGATACGACTTTGTCTGTTGGATTTGTCAACTTGCACCGGTTGCCTAGCGTGCACACAAAATAAACTAAGGCTTCAATGTGGTGTGTCTACCCATTATGTGATGCACTTTATTGTTTATTTTCCTCTAAATGAAATCAAAATGTACAGAGTTGACATCGTGCTTGATTGAAAAAGGTCTGAATGTAGCAGTTGATGGCAAACCACCACACAGAAAGGCCCTCTGTCGAACCAGGCCTCGTGCTAGCCACTATACCGCCGCGTGGGCCCAGAATGGTTTATAAATCAGTCACTCCCTGGTTGCTAGAGACAACCACCCACTCTCACTCTCACACCTATGGTCAATTTAGAGTGTCCAATTTACCTAATCCCCCTATTGCATGTTTTTGGACTGTGGGAGGAAACCGGAGAACCCGGAGAAAACCCCCCCCCCACACACGGGGAGAACATGCAAACACCATACAAACACCATGCAGAAAGGCCTTCACTTTTCATGTTTTTATTTATGTATTTATTTTAATTGATTGCTTTGTATTCTTGTTGCAGAACAAGATGAGTTACACGTTTGGTTGGATTTTATTATCACATCAGTGAGATGCTTGAGGAGGAGGCTTTGCACACGCAGGCGAGCAGACTGTGAAATCATCACGTCCGCGTGGTTGCAGGCAGGTCAGCGGCATGTCCGGGTCCTTGTGAGCCAATAGCATATTCTACTTTTGTGTTTGCATTTTGTTATTATTATATTATTATTTTGTTACTTAAATGAATAAATACATATGGTACATATATGTACGTATATGTATATATGTGTGTATATATGTATACATATATATACACATACATTTGTGTACATGTGTATATATATACAGTACAGACCAAAAGTTTGGACACACTTCCTCATTCAAGTAAATGGAAAGGTGTGTCCAAACTTTTGGTCTGTACTGTATATATATATATATATATATATACACACATATGTATATATACGTATATATGTACATATATACATATACACATATGCACATATATGTATTTATGTATACACATACATATATATGTATATACATATACGTATATAAAGACATACATATGTATATACACATTTATATAAATATAAACATACATATATGCATATACATACACATATATACATACATATATATATACAGATACATGTATACACATATATATATGTACACATATATATGTACACATATATACATATATATACGGGGGTATATAAGGGTTCTTAATTTAATACATATGTATATATATATATACATATAACCTTGAACATGCTGTATCCTGGATAAATGATTAATGTTGTGTGCTTGAGAAATAAACCCTAAGGTGAGAGTGTTATATCAAATGTGAAAACTGTGAACGGTGTTTTTTTTTTTTGATCAGTTAAATTATTTAGTGTTTTGATATAACACTTTAGTACTACAGGAGACCTTGAAGAGTGAATTACATGTTGAGTGGGTAAAGAATTGCACAGAAGAGGTGGAAGATACGAGTATTAAAGAGGTTCTTGACACCAGAGAGTGACAGCTCTGCTCTGACAGAATGCGATATCTTGTTTACCTTGGTATTTACATCTTAATCCCCTGCATGTTCCTGCTGTAACACAAATGCAGAGGGTTATGCTAATTAAAGTTAGAATTCTATGAATTCAAATGCTACAATAAAGAAGCGAGACATAGAATAAAAACAAATTAAAAACAAACCAAAATAATACTGTGGAAAGTGGACATTTTGGACCTCCGCCAGGATGTTTTCGCCGGAGTTTGTTTGTCTGTCTGTCTTTTAGCAACATAACTCATCAAAAGTCATGGACGGATTTGGATGAAATTGTCCGCAATGGGACCAGGAACAACTGATTTTTGGCGTGATCCGTTGACACTATCACTATTTTTATCGCTATTTTGTGGGGGGCTGAGCTCTCCGAGTGCTTTTCTGGTTTTCAGTTTGTCTTAGTTCTGCCCAGTGAATGAAACAATGAAAACATTTTAGCTGATCATTTTAGATCCAAAAATTGTTAAATGCGAGACGTCGAAACAAATAGTCCCAGTGTGATTAGGAGAGATTCATGTGCAGAAGAATTAAACACTAATTTGGAAGAAACACATCTGCTTTGGAGGTATATAAACATTAAGCCCTGATAAAAACCAGGATGAGAAAAGTAAAGAGCAAGCATATTGCAGGGTTTCCTCTTCGTTTCCCACCGCACACACAAAGCAGAACACGTACATCATGCGTACAAATGCGCTCGTGGAACCCAGGTCTTCAAAAGGCCTTTGGCTGATACACATCATAAAGCAATATCAATATCAATCACATGTATTTTTAATATCGAGCATCAACCTTGAGGCTTTTCGATAGATTACAGGCAGACACGACGGTAATAATATATGCCTTATTTCTCTAATGTATAAATTGTGTTTTCTTCACAGCTGCCCTGTAAATAATGCCTCTCCAGGCAGCTTACGCTCACACCCTGAATGTTCTCCTGTCACCAAATTAAATACAGCTGTCAAGGCCCCAGAGACTAATGGAGACTCTGCCTGTGTGTATGTGTGTGTGTGTAATGAATTAGTGTGATGTAGGTGTGGGTGAGTGAAGACATCAGAAGGAATAAGAGGAATTGGAAGTAAAGATAAGGAAAGCACGTTTATCACTTAGTGGGTGTGCTGAACATAGGGTTGAATTTTCCATGGGAATTTATGGGAATTAACGGGAATAAACTGGATATTTTCAAACTTGAAGGTGTGGAAATATAGTTGGTGAAACAAAAATGTTGTAGCATACTCTTGGCTAAAACAATCAGATATGATGTGAATACAGTTGAGTATAATATGCTATTCCTCAGTCAGAGGGACGTAGCACTAACCATTGTGCATTCCTCCATCACATGTACAATGATTTTGAGAATTTTTTTAATTTAACAGTTAACTGTTTAACTGTTCTTCCACCCCATATGTATATATATGTATGTAAATACGTATATATACATATGTATGTATGTATGTATGTATATGTATATACGTGTAAATATACATATGTATGTATCAATCAATCAATCTTTATGTATGTATATGTGTGTATGTATGTATATGTATACATATATATATATATATACATATATATATGTATATATACGTATTTACATATACATACATATGTGTATATATATATATATATACATACATACATACATACATACATATACATATGTATATATGTACATACATACATATGTATTTATATATACATACACATATATGTATTTATGTTACTATATAACTATATGATTCTTTAATTTATCCAAAATTCCCAGTTAATTCCAATTAATTCCCATGGAAAGTTTCCAATTTGTAATATTTCAAAATTCCAGAACGGAAGTTTCCATGGAAAGTTTCTAGAAATTTACCAGGAAATTTCCGCCCTTTTGCAACGACTATGAATGTCTTTTATACACAAACACTTTAAATACACTGACAATTGCTTTATGCTCAGAACTAACCTAGAAACGCTGCCGCTGCTTTGTACGTACACATGCACACAACCTTGGATAAACACTGAGATAGACGGATAGAAAGACATGGGGGACATTATCTGAAACAACCGCCCACGCGACAGTAAGCATGCATGCTCACAACACCAAATAACATTTAAGATTGAACTTCATTTGTTTCAACCTAACAGCTCACACTGCAAATATTTCATCAATAAGCAAATAATATATATAATGAAAAAAGACCTGAACAATGTTGCTTTGAATAGAAAGTATCACTTTCAAACAACCACTATTTATATATTTCTTTCATTTGCAAACAAACTTGAACACAGTGGAGCCAAGCCATCGGAATACGGGTACTTTCTTTCAGAAACACAAAGTTATGTAAGGAGTTGTTGGGTAAACAAAAGTCTTAAAAGTCACATGTCAGCCACAAGGAGGATTGTGCCAGTCTGCAAATCCCTATTAAACCACGAGTGTAAGATGCTGCAACTAACAATTGTTTTCATAATCCGTTAATTTGTCTAATATTTTCTTGATCAATCGATTAATCGTTTGGCCCATAAAGTGTCTTGAATGTCTTGTTTTGTCCACAAACCAAAATGATTCAGTTTTATTGATTTATTTGTTATGTGGAGCAAAGAAACTAAGGAGATATTCACATTTAAGAAGCTAAAACTATCAGAAATCTTGTTTTAATCAAAAAAAAGGCTTCAAACCAATTAATGAATTATCAAAATAGTTTGAAAACCTTTGATAAATAAAGATTGACAACTATGACAGATGCAATCTAATGAGCAGGAGTAAATTAAAAACGAGCCCATGTTCACATGTGCAATTACTGTTCATGTTAAAACAGCAGCTCTGATGTCTGTGGACATGTAAATGTGAGTCATATAATCATAATAATATCTTGAGCAACAACTTTTAAAACCATTAATAAGCCATTTAAACTGCGTTTTGTGTGCGTGCGTGGAGAAGAAGGAAAGCGAGAATGAAAAATGTGTCTGAATAAAATGTCATCATTGTTCATTCATCAGAATTCTCTCAGCTGAACGGGAGGGGAGAGCAAAAAACAAAAAAAATGAGATGACTGAAGACAGTTTCAGATGTCATTCAGTCAACGATCAATCTGATTTCACCGCTTCAGTGTCTGTGCATCAATCATGGTTTGCAGGGAAATTGCACGGAGCTGAACACAAGGTCTCAACAAATGTCTATTGGTGTTTGCTTATATATATATATATAGTAGATGCATATTAAAATGATGTTGTAATACTTTATATGCCGGAGGGGAATTATCCAATAACAGAGGTGGCTTTAGATGAGGCTGTGACAGCTCAAGGTCACAAGGGCCCTTGGATATTAAATTGTGTTTTGTTAATGACCACCTGCAAGGAGGAGGAAGACTGAGAGAGTCATACACTGAGGCCATACAGCATCTGACCTGAAATCAGATTAATCCGAGAGCACCGAGTCAGACTTCAGGTTAATGGACGACTATTTCCAGCTCCTCGTCAGAGGGAAAAAGATAAAACACGGAATAGTTTGACGGACCTTTGAGGCACTTTTGATTTGTCATTGTGTGGCAGTCGAGATGAACACGTCTTCATCAGGTCAGCGCACAGGAAGTGATTCATTTCAGGTTCAAAAGTTTGGGGTCACTTAGAAACTTTTGAAGGAAAAGCACTTTTTTTTTCAATGAATATAACATTAAATGAATCAGAAATACAGTCTATACATTGTTAATGTGGTAAATGAACTATTCTAGCTGCAAATGTCTGGTTTTTAATGGAATATGTACATAGGTGTATAGAGGCCCATTTCCAGCAACCATCTCTCCAGTGTTCTAATGGTACATTGTGTTTGCTAATCGCGTTAGAAGGCTACTGGATGATTAGAAAACCCTTTATTATTATATAAGCACAGCTGACAACTTATTATTTTGAATAAAAATCATTATTTCTAATCTTGTCAATGTCTTGAGTATATTTTCTATTCATTTTGCAACTCTTTTGATGAATAAAAATGTGACTTTTAATGGTAAACTATTTTAAATAGCCACCATTTGAATGAGTAGAACTCTTCAATGGAAGTCAATGAGCCTACTTCTCATTTTAATGCCAGTAAACACTTTACTAAGGCGTTAACAGTGTCCTTCACCAGTCTCGCCTTCACACCTGCATGTCCTCGGGCAGCTGCCACGCCCCCCTCCACAATAGTGGCGGTTGCTGCATGGTCATTGAAAACGGGGAAAGCTCATTTCAGGCCCAGTTATTTATACATCATTTCTTACCTAAAATGAACAACTAGAACAAAGAAAAGCAAACATTTTGTCTGCAGATTTCCAAACAGGACCAAGCAGGGGAAGAATAATTACATCATTTCAAAAAAAGTTACGCACTGCAGCTTTAAACCAAATCATATGTTTACTTCTGGTATCTGAAATACTTCTGGTGAACACAGTTTAACAATCGCCATCATTGTGAGAGCGGAGATAAAGGGTGATTTCTGTACAGCGGAGTAGGTCACACTGAACTATCTGTGAGCTCAAGAGGAAAACAAAAGGAAACCTTGGGTTCAAACTCCTCAAATGAATCATGTAGACTAATTCATTCACTGTCCCCGTATTGCCTCATTCATCACTCTGGTCGCGTCAGGCCCCGTGGGTCCATTTATTTTTTTCCCCCTGTATCCATTCATCAGTTCTAAATCCACATGATAACTCCTCGCTGATTAGCAATATTAATGCAAACACCCAGCCACAGAACAGCGCTCTGACCCTGCCTTATACAATATCTTATTTGTCTGGCTGCAGCATCGCCATGCATCTTTTCTATTAAGGCAGAGGAGTTGGATAAAATGAAAATGACAAGGGTCAGGGTGTGTGAGAATGAAAAGAAAATGAAAAACTGTTTAACAGGACAGTTAAAAGTGACACTAGCTTTTACATACATGGAATAAATAAATAAATTGCAGTCTGTTTACATTGTTTTCAATGTCATACTTCAGTATGTCGTCCAAAATTTGACAAAAAAGTCATAGGTTCGTATGTCATACATTTGACAAAAAAGTAATATTTTTAAAAAGTCAGTATAGTATGTCATCCAAAATTTTACCAAAAAGTCATACTTTAGTATGTCGTCCAAAATTTTACTAAAATAATCATATTTTTGTATGTTGTCCAAAATTTGACAAAAAACTCATACTATAGTACGTCGTCCAATATTTGACAGAAAACTCATACTTTAGTATCTCCTCCACATATTGACAAAACAAGTCATAGTATAGTATGTCATCCAAAATTTGACAGAAATGTCATTCTATAGTATGTCGTCCAAATTTTGAGACAAAAGTCATAGCATAGCATCTCGTCCAAAATTTGACCAAAAAAGAGCATTCTACACCACTCACAAGAGAGGATTTTGTAAAATATTACATGATCACTCAAATCATCAAATCAAAGTCTATACAAAAAAGAAGCACACGCAAAAGAAGAGATATAATTGACATTGACTCTGTTAAGTGTACTAATGTGTGCAATCACAGGGCCCTGGCCTCAGAACTCCTTAATGGCATGCAGCCACAATCAGTGCGCTGATTGAAGATTTTCACTGACTGGTGCATCTCAGCAAATAAGGTAGCATCAAATTCTAATACTAATGATGACGTGTACTTTGCTTTTATTCCTTTGTATTTATTTTTTTAAATAAATATATTGTACAAGCCTAACAATAGCCCCATTAACATCCTGCTTTCCCCAAACTCAACACACCGTCCATTTTACATACTGAACTTCAATTAGATGCATTTGCATCATGACATCATCACCCTCTTTTTTTCTGCGTTTAAAATAAATAAACACATTATCTTCTACTTCTACCAGGTCAAATTTCAAAACTACAAACGGCGACATCCGGTGTGAGCTTTATTTTGAAACTCCATGCCAGAAGCCGGCCTCCTCCACAGTCAGCTGTGATTGTCGCAAGCTTGACAGGAGGGAGCGCGGAGCACGAACAGCGGAGGCATTCAGACGCTTCTGCCCATCACTCGTGCAGCAGGAGCGACTTTCCCTCCAGTGATTTAGAGAAACAAGAAGAGAGGAAAAAGTGAATCTGAGCGTAGGTGGAAAAAGAGCAGATTAAAGAAGTTACTTGTCAAGACTTTCTTTCTTTCTTTGGCACGGTCATGCGCTCTGGCTGCGCGCTCTGGACTCTACCTGTGGTGATGGGTCGTGTCGGGAGATGAGGATCGGACCGCGTGGGGAGCAGGGGCGCAGAAAGAAGTCTGGACACGAAGGTAAAAAAAAAACCTTCACTTTTCTGATCTTTTGCTCCGGACAGCGCAGAGCTGTGGGGAGTTCCGTCTCCCCATGACCATGTTTCCAAATGAAATAACTATAACTTTATTATAATATGTCATTAAAACTCACCTAAGTGTGAATGTGTCCTGTCATTTAATGTGCGCGCGCGCGCCTGTAAGCTGACCGTAAATATAAACACTGTTGCGTGGATCTCCGTCCACGCGCGTCCACAACAACAAAAACAAGAAGTGACCTGTTTATGTTTGTCAAGCACGTTGAACTCAAGGGCAGATGCAATTGTTCTGTTTTGGGTAGAATGAGATGATGGGAACAGTAAATATGAATGAAAGCATCATCTGATACACGTGCATGTCATGCGCATCTGAGGTGCACATGATCACTTAATTTTGTGTGTGCATAACAGTAAATATCCTATTTCTGCCTCTTTCTTCCCCCTATGTGACTTTCCCTGGAATTCTACATCTCATTTGGTATATTTTTGGTTTGGTGCCATTATACTATAGATTGTTAATAGTGGCTTAAAGAAGTTGTGGTTGCAGTGACAAGAAGCTTTGCACTTGAATGTGTCTTTTGCATCACCTCGTCAAACAAGGTAATTCCTGTCTTTGTCTCATATCTGCAGTGAAGAGCTACAGTGTCGTCAAAAGCAGCTGTTATGAGTCCCTGTATATCTTTCTTTAGGGGCTGAGGGTGCAGCTGTGTTCAGTTTGCTGTGGCCTGCAGTGGTAACATAACTTATACAACAGTATACATTACTTTTATTATTATTATGATGATAAGGGATTAAAATGAGCATATGCTCTGCCTTCTCAGGTAATGGCCAATATTTGCATAGGCTATCTAAATTTAAAAACACACATGGACATTTGGATCCTGTGCAGATAATAATCATGAGTGTGATGAGTTTACAAAGTGAACTCCTGTTATCACATCACATCAGGCTGTGGGGAATTGTACATTTCACAATATATACATACATATATACACACATATGTATGTATATACACACACACACTTACTGACATTTGTCTCTGCCTGCATGCGTGTCCATCCAGTTTATTCACAATCAAGCTGCTTCTCTCCTCTTCTGCATTTTCTTTCATTCCCCTAAGAAGTAATAACCTAAGTTGTCTTGCCTGAGGGTGTGTTGGATTCCGGAGACATCAGGCCACTATTTTGTAACGGCATGATAGCCTCAGATTTGATTTGCCTGGTCAGTGTGGGCCAACGTTCACATTCACAGAGGACAGATATTGATTCACAGATGCTGGTCTTCAAACCTGAAAGTAGACAAAGTAAGCTAATGTATGTCTTTCATTAACTTCTTTTCCCCGACACGATCGCTGCGGTCAATCAATACGCGGACAAAGACGGAGGTTTGTTGTGTAGGTGGAGCCTGACATGGGCCATTATTGGAAGACATTTAAATTTATTTGGTGACTTTGTGTCAATTAATATACTGGACTTTTTCACTTCTGGAGGAAACCAGAAACAATTCTCTCCTGTTGTTTCTGATACTAAAGGAGACATATGATGCAAAATCGACTTTTCAATAATTTTAATACTTATATTTGGGAATCTGGAGGCCCTATGAGTAGGCGAAGTGTGAAAAAAGATGACTCAGTCATGTTTTCGTAGTCTAAGTACAGGAGATAATACATGCTATGTTGACTTTCGCACTCATTGTTACGTCAGAATGAGACATTCCTGGAATTGTTGTCTCGTGGAGCTCCGCTTTGTCCCCTAAAAAACGGGAGCGTGCAGGCGAGGGCAATAGTATCTGGAAGAGCGGAAGTCCGCAAAGTGTTCTATTATTGGCTGCAAAGTGCAGCACAGAGTTCTACACAAACTTCCGGCCTCAGAGGATTTACGTGTCCAGTGGATACACTTGGCAAATGATGGCTTTTCCAAAAATGACGCTGACGTAGTTTCCTGTGTCTCATTTGCATTTAAAGAGACAGGCAATCAAAACCGACCGTTCTGAACAGGGCTGTTTTGGCAGGGTGATTGAACTGCTGTGGTGCTTCATCCTGAAGGTATTTTGACCAAACCATGTTACAGACATGTTCATTAATGCACCAGGGAACTAGGTTAACTTTGAGAAATAGGGTATAATATGTCTACTTTAAGGGGTGATGGATAAAGTAAGGTGCTAGCAGAGCTGGGAGATATGGAAAATCATCTTATCACGATATATCATGATGTAAATCACATCAATATTTTTGTAAAGTTTCCTCTTTTCTCTGAAAATGAAATGTAAAGATAAAGGAAAAAGGTACTGTAGCACGTTCTGCAGATGCATTTAGATGAATAAAACCGGTAAATATGAACTAAAATATTAATACTCACAGGTTTAAAGCTTCAGGTTTTACAGGAGGGGAATTTAATGTCCGAGAGGAATATTCACAACCAGGGAGTTGGTAACTAATGCCAATTCATTTATCAGCCGCTTAAATCCTTAATTTGGACTGCTTAAATGCACCATGTCTTCGACAATGAAGTAAGCGTAGGATGTGAATCACTGTTTCTATCATAGACAGAAGAGACGCGATGACCTGCTGTTGTGGTGCAGACGCCACGTTAGCTTTAAAGGAAGGGTCTCAGACTCTGAAGTCTTGAATTGTTTGTTCTCCCCGGGGGACGGCATTGCTCCAGGCGTCTTCTTCTCAGCCTTCTTTGGCAACACTGTCGCTCAAGGTTTCGTTCAGATTTTCTGTCATGGTTCTCTCTTTTGACTCTAGGGCGCTAGAGAAAAAAAAACTAATAAGACCACACGTGCCTCCCCCCCTGCTCGCCTCACACTGTGTGCGTCAACAGAACATGACGTGGCTGCCACTATTCCAGCCACATGATTGGTTCAAAGTACCGTTTCTCTCATTGTCATTGGCCGTTTGGGTTGAAACGTGGCTGAAATGAGTTCTCCCACAGTTATATCAATATATATACAGTATATAGCACCCATCCCTAAGTGTTAAGATACGTCAGTTGGTGTCATTGCTTGTAGATGGACCAGAGAAGCAGCTATACTGTATCCTGGCTACTTAATAGGGTAAGTGTGTTTGCAATGCAACTTGTGTGTGTGTGTTAATGCAAAGTATTCAAAAAAGGAGGACTTTCAACGGCTGATAAGGCCCCATGAAATGAAAAATACTCAATATTCCAGTTTAAACCCTGTGTCTGTGTTAATTGTGCTTTTATCTCTTATTTGCATTTCCTTCATTCATTAATTTTAATTAATTTTTCATTCTGCAGTGTTTTCTCATTTTGCATTCTGTTCAAGACTCTTATTTTGACTTCAAATCTGGTTGCTACTGACTGGTGCTCAGGGACACACATTGTCAGATTTATAAGAACATGAAGGTAAATGCCAAGGTGAAAAGTCCTGAAAAAGCATCATATAACCATCGACCTGTTAGTTACACAGCAGTTGCATGAATGCGTCACTCTACCGTTTAATTATGACCGAAGGTCTGGTGCTAGGTGCTAGAGGAAGCTATCGGAGATTGATGTGATTATTTCCACCAATGTTGGGTCCACTTTGTCAGATAAAAATATCAGTAACGGGATGAACAACCTTGCCAGAGACCTATGTTTGGGCCATGTTGTGTTTGAGTTAAACAGATAAACGTGATTTTGTTTTTGCTATATTTGCGCTACATGTTTCTCATCAGCCTTGTCGCTACCTTTTCTCTCAACACGCGAAGCGCCTTTACATCACATGATTGAATGTCTACAGTTATCGCACGTTAAAAAGACGCGCGTGGCGTCGTTTATGTGACTCCCGATTGTTCAAATGAGTCTATAAAGTAACGTTAAACTTTAAAAACAGAGGCACACATATGCAGTACACAGGTACGCTGGTTATTTGTAGCGCTGCTCTTTTCGTTTAGTAAACAGACCGCTCTAGTTCGGTGTGCTAACGGCGCTAAGGGAGCTAACACAGCTAAATGGGCTAACTGGTAAATGGTGCCTGGACTCCGGTGCCGCGGCACTTAAACATGACGTCTTTTTCCGGTCAGTCATCATGGAAATGCGTTGTGCGTCAACGTTGGCGCCGTTAACATGCCCAGTACTAACAATTCCCAATTCCTGACATACAGTATAGCCTTGTGTTTCTACTGGGAGTATGTGTAAAATAAATATCATTCAACATATATTGCATATGAGGCTGCACTTACATTTGTTAATAATTAATAAACATTGAATTTGTGCACATTAAAAATGTATATAAAGGCCTAAAAAAAGCAGCACAAAAGGACTAAATAGTCATTGGTATTGGCGTAAATTGCATATAATTGTATAGACACGGCTTTTCCCATTATAATATGAACATTTTTACGTCACTATGCATCAGATTCATTTACAAACCATACATTCAGGCCAACTTATATCAATAATGTTCATTGCCTCCATTGGGTCCGGGTTCTTGAATAGCCATCTTGAAGGTTATCCAACCACACTTGTCAGCTACATAAGTGTGTTTGTAGGTCAGTTCATGAGAAAAACATCTCACGATTTATTGCAACCCCCTGACTCAAATGTTTTCCTGGGGAATTCACGGTCTCAATTATAGTTGCAGCTCTTCTTTAATAGATGATAAAGCAGGGTTGTGTCTTTCAGTTAATCTCCACTCTACCTAGCAGTGTTATAGATACAGTGTGTAGGATTTAAAAACATCTATTGAGGAAGTTGCATTCTCCTACGTTCCCTTCCAAGAATTTTCCATCCCATTTCTGCCAAATGGAAATGATGGCCTTAAATCTGACAGAGTGGACCTTTAACACTTGATGTGTAAGCTCAAATTTAAATACATATAGTGCACAGAGGAGATAGTGAGGTGCCAACATTTAAATTTCCTCTTGTAGAATTTCCGAACATTAACAGATAACAGACGGTAAACCTGTAGCCTGCAGCTCTATCCTACACATACTGTACAGTTCTGATAGAATTGTCCATAACAGTATGTTTTGCAGTTTGATTAGTGACTACAAACAGGCGAGTTCATTACAAGCACACAGAATATCATTTAGTCCCATGGACAAGGAGAGAACAATTTAATGAATGAATGCATTTACTCTAGTGTCAGCCGGGAAATTGTTTATAACAAAGCTGTTGTTGAACTGGAAAGTTCAATTAACATTTAAATTGCTTTACCTCTCGACGCAACTTCTTTAAATAAATCAATATACAAAGGAAAGGTAATACCATCAAAGGAGGAGGAAGAGTAGATGTGTCCCTGTTCTACAGTGTGTAATTCTAGTTTCCTGTGTAAAATCCACAGGAAACTGTGTCTTGCACACAGGTTTGCTCATCCTTATCAGAACATTGCCATTTCAAAATGATAATTGTGAAAAATTATAATTTTATCATTTTTTATGAATGATAAAATTATTATCAAACAGTGCATTTGTATGCAACAATTGCTGTTAACAAAAGGGGCCGTTGGCCTGGGCATACAGTGTCCCTCTGGCCTCTGAAATGGACTTTGATTCCTAACTGCTCCTGTCAAGGTCATTGTTGTTGTTCATGTTTTACAGCAATAATGTTGCGTGTATCGTCTGCCTCCTCTCCTTGACTTTTTCTTTTCCTTCTGAATTAAATATAGTACTAATGGGGCACACACTCACACAAACTTGTTTTTAGTTCTTCGTGAGGACACATCATTGACACAATGCATCTCCCAGCCCCTTACCCTAACCTGAACCATCACAACTAAGTGCCTAACCTTAACCCGTACCCTAACCTAAACCCAATTCTAACTGTCACCTTAGAACCAGGTATTAACCCTGAAAAAGCACTTTAAAGTTGTGACCCTAACCCGCGCACACTGTTCATTTAGCGCAAAGCTAACCCTAACCATAACCCTAACCTTAAACTGTGCAGTGGGCCCCCTTTTCCTGCCCAGAGCTCTGCCTGGTGATCGAACCCTGGTCTCCTGGCTGACCGAACTGGACTGAATCACCACACGCCAGATCAGTAGGCCTGTGCAACAGAATTTGAACCTCCAAACCTCTAACCCCGACCTCAACCCTAACCCTAACTCATTCTCAGTCTCTTATCATGGACCATTACATCGGTGATGGTCTTTGCAAACAATGCAGAGGCTTGGTTTGTGATTACATTACAACGGGTACTATAATAAACATTATACGATCAATGAAAAACATAACCTCCTTGGCGGAGGTAATGATATCCCAGGACAATAACATCTCGATAATATGATGCACTCACTATGCAGCGAGGCTACCCATTTGATACCTGAACACGGGCCACACTCCCCATTGTGTAGATGGCACCAGGAAAATATACAATCAATTATAAACTCGAGAACATGGAACGTGGGTCCCTGTGGACTCACCCACAGGAATTAGTCACGTTTAGTAGTGTAAATGTGAAACACCATAGTAAGAGGGTATCGGGGGGGAAACGCACGTGTCACAAAACCTACTTTGCAACACATCAGGCTCATCAAGCCAAAGAGGATTACATTGCACGGTCAAAACAAAGGTCAAATGGATGTAATGCATTGCACATCAAAGTTTCGCACCATTGTTCACGCACTCAGGGAGAGATGGTTTATGTATAGGCTCGTCTTGCATATTTCATGTCTATTTTCTTTTTTAGACTCTTTCTATTTGATCGGTCTATTATTTATTCATTAGGGTGAGCTGAGGCACAAGGCGAGTCATTACACAAGGAGCCACGAATTAGTCACTCTCTCCCGCACAAGCCATCACATCACGGGCGACACCCAGCCTCGTGCACGTACAGTACGTATGGAAAGTGTGCACATGAGTACTCCGAGTGAGTGGCAGCTGCAAAATGTGATTATATCTCTCTAATTATTAACTTTCCCCCAGCTTCATGCTGGCTGTAAAACTCAACATGCACCACGACTTCTTAAAACCTCAGTGGTGAGCTGGGTAAAAATGTGATGATTTTCAGTGTTAGAATGAAATTTCTGATGCCAATGCACGCACTTGTTTATCTTTGTAAAAAAAAAAAACCGCAGATTTGTTTTGTTTTGAACGCGGCTGTGCTGTGAATCTCTTATGTTTCCACTGAAAATTGAACCCCAGTTGATTTCCAGCAACTGTTTTGTGAACATTACATTTCAACAACCCACATGGTTCGCTTCGCTGTCATGAGAGACACAAACAAAGCGCCGTTTCGTGTATGCCTTCATGTGTATGTTTTTTATGCATGCGTGTTGAGAGAAGGTCTCATCTATAAACACGGTTGTTTAGTTAATCAACATTGCCCCAAACTGGTTTTTTGGCACATGATGTGTCCATACACACATTCAGAGCGCACACACACCAGCAGATTAGCCTCATTAAATAGAGACATTCTATCTGTCAGTGATAGATAAATCACATCCATTAATCTCCCCCATCTCCAATACCGATGTCATCAACATAAGACCCTCCTGTGGCTAATTAATCCTGAAAATGAATGCTGGATAGCAGGGCATGAGGCTGTAGGCTTTTTATGGAATACATATTTTAAATTGCTCAACTCTCACTGTATGTACAGTGCTTACATGAGACAGGTGCCGTCCTTGTGGTATTTTATGAGCAAATTGAAAGTCATGAACAAAGTCAAGAACGTTTTCATTTGGATGTAAAAAATCACAAGGGATCGTGGGACATCCTGTCCTCACACCAGTGGCTATCAAACTTTTTCTTTGGACTCCCCCGACTCTCAAAATATTGTAACAATGCATCAACTATAACATTCATTGAAAGAAATCAATATTAGAACAAACGTTTCACTTTTCTTTCAATAACTTGCTGTGCAAATAATATTTTTGCTTTAGCAATACAAATGACCTCAATATTGCCTCCTGAGAAAGCAAACACAGAGAGGTCTTACTTCATCTCCTACCACATTCATGGACTGAGACTGAGATATGCATAGCTGTATTTTGTCGTCTTGGATGTTGGTAGTCGTGAATCGTTGTTAACTTCGACTGACTTTGGCTTGTTCTTAGTTTCCGAAACATTCTTTTTGGCTCTGTCAAAAAACTTATCCATTATCCAAACCTTGTCACCAATGTAGATTTTTGTTGTGGTATGTCAAACTTTACTTATGGCTGAACTAAATTTTAGTTCAGTCATAACCTGGAAAATCACCACAATTCCACAATCTGTGTTCCAGAGCAGAGTAGTAAGCACCAGCAACATTGCGCTAGTGAGTCGACTGCAAACAGGTTGGGGTACGACGGAAAACACAAAGAAGAGCCCATTATAGAAGTTTTCTACCTCGAGAAAAAACATAGTTGTTCAGCACATTTATAGGATAAACGCTTCTTAACCCCCACCCCCTCGTACATTGCCATTTTCTGTTCATGAAGACCAAACAGAGGCAGGATAATAACACTGCAGCGTTTATATTTTTATCCTGTCTATTACCTCCAAAAAGCAGAATGTAAAATAGTTCATGGAGGCAATTTCAGAACTAATGATTTGCTTAAAATTTTACACTAAAATTTTTTTTTCAATTTCTAAGTCTAGTGCCGCAGGTGTACCAACAACATCAAAGAGACAAAACCTTGTATATTTATGCAATTTGAGCGCAAAATGTTCTATTTCTCTCCCCCCAAAAACGGATTTGTATGCATCTCGTGAGGAAACGGCATTCATAAATCAGGGAATGCTGTGAATGAATATAGTTTTATAGTTCCTTTACTCGCCTTAACAACCACTCGATGCACTTTACACGATGAGACACATTCACTCATTCGCAGGCACATTTAGACAATGGCCATTCACACAGCCCTCGTCTATTACTCATACAGTCATTCTCTGATGATATACTGGTGACAGTATGACGTTCAGTATCTTAAAGGCCACATTATACTTCTCCGACTGCGTATGCATTATCCGTCTGCGTCACCACGGAGACGCCTCGAGCCTTAATACTTCTGCGTCGTGGTGACGGACATGCGCTGCAATTTCCCGCCCGATCAGTAGGGGTCGCTGCGCAAGGTTGTTGTGCTTCTGGCTACAGTGAGCAATGGCGTCGAGAGAGAAAGACTGTTGTTGTTGAAACAGTGGCCGTTTCTCACTTTTCTGTGTCACGGAACGCAGTTTTAAGATCATATGAGGCGAGAAATTGGACATTTAGAGTCCAAACATGTGTTGTGTGTGTTAAGATATGTGTCGACGCAGAGTCTCTGCGTAACCTACGCAGAGCACTTTACGCAGAAGTATAAATTGGGCTTAAGCCTCAGGACACTTGCAGTGCACAGACCAGATGAGCGATAGATCAATGCACTGACCAGTGGACGACCCACGCTGTGTCGTCATTATCCCCACTGGCATCGAGGCGACTCATTTTGCTCACTTGTTTGTTGTCAAATCTTGCGGGGACAAGAAGATATTATTTTAGTGTCGACAAAGTCGTGCTCGGAGATCAAAGGTGTCTGGCCTGAGCCGCAAAGAGAGGCACTTTTGTCCTTGGAAGCCAAACATTGGCAATTGTGATGGCGGTGGATGATTTGAAGGACGATGGATCTAATTGTGTCACAGTGATGGAGAGTCATGTGTTACAAGCAGCATGAATTAACAGAGGCTGGAGAGAGAATGACCTATTTTAAAAGAAGGCAGCAAGACGCTGTCTTGACAGAGATGATGTGTTGCTGTGCTATTGGACCAGCTGATGAACAGCTGATCTGGTCATTGACAGCCCCAGGAAATGGCAGCATTGAGTGCGCATGCATGCATGAGAAGATCTTATGCCATTTACTTTTTTTTGGTCAGGTATTAGGGCTGAACAAATTGCAATATTGCCGACAGCAATTTTCTTTAAGGCAAAAATGTGTGTCAAAAAAGCACTACATCAATCAAAAGGAAGAGGTGTTGGTCTTCCAGTTAGTTTACAATGATGCTATAACTAGGCTTCTCTGCAGGGATTGATGTGTGTGTGTATATAATGACATTTAATGTCATGACTTACGAATCCGGATTGAGGATTCATCCAAAATGTGTTATAATTACTGCACAACACTCACAGCTGAACAAGCAGCAAATTGGCCACAACTTTTACTGGATGCTTACTGGTGCTAAACGAGAAAAGGCTAAGGAATTTCCCAGAGTCCTTCATGGGGTTGCAATGGGGTGAGAAATTGCTGGTAAATTCCCAGTAAATTTACAGAAACTTAAGTTTGGGAATTTGGAAATATTTGAAATTGGAAACATTCCATGGCCCTAATCATCTTCCGTAATAACAGGGGGAAATATTGGATTAAATTATATCAAGACAGATGATGCAGAAGATGCACTTGCAGGTCTTGTTTGTCTGTCTTCCACCAACACTACACTTTTAGTTTCACTACTTGAAGGTCTGGTGTGTAAGACTTAGTTACATCAAACAGAAAGACGAGTGTCGGAGAACTATGGTGGCCTTCAGATAACAGAAAGGAGTTCTTTATAATAAGCTTCGATTTCTGCAGTAGAGATATGGCACCAAGGCAAGGTCCTTACAGTATAAAAAGCTTTTTTCCAAGGCTACAGAGACCAAATTATATTTAATTTTAAAGGGAGTATATACAAACTGGGCATTCCGTTTCTGTAACACTCTGACTGCAAGATGCCAAATTGTCAGTGCAAAGCTCGTGTGCCACTATTTCCAGCGTGTTATCTGAACTCGGCAGACTGTCTCATTAAACTCACTGGGTTTATGTAAAAGGCTTTTTAACTGACAGTTGTTTGGAATGTGATCTCACCTATTAGTATTCCCTGTTTTCTGAAACAACAGCAGTGTGCCTGCAGTGTCACCGTGTCCACGTTCGGCAAGAACTGAGAGGGAATCTAATCCACTTGCTGCTCTGTGACTTTCTCTGAAAGACAGTGAAATTGAATACAATAAATTGGCGCAGCGCATTCATTACGCTCCTGCGTCATTCCTCTTTTACACTTAGACTTCCAGTCCTTCCTGGCCTTCCATCTCTTATCTCCCCCATCAGTGGCGATACCCTAATGCTTTGGAAATTAGTAATTTAAACACACACAGGTCGTTGTTTTGGTTTCTCCTCCTGCTAACTTGATTTTATTACATCTTCATTTTCTTCCTAACCATCCCTGTATCATCCTCTACATCTCTTTCCACATACAGTATACTTTCTCATTTCCTCACAGTGCTCCCTCTCAAATTACCATAGTCCTAATCTCCCAGCATTTCCTCACGCTCTACCTTGAAGCGTTAAATTGAACATATCCTACTTTTACCCATCCCAGTCAAAGTGGGTGTGAGCTTCTGCTCATTTATTCTCTCAGAAGGCCTCCTCCGCGCCATTGACTTTCATTTGACCTCACACTTCTTGATTACTTAATGTTCTCGATGTGCAATGAGCTCTGTTGAGAATAAAAATGTGTGTTGTCGAGAGAGCAGAGTGATAAAACTGATGAAGCAAAGAAGGGAGACGAAGCATTGGAGAGGTAGACAAAAATCCTGCAAAGGAAAATGTAGCCGTCAGAAAGGAAACAGACTCATTCACTTGACAGGTGAACGTAAATAAACTCTTTTTTTCCCTGACTGAATAAGGATTCGGACATTCATTCTCCCCAGAGGATGAAAAGTAACAGCTAAGAACTTACTCACAAGACATTTTCTGGTCCTTTTATGGTTGAAATAAGCAAAAAGCCTAGTCGTTAAAGGAGCCATATTATACCATATTTCTCCAAGTTAACAGAGTTTCCTGGTGTCCTAATGAACGTGTCTGTGACATGTTTTGGTCAAATATTAAAAAATGCATTGGGGACATGCAGCATACAGCATTTTCTAATTGCAAATGTGGTCATCCTCCTCTTGACTCTACAACACAACACAACACAACACAACACAACACAACACAACACAACACCAAAGGTTTGAACGTAAATCAAAATGTAAACATTCAACGACTACCTACGCACAGCACTGTAACTCAGATCTTGACACAGCAACTGACAGGATAAAGAGATTCATTAGTTTCTTGATAGTCAATAATCAGCGAACACCAGTGGCAGGCATGTAGATATGTTGTGTTCTTAAAAGTAGGGCTGGAGATCCTCCAACTACGCCTTGTTCACGAAGAGCGCTTTCTACCTGTTTCGTGCAGTAGTACGATCGGTACTTTCCAGTGACATTATTGCTTCTGTATACTTGTTAAAATGACAACGTGATTCCGAAAAACAACAAATACTCCCAAAAGACCACAAAGACAAGAAGCGAACCCAACTGTCCAGTAGAAACAGAGCCACCATGGCATCCCTTTCAGTTGATTAGTGCACGAGGGAGGGGCAGATGGAAGTTTGATTGATGCATCACGATCCCATGGTGTTTTTACAGGTCTGTTCGTTCCACAAGTGACTGACATTTTTTATTTTTGTGACAGTGGTTGAATTAATTCGTTACAATCGGGGTTTGATGAGGATTTTTAAGCAGTTAAAAATGCTCCAGAAAATGATCTCCGACCCTACACTACCGTTCAAAAGGTAGGGGTCACCTATACAATTTTTTGTGTGTTTTCCATGAAATCTCACACTTTTATTCATCAAAAGAGTTGCAAACATCATTGCACAAGGGTTTTCTAATCATCCAACAGCCGTCTAACGCGATTAGCAAACACAATGTACCATTAGAACACTGCAGAGATGGTTGCTGGAAATGGGCCTCAAAACACCTATGTACATATTCCATTAAAAACCAGACGTTTGCAGCTAGAATAGTCGTTTACCACATTAACAATGTATAGAGTGTATTTCTGATTCACTTAATGTTATATTCATTGAAAAAAAGAGCTTTTCCTTCAAAAATAAGGACATTTCTCAGTGACCCCAAACTTTTGAACGGTAGTGTACCTTTTAAGTTAAATGGCAAGTGGTTGGTTAAACATAAAATGCAACAGACATCTGTGTGTCCCTGAACATGAGCACAGCTCTTTTTTCTTTTTTAATCATCATTTCAGTGGATGCTTGCACACAGTAGTGTATAGGCACCATTTAGTTGCAGTAAAAGCAGTGTGGGCCCTCAGTGTGTCTATAGGGGAAAAAAAGCTGTAATTTCTTTCTTCCCTGAATAAAAAAAAAAAATAGATAAATGAAATGAACGGAACATCAACATACAGGTTTTCACTAAGTGCAGCAAAGACATGCTCGGAGCAACTCATCCATTATGCATGAGGAGCTAATATATATACAATGTCATTTACTGTACTCGGATAGAGGAAGAAAGAGAAGCGGAGGCAGGGAGAGAGATAGAGGGGTCTCTGCTGTCAGTCTCGAGTCAAATGAGACACCGTGGACACAGATCTGCTTTCCCTGAGACGCAGATGAATCCCAACGACAAAGTCATTTCACCACAGACTCATTCATCACTGTATATCAATATGTTATGATGAATGACTGCACCCCTGGATGTTGTTTTTTCAAACCCACCAAAAACCTCCAACACTAATGTACAAAATATGTCCAAAATGTAAGCAATTAATAAAAGATTTAGTCCTGACCTTTACTAAATGAAGTCTATCCAGCTTTGTGTGCATGTGTGTGTCAGTAAGTCCTTTGTATTAAACGTTTATGGTCCCAATGAGGATGAATCCTAACAGTCTGATGATGTGAGAGTGTATATCTCATTTCCAATCAGTTCGACACTTATCAGTTTGATTGCCAGGGATTTTTTTTTCTAGACATTCTCCAGATGATTTGTAATAAATTTGTCAGTGCTTTATTGGTTGCTGCTGTGTTAGTATTGTCACCTCTGTGGCTGTATCTGTGCAGGTTTTCTGTTTTCTTCAGTTCCCTGGTGTCCAAATGACTATAACATGCTTTGGTCAAAATACCTTAAGGATGAAGCACCACAGCAGTTCAATCACCCTGCCAAAACAGCCCTGTTCAGAACACTCACTTTTGAGTGTCTCTTTAAATGCAAATGAGACACAGGAAACTACATCAGCGTCACTGAGGCTCTGGCAGCTAACAGAAGTTAGCATTTGGAAAAGCGATCATTTGCCGACTCTAGCCAGCACATTGCCGTCATATATAAAATGTATCCACCGGACATGTAAATCCTCTGAGGCTGGAAGTTTGTGTAGCACTCTGTGCTGCACTGTTCAGCCAAGAATAGAATGATCTGCACTTCCGCTCTTCCGGATACTATTGCCCTTTAGGGACAAAGCTGAGCACCACCATGACAATTCCAGGAATGTGTCATTATGAAGTCACAATGAATGTGGAAGTCGACATTGCGTGTTTTATCTCCCGTACTTAGACTGAGGTGGATCACAAAAACATGAATTAGTCATGTTTTTTCACACTTTGCCTACTCATAGGGCCTCCAGAGTCCAAAATATGAGTATTAAAATGATTAAAAAGTTGATTTTGCATAATATGTCTACTTTAATATAGCCTATAAATAGTGACTTTTCATATAAAATTATTAATGATGAATCGATAACCGTTAATTACCCCGACGATCGATGACTAAAATGTAATCAAATGCCCATCCCTCGTGCTGGGCATAGTGAAATATGATGCAACATCACCAGCAATAAACCAGGGACATGTTGTTTAGAGAGCAGAAACAGAACAATGTCTTTGAAACCTCTGTTTTCCAACTGTAAAAAAAAAAGAAATAAAAAGAAATAAATCAAAATTCCAAGACATTCGCGACTGAAGCGCCCAAGGGCTCTGTCCACGCAGACACACTGTGATTTATCTAGCGGAGTGTGACAGTAAGAGAGGGCGATGTGTGACCACAGTCAGGTGCGTGACTAAACCCAACCCAGCGACATTTACGAATGATTTCTCTGTAACTGACACATGGGGGCTATTACAGCGATTCCTTGTGCACTTTCATTCCAGATTGAATTCCAGCTGTATGACAAACTGAAGCGAACTGTAATTAACAAATTGCAACAGCTGTCACAAACTGCGAGCCCAGTATTTGTAAACAGAGAGAGGCTAAAGGCATGTGTTGTATTTTTACACTGCCGGAAAAAAAAAGAAATGGCTGCATCTGAAGCACTCGTCTTGTTGGCCACATTGTCATGCAGTGGCATGTGGGCGGAGCCTGGGATGGAACCTCCGATTGGAGGATGAGCAACTCTACCACTGATCCATTGCCCAGAAAACTACACAAGACTCACAGAATGTTTTTGAATGCCAACTTTAGCGCAACTGACATTGTTACGAAATGCTTAATTGATGACGTACTCTGAAACACATCGTACTAAATGTTGACTGACAGACTGAAATATACTGAAAGAGACACGTCTTTTCATCTGTCGTAGTGATGGTATTCGCAGAATAACCTCGTTCTTATTGTCAAGCTGTCAGTTGTAATTTAAGATGCCTTAAAATACATGTTTCCAGGATTGGTAAACTCCAGCCAAACAAGAACAGGGAATTGGAAAGGGGAAGATGCAATACCAACACAGAGGAAGTGGATTATATTGGGTAGGGTATCTGAGGAACAAACGGGCATGAATGACAGAGTGGAATAATGAGTGTAAACCTCTAAGTGTAAGAACTAGGTTATATTTAATCAAACTCTGAGTGTGACCGCATGTCCTTGCTGCCAAAATGTGGCACAATTAAATTGATTTAACTTGTATATCCCTATATATTTACATGCTGTGTAGTCAGCTGTGAGTTTTGAAAAGTAAATACATAAAAATAACTGGTCAAAGATCCCCCTGTGTAGTGAGCACTCAAGTACAACAATGTACACAGAGTAACAAGGATATTGATTTTTGAATAACAACATTTACTGAGGTCAATTGTGAATTTCTCCTGTTGGTTTAAGCCACTTGATCACATGCTTAAAAAAACAAATAATCTCAGCCAGATCAGCGTCAACGCCAGTCTCTACAGAACAACAGCCCACCTTCACCGGCGATGTCGTCTGTGTCCGCTTGACCAGGATCAATATGCTGTGGCTCTGAGCCATGTTAGATTAAGACACTGATTAGGATCTCCAATGTCTGCCTCTAATGTCACTACAACCTCTATAAACATACCATGCACACACACATCAAGACACTTCCCATGAACAATCAGTTTATCCAGAAAATATCTGCCAAATCAGATCAACTTATGGCTTAAAGTTACACGAGTAGCACAAGTGAATGACATCTTAAAATGTGTGGTGAAAAAGTCGGCTGTTCTGTAAAATATAGTGGAATGCTAAGAGGTTAAATACAACAGTGTGTCTCGTGGAGGAAACCCAAGAGAAGTCTAAAATGGATATATTATGCAAAATCAACTTTTTAATAATTTTAATCCTTATATTTGGGACTCTGGATGCCCTATGAGTAGGTAAAGTGTGAAAAAAAGATGACTCACTCATGTTTTTGTGGTCCGCCTCAGTCTAAGTACAGGAGATAAAACGCCATGTTGACTTCCACACTCATTGCTACGTCACAATGAGACATTCCTGGAAGTGTTGTCTCAAGGAGCTTCGCTTTGTCCCTAAAAATATGCGAGAGTGCAGGTGAGGGCGATAGTATCTGGAAGAGCAGAAGTCTGCAAAGTGTTCTTTTCTTGGCTGCACAGTGCAGCACAGAGTTCTACACAAACTTACAGCCTCAGAGGATTTACTTGTGGGCAAATGCTAACTGCTGTAAGCTTCCGGAGCCTCAGAGCCTCCGTGTCTCATTTGCATTTAAAGAGACAGGCACTCAAAAGCGAGCGTTCTGGGCTGTTTTTTTCAGGGTGATTGAACTGCTGTGGTGCTTCATCCTTAAGGTATTTTTGACCATTTTAACCATGTTACAGAGGTATTCATTAGGACACCAGGGAACTAGGTTAACTTGGAGAAATAGGGTATAATATGTCTACTTGGAAGGATGTTGTTCCTATCAAAATAAAATTATATGAAATTTAGTGCTGTCAACGTTTACGGGTTCAATTTGGAGATTAATTTAAATAATTTAGCAGGTTATAACGCAGTTAATGTTGTTTATTTACTTCCGTGGGGACGTGTGCAGGCAATCCGAGCCATCCTGGTTACAGGACAGTCTACGGCACAAAATTGAATAACGATGGACTTTTGGACAGAAAGTTTTATTTTAAAAAGTTAAAGTTTAAAAAAAAAAAAAAAAATGTGTGGTTCACAGAAAAGAAACTGTTTGATGTTTAAACAAAGTCATTAAAACAGTGTTTGAATTTAAGAGCGTTATGTTTTGTGTCGATCCTACATTAATTCCATGATTTTATATAAATAAATAAATATCTGTTGTAAGCCTCAGGTTTATATCCACTTATTTTAGTTACTTCTTTTTAAATCGGTTGACAGCCCTAATGAAATTTAAAGTTGTTCAAATTGTGAAGGGACCACATGACAGCTGGTTGACTTATGCATATTGAATCCATGGGTGGGCGAGATCTTTCAAAGACCCCATGGTCAGCATCATGCTGTGAGAATGAAAACGCATCCCTTTTGAACATTGGTTTGAATAATTAAAATTTAGGCACGGCGCGATGTGTGAAAACTCATAATTTGTAATTTCTCTCTTTTGCCTGTGTTTTCAAATGTGTGGCAGTGGATAACACGAGCCACTGCTGTACACAGATTATTGAAGTCGCCTGAGCTGGTGTTTGTTGTCACTTGTCAGATATTTGGTGTTCGGATGAAAAACAGCTAAGTTGATAAGGGTGCTTGTTGCTTCAGGGAAGACTAGTTTGACAGCTGACGCGTGTCTGATGCTGACACACAGCTCTATCCTTTGCAATGTGAGCACAATATCAGTGTTTTATTTCTACACTACCGTTCAAAAGTTTGGGGTCACTTAGAAATGTCCTTATTTTTGAAGGATAAGAACTTTTTTTCAATGAATATAACATTAAATGAATCAGAAATACACTCTATACATTGTGGTATACGACTATTCTAGCTGCAAACGTCTAGTTTTTAATGGAATATGTACATAGGTGTATAGAGGCCCATTTCCAGCAACCATCTCTCCAGTGTTCTAATAGTACATTGTGTTTGCTAATCGTGTTAGAAGGCTATTGGATGATTAGAAAACCCTTGTGCAATTATGTGATCACAGCTGAAAACAGGTTTGCTGGTTCTTTGACGAAAGCAAAGTTTGAAGGGCAAAATGATTTTGAATAAAAAAATCATTATTTCTAATCTTGTCAATGTATTGACTATATTTTTTATTAATTTTGCAACTCTTTTGATGAATAAAAGTGCGAGTTTTAATGGAAAACACAAAAAAAATTGTAAAGGTGACCCCAAACCTTTGAACCATAGTGTATGTACCTCTGCATTGGGAGAACCACTGCACTGCACTAGAGCTGAAATGATGAATCGATTATTAATCGATTACTACATTAATCGTCAACAATTTGGTTTATGGACACAACAAGACATTCGTAAACATCGTCATTTCCAGGTTTGACAAACACTGATCAACATTTTTTTTTAAATTTTCTGACATTTTAAGGACCAAACGATTCATCGATTATTCGAGAAAATAATCGACGGATTAATCTATTACGAAAACAAGCGCTACACTGCACCCACATCACGCATCACTGAAATACATACAAGACTGTATAGTTCTTAATTCAGCAATCCTGTCTGCCGGTGACTTTGTTTGGCTTGGATACGGTCTCACAGCTTGAAGCTGCTTGACTCCAATGACGAGCACACTGTGGGAGAGAGTCATGCAATCATCAATCATCAGTCATCACACCACAAAAGGTACATCTGACACGCAACCACGCACTTTCACTATTCGTCCTTCATCTTCTCTTTCTGTCACCGGCAGATTTTAAAGTTACACAGCTAAGCTATTTATTTATTTATTTATTTTTATTGTCAAGGTACATAATGGTCTGTGTGGGTTGAACACTTTCAGAGATATTTATTTTAAAGCTCTTCAGTGGAAAAGTATTGGATATGTTCTGACGAGTAAACACTGAATCACCACCTAAAGCACTGGTAAAGGTTACAACGTGCATTATTGCCCTTAATTTTATTTATTTTTCTTTGAATGTAAGGGTGAAGGGATTATACGTACTATTACTGTGATATGATAGGAGCATTGGGTTATTTAGAATAAAAAGGCTACATTCAGAATCAGACAGATTTTTTCAGGGCTGTTTGGGCACAGAAATCTCACCATCAGTACAGATTCTTTAAATCTGCGAGAGCCGCTGGTGAGTGCGTCTTACTCGCTCATCGCTCACGACACTCTCCCCATCAGTACACATTATTTTATTCAGTTTTGTGTCACTTCTATTTGTGGTCCTAGATCAGATATATATCTGATATGTGGCCATGTGACGAGTGAGAACTGAAGCGGGTGTAGTGCGGACCCAAATGCAGCACAATACAGCGCAGGACAGTTGGAATCGGCCTTTATTAGGATCACAGCAGAGGAAATGGCAAACAGGAGATGAGGAAACAGCAGGTATGTGAAGACTCTCATGGACATCAAGTCTGATCTGTAATGAATCCAGTTTTAGATTTTAGGTTAGATTGTGTCTACAGCCGAAAATTATGTTTCCGTAACTTCCAGTTAGCTCTATGAGTTAAAACCTCCGCTCTTTACGGTCTTGCTTCATATTACTTGCACGCATGCTTCTGTGTTTGTCTGTATGATGGCACGCAGTGCTCAGACAGCAGTCGTCCCCTGTGTATTCCCTCATCCTTGCTATTATTGATTTCCCATCATGTTTCTGTGGCAGAACAAACCCGGTTAGGTGGTCAAAGCGCCATGTTGATATCTTAATGAAACTTTTCAGCTCAGCTCTGACACTGATACACATGCTGCGATAGAGGGGGTGGGAATCTTTTACTATCTCACGATCTTTGGGGCTACAGTTCGATTCAAAAAGATTTGATTAATAAAGATCTCTGCTTCAAACATGATGTATCATCATGATGGTTGAGATAGGAAAATCCCCTCAAGGTCCAGACACTGGTGGTGATGGTGGTTGGTGAGCAGGATTAAGGATGATGGATGAGATGAGACAGTGAATGTGTGGTGGTGGTGAAAAGGATAGTTACTGTACAGCAGATTGAGAGAATTACAGCTCCCATAGACCGGAAGTTCCAATTAACGTTGTTTTTTGGATCACCAAAATCTGCCTACGATTACCTCGTATCTCGTATCTCATCTCCTGGGAACAGCAGATCTTCCTGCTCCGGGCACTAGTCCAGGCACATCCGGTTGCATACATTGAACCACAGAAGAAGAAGGTTGTGGAAGTGTTTCACTTGCAACGGTGTCTTCTGACTCTGGGTCTGACTCGGGGTGAATGAGGGGCTACGATGGGGAGTCGTGACGATGCCATTTAACAATGTTTTTTAGCAGTGCATCCATCGTTCCAGAGGGGGGAGCTGCGCTTCTGAAAGCTGACGTGCTAATTACGTCACTTCCAGGTACCTGGCCAATCACAAGACAGTTGGGAAAGGTCTCGTTGGCTGGCCAATCACAACACAGTCTGTCTTCTGGGGGTGAGATTTCGGTCTAAAAAAGCGCGGCTGACGAGAGCTTCAGTGAGGAGAGATTTTGATCGGCACGTTTGCAGCAACTAAGGGGTTTTTCACCATAAAAACAAGATAATGTATGTAAGTAGACCTCCATAACTCACATATACTGTATGTGTGATAGAACCACTCTATAGGAGCTTTAATTTAACCACATCTGTATTTACCACTACAACCCTGTATAAGTGAGTGAAATATTGATGAATAAGTAAAAAAATTTTCCAGCCAACCAGTTTTCCAGTCAACCAGATGAGAATGATGGAGTGGAGAATGAGTTACTAAGTTAGTGAAGACATTGAGGTAAAGCCAATAAGAATAGGTAAAATAAATAATATTATAATGGTATGCTACATTGGTCTAAAAATATAAAAAACCCAGGGAAAACCCTGAGAACATAAGAATGAAACAATGATCCTGACCGAACATGAAGCCATGTCTTCTATTTCCTTTGTTTCATTCAACACACAAACTATCCCTGCTGTTTTCACTTGAGGTGTGCCAATACAGGTCTGTATTGGCAGTTTACACAACTCTTGCACTAATCCAAAGCACTCACACTTGTGCACACATACACTCTAAGCCTACTGAGTGTAAATATTTGTGTGTAGCAGCAGCATTGTCATGGTCACTGACTCTCTGCAGGGCAGACTTGGCTCCATGAATAATCGACGATGGGAGAGAGCTTGAACAGCAAGTAGCGAAGGGGCTTTAGAGAGGAAGCAGCAGAGAGGATTGACCATATATAGCCGCTTTGACGCACCGGTTATGTTGACTGTGACTTTGCATGGACAGGGATTGGTGATCACCCAGGTGAACACTGACATGCCGGAGTACCAACTAATTTGCTCTTAACCACTGGACAATCAATGTGAAGTGAATGGTAAACTGTTTTACTCTTTGTTTAGATGAGCTTGCTGTGAGAATTTAAATTTCCACCACCAAAGTGACATCACAATCATAGTTCTTTGTCATCCAATTTATTTGCAAACTGTGCACAGTGGTGCTCTCCTCCAGATGACGGGCAACATATGGTCTTCTACTCCTGTATCCTCTGGGGCTTTTCTACAACCTTATACTCACATCTCGCTGTGATCCAGCTCTTCAATTACAGTCAAATCTCAGCATCTGTGTGCTACATATACGTCAATTCACAGATAATATACACTCGATTAGGGTTTCAGTAATTCTGTGTGTGTGGTAACGGTGAGGAGTAAAATTCTAATGTGAACAGTTGGCCACCAGATGAACCCCTGACTAAGAGTCATATAATCAAACACCTCATGCGAGCAGCTTTGAGTGATGCTAACATTTTCATACATCCATCGGGCTGGCCAATGTTTTGGAAAATGCCGCTTTATATTTCTAATTTGCTATGTGATTACCTGACTTAGCCCTGCTCCTGCTCAGGAAACAGTCAGTATGTCTGAATTGGGACCAAATTATGGCCGAAAGCTAATCACGGTCACTTGACTAAAAGGTTGTTTAGTGAGTGCACCAAGCCTCAGGACCAAAATATGTTGCTCACTCTAGTTTAAATGCATATGTCCTAATACGGAAAGTGTATAAAACTGCTGGGTATGATGGCACAAAGTTGGCACTGAAGATGGGAATTCTGTCGGTCTGTCTCTCCGTGTGTATCCGGCACACACTTAGCCTAAAGCTCTTCTCCAGGACCATGATCAGTTATTTCAGCCTCTCGAATTGTCTAGTCTGCAGCAACACTTACACCTGTGTCCACCAGTCTGTTTCTCTGGGGTACTATAATACAACTTCTTACATTGTAAGAAATGTCCTTAGCCCATAACCCAGCTGCCAGCACTTCACAAAAAACATTTTCTAGTGTACTTATATTTAAAAGAAATAACCAACACAGCCATGGACCATTTGGAAATGGTCACCTGGCGTGATATATTGAAACAGGACGGTCACACAGCCTTCAATGAACACATCTTTCTTGGTTTTTGTGCATGGATGTGAAACAAAGTTCAACACAAGTGAGTTTTGCAGAGAAGCTTGCACCAATAATAAGAAAGCAACGCAAGCTTCAACTGGAGGGAATAAGAGATGGTGCAAGTAGATTCGGGAATAATTGCATGAACATTTACAACAGCGAGGTCTCATGTTAATTTCAAATACTGGCCTCACTGATAACAATGGTACATCCAATATGGTCACAATTTTAAATGTGTCCGTTTGTGTTTAAAGGAGCACTTTGACGCCCCAGTTGCCAGAAGAGTTAGGGCCAGTTCATACATATTGCATTATGCATCCGCTGAGAGACGCCTTTCGTTTCATCATGCATATGCGGTTTCATTCATTCAGTCTAGAGTTCCATGCATGTGTATTTTTATATTCTATTCTGGTAGCAGTGATTTCTCACCAGGAATGTGATCTCCTTTGTATGTGCTTGTATTCTTTAACCGCCGACTCCCTCATATAATCTCAAACGAGTTTCCATGGTTACCATTTTCTTTGTCTCTTTTGACCAAAACAAAATGGATATCTACAAAGCTCCAAAACTCCAAAGTTTTTTTGGAAACTTCCTGGCAAGCGACACTCTCTTTGAATTGGGGTGACAGTATTAATTTTAAACACTAAAAGCCACAATGCTACATATTTTAGATTTGTCGCAACAGTAATAATATAAAGATAATTGTAGGAAAATTATATACAACATTGTTGAATGTTCTACAGATTTACAGATTTAAGGTAGTGGAATTGCATTACATTTTTCACTATTTATGATTCTTGTGAGGGGCAAACATGTCTTTCAGAGCAGTCCTTGACCCTCGTGAATGATGGCGGTATGGATCATGAAGTCCAGATTGAGTGACAAAGATGTTTTGCCGGCAATGCTGCCCACATCCAAGTGGGAAAGACTCAAACGACACTAACTTTGCCACTCTTCTCACTAAGCTGTTGAAACTATTATTTACAGTACAGTCTTGGAAAATTGGAAAATTAATTTTTAGAAATGTTTTTAGAGTCTCTTCCACATCGACTCTTTCCGACTCCACAAAATGACCAATCCAAACTCAAGTGCATCACTTTGCTAGGGGTCTACCAGACCCTCGCCTCCATGGTGAAACTAATAAACATGTGCTTCGGGTTACGGAACGATTTTCAGTTCCTCAATTTAACATTAAATTAGTGGCTTAAATTTAACAGGACATGCAATTATGGTTTTGACATTGCTTTATGTTGTTTGAGTCTCTGAAGACAACAAATTCGATTGTGCTTAATATGATTTAAAGACAGTAATAATCTCAGCTGAGTTATGAGCCAGGCCATTCACAACGCATGCACTCTCACTTTGAGATATGGAGCTTTGTGTTTCTAGATGCCTCTGGCACATTTTGGTCTATTTTGCTTTAACATGTTTATCAAATTCTATGTCCTTAGTAATGTTCTTTGGAAAAAGTTGACTCAAATTCTCTGTTAACTTGGCCCATTTTTCCCTGTTACAAATGGATCCCAGGAGAGATAAACGAGAAGAGACATAACTTCCCTTTTTTTTTTAAGGTTGTAATAATTGCAGTGACACCCCCTTGTGTTTTATGATACGATAAAAGTGGACTTGTCAGTATAGAGCTTAATAGTTTTATACTGAAAGGGAAAATGAGATCTAATGTAAATGGTAGTAAGTCAAAAAACCAGCGCTGAATGAATACTGTCAGAGGAGGCACATTTGTCAACAGCAAGTGCAAATGAAAGCAATGTGTGCCAAACACTCCTCTTATTTATGGTGCACAAGCTGCTGATGTTGCTATGCATCGCCATCTGCGGATGTACATCACAGATCAGACTGTTCTAACTCTTTATCACACTCACATGCTAAAATAATTCTTATACGTTCTTCTTATGGTATTGCATTATTATTGGCTTTACTGTGCCCTAAAAAAACATAATATGTAAAATATTTAATCTAAAGTCAATAGATTTAAAACTTAAAAAATTAATCTCAGATTTTGAAGTTAAATTTCAAATGATGAGTAATCAGACAGCGTGCATTTCAGACACCATTGTTTTAACTGTATCTTTCTTTTTAAACACAGAACTGCACATACGACTATGTGATTTCAAAGAATGTGTGTTAAGATCACAACAACAAAATCCACCTGAGAATATCCTTAGAAACTCAGAGAGAGAGAGAGTACAAAAGCACGTAGGTGTTCTAATTGAAGTCGCCGTGCAGCTGCCAGCATAGTACGGACACTATCTGTGCCTCGAGTGGCTCGAGTGGCCACTTACTTTCCTATGCGCAGGTCTCACTAATTAGTTGCTCATCTATTTTTTTGGACAGTCAAGGCAAAGGATCACAACTTCCACTTATCACTGTGCCGTGACACCCAGGTAGCGATTATTTTATCGATGGCTTCATCGCTCAGCTTCTTAAAATGAAACCTTCCGCCCCCAATCCCTTACCTCTCTCCATCTTCAGCTCTGTCTCTCCTGTCTGACTGACTGATTACAGGCAAGTGACTGTTTCGCACAGATAATTCCAGGCATTTTATCGCGCTAATCTCGGCTGGATGAACCACAACGATTAACGTGTTCATTTTGATAGGCCTAATTAAATCTGGAGACTAAGGCCTCGTTCAGAACAGCCGCTCCGAAAAACACGATCACTCCACAGCTCTGTTTGTCAGTTCACATCTGGCGTCACGTGTGTGCTGTGATCTGATCTCATGTCACATTTCTGCTTACAAACACCAAATGATTTAGTTTTATAGCAGTGTGATTGTAACAGACGTGTGCGCGTGAGAAAGAGAGCGGAAAGATTAAATCAGCGTTCTACACACAGCTTTAAAGGTTTAGTGTATAACAGGGCTGTACAAATACTGTGATTCCCATAGCTTTAGAATAAGCCTTTCAAATGTACTTTAGGCAACGGTTTCTAAGGGTTAGGGTGAATTATGTAATAAATCTAAAGCAACTGGCCATAAAATCCTCCTAATATGTCACAGAGAAAAACTGAACTCACCAACAACAACAGTACAGCCAAAATATTTGCATTGAAAAAAATCTTTTGCAGACTGCAAATCATGTTTATGTTTTGAAATCATGTTTTGGCATGTGGCGCCACCTACCGCCGTCTACCAATCATTGCAGTCAGTAGAGTCTCAGCTGCCGAGCAACCACGGGTTGCCAGTTACGTCAGAAAACGATATCTAAAAGACCTCGGTATTTTGAATTTGAATGTAGTAACCGCTTTTGGCCACATTCTTACATATGGCACCTTTAAAAACAAAAGCCCAGGAACTAGGTCAGATATCATCCAGTCACTTGCCGTGAGGAAAATGGACTTGGAAGGACTGAATATTGACTAATTAATGTAAATAAGATGAAGGGCCAGATGAGCATGTTGCCTCTCACTACTTTCCAATCATCACATATTAATTTATGTCCCTCAATCTGTAGATTTACCTTTTTTTGTTGATATTTCTATCAAATACACACACACACAAAAATCACCCACAAAGTCAGCATTCAAGGTTTTTAATCCCACAAAGAGTTTGTGAGGGGTTCTGATTCTCTGCTGTCATGGCAACTATAGTACAGGTTCTCATGCTAATTCAAGGTTAAGTTCGTCTTAAGAATGTTGTTTCCCAGTGAACATGCTGCTTTTGAATTGATGTCACATTTCCTGTAGTTTAAAAGCAGTTGGCCGTGAATCTGCCCAGTAACTACAGCCATGGTTACGACGACGAGAAGAGATAAAGATCGTCAGACTTGAGGGAGGCACATTTGACTTTGTTCAACCATGGAGCCACAGGTAATATGATACTAGTCCTGTTTATTTTTCCAATCTCTGGGACTTTATAAAGCTTTCGGTTTTCAGCCAGTGTAGACCAATATTTCATCAAAATTATGTCTCTCAAGCAGCAGCTATTTCAGGCTACCCATTGTGAATTGTGGTTGCCTGGGAGATGTAGGTTACATTTCAACGTGTTAGTGTTCAAAATCCCATCTTTCCTCTGCACAGAATTGAGATCACATCAGTCATGTTAATGTTCAAAGATTTCCTCCACTCTTTGTCTGGTTGATGATTCAGAGTTAAAAAAAACCCTAACTTTTAGGCATTCCCCGGTTTCTGTCTGCCTGCCTGCCAGGAAAAACTTTATCCATCTCTTCAAATATGAATTGTATGCAAATTAAAGTGTTGAGGAGACTGAGAACCTCTACAGTATAAGGTATATTTGAAGGTACATGATTATTTCATAACTTCCTCCCACCGCTGGCTCTTTTTGATTAAGCATCCAGAGCTGCTGCATGTGTGTGTCCTGTAGCATTTGATGTCTAAAAGTCTGTATTTATATAGCACATTTCTAGCCTTGATGACCACTCGAGGCTGCTATGCACTCTCGCTTTTGCCATTTACACCCATTCACTCACACATTTGTACTGTGCATCTTATGTGCAGCACATTTTTGAGCACACATATTTCATACTAGGCCATTAATGATTTCTCATTTACTCAAATCGACTCATCTGTCAACGAAGTCACTAGATGACGTCACGGTGTCAATGAACAATGAGCAACTGTGAATACGTTGAATTTTCACGTCATTTTAAGGGGACAACAGAAAGTGATTAAGCTCTCTCCCACCAGGCTCTAGTCTGGGCTTTGTCCGCACCAAAGTTCATCGCCTCCATCGTACCCGCTCCCAGGGCCGATGGACTCGACGACATCACCTCCACCCCCGGGGACAAACCCCCACCGGACTTGCCTAGTGTCAAACTCTGAACCTCTAATCCCATTTTTAGTTGTTCTACTCTCAGGTTTCACTTGTTGCTAATGTTCGCCCAATGGTAAACTTAGAAGTCACTTGGATTAAGATTCTTAGAACTTTGTGGACACTTCTTGTTTTCAGGCTCTGTAAGTGCTCTGAAAAAGCCTGAAATCGTGACATAAGGATCCCGTCTCCTGAACAAGAGCTCCACGCACTAGTCCGAGCACATCCTGTTGCATACATTGAACCACAGAAGAAGAAGAATGTCCGTCCGGGTCAAAAGCGTAAAAGGGACTGCAGCGGGGAGTTGTGACGAAGCCATTTTTTAAAGATTGTTAAAACAATATTTTGATAATGAGTAGCAGTGCATCCACCGTTCCAGAGGGGGGAGCTGTGCTTCTGAGAGCTGACGTGGTAATTACGTCACTTCCAGGTACCTGGCCAATCACAAGACAGTTTGGTCTTCTGGGGGTGAGATTTTGGTCTGAAACAGCGCGGCTGACGAGAGCTTCAGTGAGGAATGATTTCGATCGGCTTGTTTGCAGCAACTTGGAGGTTTTTTACCATAAAAACAAGTTAATGTATGGAAGTAGACCTCCATAACTCACATGTGCGGTAAAGGACCACTCTATGGGAGCTTTAATACTTTTTAAGACCCCGCAGACACCCTGTTGAAGCCCTGTCTGAAGTCATGTGTCCCTCCTCACATCTGACAAACCAGTTTGCTTCCAAGTGCTTGGAGAGGTATACGGGTTTGTGAAGCACATGGAAAAACTGATGAGAAGAAAAAAACAGAGATGAAGAAAAAGGCTGTCGCTTTGTTTTGAAGTATGACATCTGCCGAAGGAAAAATATTCTGGGTCACTTCCATCACTCACCTCGTATAATCAAAACACACTTGCGTGCACACACACATTGTTACACACCCTTATGTCTGTCACTTCCTGATTTGCCTAGACTGCTGTCATTGAAAAGGGCAAAGCTGCATGATAGGCCTTTCAACAAAAACAACAACACAACTCCTTACTTCCAGTTCCAATTTCCTCAGGGTCAAAATTGTTGCCGTTAGGTAGGAATTTGGTTTGAAAAATAAAATACAACAGAATACACTAGACAAAACAATACAACATATACTGAGATGAGACCCTCTTTGTGTAATTGTTTAAGATTAATAAGTAGAAGTAAGTAGTGGAAATACAAAAATAGAAAGAGCCTGACCTTGGCCTGATCTTAGACCACAACATCAGTTGTAAAACCACACATTAAATATGTTTGAGGGAAGTTGGCATTGATGTCCTATAGGGAAACGTATTCTCATTCAGAAAGCACCATACACACTATATTGTTCATTAGCATTACCATATTTGAGTTATTGTGAGCTGTGCGCAAGCACGTACAAATAACGCAGGATATAGAGGCCACAAAACGGCACAAATAATATTCAGTAATATAAAGTAAAAACATAAATCGGTTTAAAAAGAATATAACAAATACACATTTTTAAATAAAAATAAGCATGAGGAACTACAGTGTATATTGTTGTGTTGTACTGAGAGCATTGAGAACGATATATAAAGTGTATATTGTGTAAGTCGTTCCAAACATGTGGTGAAATGTGTCAATATTGTGTTGTGTAAAAAACTGTGAATGTTGAACCTGTTTGAAATAAACTAATCCACCTTGACGGCACTTTTCTTTTCCTTTTTTTTGACACGGAGATAGACCGAAAACAAACCTTTTTTTGTACTTATGCTGTTTCTTCGCAAATGAACTTCAAAATCTCTTCAAACGCATGCATGCAAATGAGTTATTGAGATTGAGCCGCTTCATAAGGTACTTAAACATGATTATTTCATAACTTCCTCCCACTGCTGGCCCTTTTTTTCATTTAGAAGCAGGAGCCGCTGAATGTGTGGGGTTCACAAATCTTTAATGAAGAATGCAAAGCGCCATGAATCCATTATGAGACCTCCAGAAAAAAAGAAAAAAAAAGTTCACATATCAGTTTATTGCTTTTTTTAACATTTATTTTAAACTCAAATAACAATGTGATGACCATCAAGGACAGGATAATAATTGCATATTTTACATAACTCTGCCTCTGTGTTAGGTTGTTTTATGTATCAGGAGACTCTTAATGAAGCTGTCCTGGTGAAATTAAAGTTAGTATTAAAAACAAAAACTACACATAATAAAAAATCATGTGATTTTGTATTCTTGAATTCACCGTGCTGTGCTGCACTACCAGCATTTCACCTTTCAATGAAAACTTCCAACCAAACTTCAGTCCATTTGAACTGATCACAAGATGCAAGTAGAGGAAAAACATATTTGTTTTTGTATCATCGGGATGAACTGACCTTTTTAAAAGTTCACTTGGAGTTGTATCGACGCCGGGAAAAAGTCACATGGAGAAATGATGGTTGATTTCAGGCAGAAACAACACAATAAATACAGCCGTGTTTCGCTCACATTCAGTCAATGCACTTTTCCCTCGGCTCCCACCTACATGATCTCCACATTCTGGCTAATTGCCTGCTCCTCGTCACATACGGAAGCCTTATTGAGTTGAGCTAAAAACTTGCAGTAGGTAACGCAATCACACAGGACACGCACGCATCAGCGCAGACAGTATGACCTTAATGATGATGTTGGAGCAGGTTGTCTTACTGAGAGACTTCATAATTAGTCATTTGATGTTTTCAGATCAATACGGCTGACGTGTGAAAGTAGTTTCTCTTCAGGATTTGCCGTCACACGGCATATCCGCACCCTTCTCCTATGTATGGGTATGGTGCACTTAGATGGAAATGTGTGGGCAGAATGAGGAAAGAGGCACGTGCCTACCTCTGAGAGGGAAAGGTGAAAACAACATGCTACGCCGGAAAAAACAAGAATGAAAACAAAACATGTGCTGACATTTTCCATGTTTGCTAAGTTGGTGTCTCAAACAAAGCAACAGAGTATATATTTGTTATAAGAAATGTTACTTTATCATTTCACGAGGAGGGATTTGGGCCATGAGTTAAAAATGCACGTCATTAGCTCCACTGTCTTTCTTGGATGAGAAATAAGGTGGTGGTGGTGGGGGTGCTCCCGTGTTCTGCTTTACATGCTTCATTTGAGAAGTAATATTCCATACAAGTCAGTTTCTCACTTTTCACTACACACAGACACTCGCCTCTATTCATCTTGAAGAGATGCTGAGCTTTTTTGAATTTGAAACGGGTAAACAAAGACAACGTCCTCTCTTTGCAGACAGAATCCATCCAAGAAAGGTCTGAAGGGTTGTGCAAAAATACATAATGAATATCCCTTAAGCCTATGGAAAAGAGACAAAATACTCAAATATCACCTGTACGTATAATATGTGCACACACATTGGTACATGCATTCAAATACATTATATCCTCATATGGAATTTTTATATATAGTACAACCCAGTATATTATTTGCCATCTATTTTTCTATTACTTATCTTTTCATGTGATCATCCTGTGTGTATCTAACTATCTCAATAATAAAAAAATCAATGAATTAAATGGGTAAAGCCCCTACATTGAGTTAGCAACAGCTTACAAATGGTTGTTAATATAATATAAAAATCTTGGGCCAAATAAGACATTAGGTTTAGTTTGGTTTTCCACGACAAAAATAGTACCTATTTGCACGGCTGTAACTGCATCATTAGAATCAGTTAATTAAAACTATTTGTTCAGTTCTTCGTCCATAAGCACAGACTCCGTCTGACACGGAGTGAAATACAGTGGAGTGAAATATAGCATAGTGAGATTAGATGAAGATGGAGCGAGAGATGAGGTTCAAAATTCGGTCAAAATTCCTCAGCTCCACTCCGATCACATACACTGGTATAAACAGTAGAACAGTATAGACCAAAAGCTTTCCTGTGTTCCAATAAATGAAAAAGAAAAGTTGCAAATGATAAACTCATGCTCAAAGAGAGGAAGGTTATTACCATAACACCACAAGAAAAAAGCTCTGCTGCAGGGAGAAAAGAAAGTGACGCAGCTTGTCGTAGTATTGTTTTCTTTTTGTCCTGGATGATAGCGTGTCACTGTATCGACGTTCATCTTAGATGGAAAACAGCCACAGCAATTTACTGTAATGGACTCAATGGAATTTGAAACGTTTTAGCCAAAAATGTTTCTACGGTCAAGGTGTTTTTTGCAGAAACGTTTCAGATTTCGTTTTGTTCTCCAACGGCATGGGTGAAGACGAAGGAAGACGCAAGTAATGCCCCCTCCTGCAAAGATAACGCACACGACTGGACGATCTTCTGTTCAATTCTAACGGCTGATGCTTTTGCATGCTGATCATGTACTCAATTATGCAAAGGGAAAAGAAAAAAACACTATTGCAGACATCCACGTTTTTCCAGTGTCGTGTGTAACTGTGTCAACCAGATGTCTCAATCCCATAACCCGAATGTGGTGGTGTTCTCCATGAAACAAATGCCTCTCAAAAATAAAGATGAACCAAAGCTGGCCAAGTTATCAAAATTCGGGGAAATATTATCATGAACATCGTTTTTGCGATATCATCATGGAATATTGGAATATAATTTGGAGCACACCTTGACTGACAAGTTGGAGCAGTAATTTATCACTTGACCGACCTCTTCCTGACCAAACAAGATGCTCAGTGGCCCTCAGGTCATTTGAGACCCCTGGTGTAAATGTAACCAGGTTAACCCTTAACCCATTAAGGCCTGAAACGCCTGGAAAAAAATGCCTGAAAAACCTAAATTCAGAAATTGTGTCTATGCCTACCTTTGGCTTTCCTGGTAACTTTTTATTTAGATACACATTCACAAAACAGCACTATTTTCAATTAAAAACAGTAAGGAAATAAAGTAATATCAACTTGTGTCAGTGCCTCGATTTTGCCCTGATGGACTGTGAAGAACAACAACAGCATGTAATGACTGTAACAGTCTGCTTCACATGTGACGGCGATAGTGCTTGCAGCGTTGTGGCATCTGAAGGTAAATCGACTTGTAAAGGTTCAGTCGATTACGGTGGTAATTCTCCATCTTCCAGTCAGAAAAACCTTATCGTCGTTATCGTTGACCTCATCTCGTCGTCTTCAAACATATGTTTAAACCATAAATCCCGGTTGATTGGTTCAGCGCGTTCAAAGTCATCAGCAATAATGTCATCGAAGCAGAGAAACTCCCGAAAATCACCACCTTCAGAAATCTCTTGGCTGTCAAAGTCCTCCATGTTTGCTCGAAGAAATTTCAAAATAAGACGAAAATTGACGTACCCTGGCGTCAATAGTAGAATTACGCAACAGTGCCCCCGGCTTTAATGGTAGAAATGCAGCAATGCTTTCCCGGCCTAAATGGGTTAGCCTTACCTAAATTTGATTATATAAAATCCAAGGTCTGGGATCAGCACATTGAATAAATAATAAAAAACAGGCACTGTGCTGGTTCGAGGTTTAAAGAGGATACAGTTATAAATAGAGTGAACTACATAACATATCTCTTTAGCTATGTTAAGTGATTGACTTCACACACAGAAACTCACAGTCAGATTTTCTTTTGCTATTAAATTATTATTTAACTAAATTTAAAGCAACCATGTACACTTATGTCGAATGTTTCCCCAACCAAAATAATAAAATAGAATAAAAAATATTCTCGCCAGAAATAAATGTATACTTTGCTGCAGCTATGGGCCTATTCCTTTAGTTGTGCACAGTTAGTGTTGAGCTCAAAACACACCAAAAATATAAATAAATTAGATTACTTGGAAATCCTTGATGTTGGAACAATCTTACCGTCTTAGCAACAGACGTTCATCCAGAATCCGGGCCTGAAGTCCCGAATCCAGTCCATATCTTCACCGCAATCTCCTCCCCATTGTTACGGCAGGGTGACTCCGCCCCTCCTTGCACCTGTACGGTTCTCTCTCTCTGTCTAGTCACATGCCAGCCGTGCTATTATGAAAAAGTGACTGTCAGACACCACCATGGAAAGTCTAATAATATTTCCACCCTCATACACGGAGCTCAGAAAGAAGTGAACAGGCTAACAAGTTTCCCTCTTAATTACGGAAGCGCATTGTATTCACTTGGAGAAAAAAAACTTTGTTTTAGGCGTAATTATTCCTGTTTTTCTGTGAGTATTTTTTTTTCATGGTTGGTTTTTCAGAGTAATTTTTTTCTGATTTACTGAATATTATTATATTTTTCTGAGTTTTGAGAGCATTTGAAAGCATTAGCATAAAAAACTGATAAAAATGACTCAGAGAAACAGGAAAAAACAGACAGAAAAACGGCAGAGGAATTTTATTTTTTAATAATTATTTATTTATTTTCAAATTAATGCTATGCGCTTCCTTACTTAATGATACTAGATACTAGAGATATGAATCTTTGGGTGACTCATGATTTGATTGATTCGATTGATTCGATTCCGAATCGATGTGTTAAGGCAAATTATGGCATCAAAACAATACAGTTTGTATAAGATAATGTGATCACACAAAGGCAACCTTAAGGCAAAAGTTAACATTCAAAACAAATAAAAACTTACTTACTGTACTAAAAAATAACTTGCATAAATAAAAGCCTAGGCTAGCTGCCTTTTTCTCCCAGAAGTTACAAAAATAAACTGCACACAAATAACACAACCTGGTGTGTTGTGTGGTTTTTCAAAATAGAAACTTTAAATTTGTATGTTTTTTCCAAAAATCGATTTATGAAGATGATTAGAATCGTGATTCCTATGTGAATCGATTACCCCCCCCCCCCCCCCCCCCCCCACACACACACACTTCTACTAAACACACAAAAAACACACCAGTAAACACTGTAAAAGTGACATTGAACACTCTTCACATGAATGACAATGTCTAACGTTCAATGTATAGCTAACATTTGCTAACAATAAAGCATTGCTACATTTATGTTGTCAACAACACACTTCTCTGTGATAAGCTATCGAGCAGCTAACTAGCCAGAACGAACACATCACAAAGTGCTAAAAAAAGAATACATATACAGTATATATTAAACTCCATAATTAAACAGGTTAACCGGCACAAGGTTTACATACTTACCTAATGTGAAAAAGTGACTGACAGACACCAACACGGAAAGTCCACCGCTAATAATAGCTCCATCTCTCATACACGGAGCTAACACACGCAAACGCTTCTCCTTCAGCAGTGGAGCAACTCACACGTGTATCTCAGACGCCACCTGGTGGATTTGACCGCAAACTGCGTGAAACTGCTGTAAACTGCTGTAAATCAAACAGTGAAACCTCATATATTGGTGCCTGATTACCAGTTTAAATAGAAATATATAATTTCTAGACACTTTAGATATAATATTATGATGATATTTTAATGACATCATCCCAAAACAAAAAATAATACAGTAATCCTCACTAAGGGTGGGTTACATACACATTACAATGCTGATGTGCATAGCTGAGCAGGGCCGGCCCAAGGCATAAGCGAACTAAGCCGCTGCTTAGGGCCCCGTGACCACTAGAGGGCCCCCAAGAGCAATTAACTAAAAAAAAAAAAAAGCTTTTTCACAGTTTTTACATAGTTGTCAGATGTGATTATTATATCACATATATATTTTATTTATAAACCATTTATATTACCTTGTTCCGGGTGCCTCTGTTGATTTACATTATTATTTAAGTATTTGTTTCATATTTATTTGTACATTTTATTTAATGTTGTGGTTTTTTTTACATATAAAAGTCAAATATTTGTATTACTGGAGTGTATTTTGTATCCACCCTAAAAGATTGTGCACATTTTTAGATTTTCAGACCTTAATATCTTAATTTTTTATTTATAAACCGTTTGGTTTTATGTATTGATTCTCTGTGTCGCCAGTAGGGGGAGTTGCTAATTTTTTGACCGAGTAGAATAAGTAGAATACCTTTAGTATAGTAGGTGTGTGAATGATCAATAATCATTATTATTGGCAGTAACAGAAGGCCCCAAAATCAAATTTTGCTTAGAGCCCCATGGAGGCTTGGGCCGGCCCTGAGAATAAGGGATTATTTTTTCGGTTCTATGAAACTATGAAACACTCAGGCACACTGAGTGAGCAGTTGTGTGTATACACCAGCAGTGCAAGAAGTATTCACCCCATAAAATCCAAATGAATGGAAATCAATGCAGAATCATAACAGGAATAGCTGTCCAAACCTTTTTGTGTGTGTGTGTGTGTGTGTGTGTGCAGGTCACATGGTGAGATAAGGCTGAGACTGCCTCATGTGTTGGGCCTCCTCTGAACTCTGGTCCCCACTGACCGCCCTCCTCCCAGCATCAGTGGGATGTCCCAGGTGTGTCTCCCCTTGGCCTTGCTCATGCTCTGCAGCTGTGCAAAGGTATGACTCCCAGATAGTAAATCCTGACCCAGGTGTGTAGGCATGACAGCAATAGCTGCATCAGCTAAAGTAAAATAGCATGATATCATAGTTTTCCCCACCAATAAATTCATTGATGGAGAATGCATCACAGCTTTTTACTGACATTATTCAATTCTAGCACCATCCTTCAGGTGCCTACTGAACCCCAACAAAAGAGTGCTAAAAAGTAGGACAGTACCAATTCATTTTGATAATTAAAGGTGCATTATGTAATAAATCTAAAGCAACTGGCCATAAAATAAAATGTCACAGAGACTCAGGAATAATGTTCATATAACACTGACTGCAAATCATGTTTATGTCTTGAAATCATGTTTTGGCATGTGGCGCCACCTACTGCCGTCTACCAATCATTGCAGTCAGTAGAGTCTCAGCTGCCGAGCAACCGCGGGTTGCCAGTTACGTCAGAAAACGAAACGAACTAAAAGACCTTGGTATTTTGAATTTGAATGTAGTAACCGTTTTTGGCCACATTCTTACTTATGGTCGCCTTTAAAACATAATATGTAATATGTATGTATGTATAATATATGTAATATGTATTATGTGATTGCCTTTCTGAACCAAACTGTGCTGCTTGGTGGAAACTGGGCAAAGGCTGGGTTCATACTGGATGCGTTTGCAGTGTGTCTGCGTCACAACATATCTGAAGAAAATTGCCATGCACGAGATGGCAGGGTTTATGCTCCCATCAGTTAACATGTGTGCCTCAATGAAAAGCACCATGTTCTGTGATGCAGACACGCCACACATATAAGCTGTGTGTTTCACAACCAAACAGGCATCAGTTGATCTTTCATCACTTGCAACATAGGTCCCGCGACTTGTGTTACTGCTTCAAAATAAAAGCACCCCAGTGTTCCAGTTCCCTGATTCCATTCAATTATTTTCAACCCACATTTTATTTTGAAATATTTTGCAGGGCCGATGCATGCTCAAGCTTCAAAATGAAGAGTCCTGTGTTTAGTTGTATATAGAGAAATATTTGTACATAGTACATAGTACATAGTACATAGTACATAGTACATAGCAGAAGCACCCACAACAGCTCTGCAGCAGACACATACCCTGTGTGAGCAACAGAGCCGAGCAAGACAGCAGCAGGTCAGCGTATATGTCATGCACTGCCCACGCATCATGTGAACCCGGCGCGACAGCCTGCAGTGAATTCTTAATCCACCACTGACACTATGACTGTTACCGACGGTCTGCAAACGCAAAAATGATTCAAACGGGAAGGGAAAAGCTGCAGTGAAACTTGACATGATGCTTCAGGCGGTTCTGGTTTTTTTTCTCAAGGTTTCCTCTACTAACTCCCTTGAGCTTGTGAAGGAGAAGTGGAGCAGCTACAAAAACCAGTGCCTGGACGACTTCAACACCACGCCCTCGTCTACAGGTACAAGGTGGTGTCCCAGCAAGAGCTCATTCTCTGCATGATATCTGCCAGTAGATCAACGAAGTAAGCATGACCTACACTGTTCTTCACTCCAGGGCTGGTGTGTAACAGGACCTTTGACCTTTACGCCTGCTGGCCCGATGGACTCCCGGGGACCACTGTCAATGTCTCATGCCCGTGGTTTCTGCCATGGTACCGTAAAGGTCTGTATGTCCCAGGAGAGTGCGACCAAAGCAGGTTATGTAATCACGCAACAAATACACATCCTCTGATGCTACATAAATTAATATGGACTGTTATGGCAAAGCGGACAGGTCAAGGGCAAAGGAGCCTTTGAGCAAGGTACCCAACTGCCATTGCTCCATAGGTACAGATGAAAATGATAAAAAATTAAATACAAAAGATGTGCATGAAAAATGTGTCCCTTTTAATGCTCTTTTACACCTCTTTTAAATTTGGTCTGCCTTGTCCTACGTAGAATTACAAATACTGATGCTTTGAAACTGCAAGGTTAAATCCTCTATTGAGTCATGTGCTTGAAATTATTCGATTAAAAGTCATCGCATAGAGTGAATAGCAAATGGCAAAATTGCTCATCGCTTGTCCTTGTTATTCACCAAAATAATGGCCCTCAAGTGAATTTTGTTCTCTGTAAGAAAGTCATAAATTACTCAGCTATTGTTTCCATTAAGCGGCACTTGCTTTTTCGTCAAACTTAAAAATGTTGGACAGGAAAAGGCCTGACCTGAAGCTCCCACAACATCTTTAATTTGTTGTTTACTCTTGTGAACTGTGGATACTTTAATATTTCACACAGAAGGAAACCTTTTATGAAAATCCCTTTCATAGGCATGTCACATACCAGAAAGACTTGGTGTCAATCATTGTTTTTTGCATTGAAAGCTTCCACTCGTCCATTCCATTAAAAGAGTGTTATTCTAAGTCAATGAAAACCAAGCTCACATAGAGTGGTCCTGTTGCATATATATGTTAGTTATGGAGGTCTACTTACATACATTAACTTGTTTTTATGGTCAAAAACCTCCTCGTTGCTGTAAATGAGCTGATAGAAATCTCTCCTGACTGAAGCTCTCGTCAGCCGCGGTGTTTCAGACCGAAATCTCACCCCCAGAAGACAGAACTGTGTTGTGATTGGCCAGCCAGCGTAGAGCCTTCCCAAACTGTCTTGCGATTGGCCAATACCCGGAAGTGACGTAATTATAGCACACCAGCTCTCAGAAGCGCAGCTCCCCCTTCTGAGACAGGTATTATATACTACAGGTAAAAATGAGGCACAGATACACACCAAAAAACTGCGTTAATTGGTACTTCCCGTCTAGGTCTGCTTTAAAGTTGTTAAACTTTAGTTTGAGTTAAATAAATGTGGTCCAGTGAGTACTTTAAATGAACACTGGTGGAAATGGGTATGCATGCTGTCCTACTGAAATCCACATGTGTCTCTATCTGAACAGTCCAACAGGGTATGGTCTACAGACTCTGCAAAGGAGATGGTCAGTGGGCACAGAAGAACACCAGTGAATGTGAGGATGACCCCGGTGAGGTGTGTGTGTACACAGAGTTTTTGATGTAAAGATGTCTTAGATGTATCTGGCAAAATCATGATTCTTGAAGAGCTAGTGAATTTGAACACTGGCGAATGTCATCTTCTTGTTATGATGCCACACACATTGTTGTAAGTGTCTTTCAATTTTGGCTGTTGCACCTGGTCATTATTATTGTGCAGCCCTAGAAGTACCAGACTCTGCCTCTCTGCTTGCTATGCAGCAACAGTATGGACGGCTCCTCAGTCAGTTACGGATCATGTACACAGTGGGCTACTCTCTGTCCCTGGGAGCTCTGCTACTGGCACTGGGAATCCTCATCACCTTCAGGTAAAACATGTTTACAGCGTGAAGACGGGAAGAAAATGGGAGTAGACAAGAGTAATGAAAATAAAGATGGGGACAATAGCTACAGCCATGTTGTTGCATGCAAACTGTCATAAATACAACATTAACAAAAAACACTTTTGCACCAGGAAGCTCCACTGTATGAGAAACAACATCCACATGAACCTGTTTGCCTCCTTCATCCTGAGAGCCGTGTCCATCCTGGTCAAAGACGCCCTGCTCAGCCTCACCCTGGACCCCAGGAGCAGCAGTGACACGCGGACACAAGCCTGGGTTAGCGTACCGGTCAGAGCAAACGCTGCACACAAAAACCCTCATGTGCTCTAAGTTACGATCAAGTGTTCGTCCTTTTTTTGGAGGGCAGTAATATTTGCAAATGCAGAGGAGTGAATATAAAAGACAGATGGTTACACGTCATATACACTACCGTTCAACGGTTTGGGGTCACTTAGATATGTCCTTATTTTTGAAGGACTTTTTCAATGAATATAACATTAAATGAATCAGAAATACACTCTATACATTGTTAGTGTGGTGAACGACTATTCTAGCGACTATTCTAGCGACTATTCTAGCGACTATTCTAGCGACTATTCTAGCTGCAAACGACAAAATTCCCAAACATTCAAATTGACTGTTCGCGCATATCTTTCTTATTCAAAGCTCCGCTTTGTCCCTAAAAAACGTGAGATTGCAGGCGAGGGCAAAAGTATCCGGAAGAGCCGAAGTCAGCGAAGTGTTCTATTCTTGGCTACACAATGCAGCACAGAGTTCTACACAAATGTCCAGCCTCAGAGGATTTACATTTTAAATATGGTGGCAATGTGCCGGCTCGTGTCGGCAAATGATGGCTTTTCCAAATGCTAACTGCTGTTAGCCGCCGGAGCCTCAGTGACGCTGACGTAGTTTCCTGTGTCTCATTTGCATTTAAAGAGACAGGCACTCAAAAGCGAGCATTCTGAACAGGGCTGTTTTGGCAGAGTGATTGAACTGCTGTGGTGCTTCATCTTTAAGGTATTTTGACCAAAGCATGTCACAGACATGTTCATTAGGACACCAGGGAACTAGGTTAACTTGGAGAAATAGGGTATCATTTGAGTCCTTGCACTGGCCTCCTTGCTCCTTATCCTAATGTTTGTTTCCACGCCGTTCTCTGTGTGTGTGTGTCAGGCTGTGATGTGGTGTCGTGGTGCCATGGTGATGATGCAGTACAGCGTGATGGCCAACAATTACTGGCTGCTGGTGGAAGGCATATATCTGCACAGTCTGCTTGTCATCACAGTGTTCAGTGAGAGGAGGTACTTCTTCATTTATCTGGCCATCGGCTGGGGTAAGAACAATCACATTTTGCACTGTGACTCACATTCACACAATGTACACTGCCGTTCAAAAGTCTGGGGTCACCTATACGATTTGTTTGTGTTTTCCATTAAAAGTCACACTTTAATTCATCAAAAGAGTTGCAAAATGAATAGAAAATATAGTTGTAAATATAATAAAATATAACATAAGGGTTAAGGGTTTTCAAATCATCCAATAGCCTTCTAACGTGATTAGCAAACACAATGTACCATTAGAACACTGGAGAGATGGTTGCTGGAAATGGGCCTCTATACACCTATGTACATATTCCATTAAAAACCAGACGTTTGCAGCTAGAATAGTTGTTTACCACATTAACAATGTATAGAGTGTATTGCTGATTTATTTAATGTTATATTCATTGAAAAAAAGTGCTTTTCCTTTAAAAATAACGACATTTCTAAGTGACCCCAAACTTTTGATTATGTTAGTATATCCTACTACTCGGACAATCTATGACGCCATCACTAATCGAGTAAAATGACAACGCCGCGTTTTTACTTTGTTAACTCATCCAAAGCCTTGTTTTGTGCTGTTGTCAGGTGCTCCGCTCATATTTGTGGTGCCGTGGATCACAGTGAAATATCTGTATGAGAATGAGGAGTAAGTTTACATTGATTGTTTTAAATTGATAATCCTGTCTCTTTGATTTCCTTGAATGTCTTCATGCTCCAGTGCGAGAATAATGTGATGACTCTTTGGATAATGTGTGTGTGTGTGTGTGTGTGTAGGTGCTGGGAGAGGAATATTAACATGGGATATTGGTGGATCATTCGCTCCCCTATACTGTTTGCTTATCTGGTAAGGCGCTGTCTGTCTACCTCTACCTTTCTTTTTTGCTATTTTAGGTAAAGTGATGAAAGAAATCCAGAGATTCCTAATTGGGTTACACATTATCATTATTTTTATTTTTATTATGATTATTTTAACTGGAAAGAAGCACCAAAATTTGACTGAATGTGCCATTTCCAACCATATTTTACATCAAAATCTCATTTCCTGAGGCGATTTCAGTGATTTTGGTGTCGAATGATAGGTAAGAAGTATAATAAATAAATCAGAAATCCTTGTTATAGCTCTTTCTGCCAACTTATGTTTTCTAAAAATAATGAACAAAAAGGTTTGTTCGCATTACAGATGTGAATTTGAAAAATGTCCATTGATTCTGATGTTCAGGTTATAATTGGTTGTTTGTTGTATGCCATGCTGTACAAATACAGTAGTGACCGAAGGATTCAGGTCCTCATGAGCAAACACATGGACCATTTTTGCTGGAACGTTGGAACGTTTTGCTGGAATAATGTTGGATTTCTTATTTATAAATGAGAAACTTTACCTATCATTTGACACCAAAAATATGCCCAGGAAATGAAATTCTGATGTAAAAGACGGTTGGAAATCTTTTGTTGTTTTGAATAATGTGACAAAGTCCTGAAATTTTTTCTTGTACAGCCGTGACATTCTGATCTCTTCTCATGAAAACTCAAACACACACACACGCACACGCACACGCACACACACACACACACACACACACACACACACACACACACACACACACACACACACACACACACACAGAGTTTTGGATTTCCTCTTGTGTGTGTCCTGCCTCTTGTTCCCGTACAGGCAAACAGGCATAATGGATGGATTCACTTATCAGGACAAGTTAACATCAACAGTCTCAACTTGTGTGACCTAATGCTAAAGTGTACGTGTGCACGAACACACACACTATAAAAAAAAAAGAAAAAAAGTTATACATTAAAGGTGCATTATGTAATAAATCTAAAGCAACTGACCATAAAATCCTCCTAATATGTCACAGAGACTCAGGAATAATGTTCATATAACAAACTGAACTCACCAAATATTTTGCAGACTGCAAATCATGTTTATGTTCTGAAATCATGTTTTGGCATGTGGCGCCACCTACCTGCCGTCTACCAATCATTGCAGTCAGGAGAGTCTCAGCTGCCGAGCAACCACGGGTTGCCAGTTACGTCAGAAAACCAAACCTAAAAGTGAATGAATTTGAATGTAGTAACTTTTTTTGGCCACATTCTTACATATGGCACCTTTAACACACCTGTGCATTTACTATAATGAAGTCATGCAGTAATAGAGTGCAATCTGAGGGGGAAAAAAAACATATTACAATGGATGAAATAGTTGCTGCATGCTGGTTGTGCCACAGATTTAATGCCATTTGTTATCCGATGACAATCCTGAACACAGCGCACCGCACGTACACAAACACACACACGCCCACAGACCACGTTTTACATAATTGATTGTGTACCCTTTTCTCCCTTCCTCTTATTTCAGATTAATTTCTTCATATTCATCCGAATAATAAAAATTCTGATGTCGAAACTCCGAGCTCATCAGATGAGATACACCGATTACAAGTTCAGGTGAGAGGAATGTTTTCTTTTGAAGCTGTTGTCACCACTTCATATTTCATCCGGGAGCTGAAGATCGTCATTTCCTGATTTCTGTCTTTTTAAAGCAAATTCTTTTATTATCATGAATATTAATGACTGAGGAAAACTGATGAAGGTTGATGAGATGACGTGTGCATATAAAGTGGGTAGCATGTGAGTCTCATGTATAGTGTGTGACCTTTACAACTGTTCCCCTGTTTCTTTCTTTGGTACAGACTGGCAAAGTCCACTCTCACTCTAATCCCACTGCTGGGGATTCACGCCATCCTCTTCACCTTTGTCATTGACGAGTCAGTTCCCAAAGGCTCCATGCTGCGCCTCATTCGCCTCTTCTGTGACCTCCTGTTTAATTCCTTCCAGGTGAAGACACGAGACTAAACCTATTTAATTGCACATTTGTATCTATTCTAAATGTCCCTTGATTTCTTTTCTCATTTTAATCCTCTTGCTTTAACCCTCTCGTGGATCTGCCCATCTATGGCGGGTCACATCGGCGTAGATGGGGATAGTGCCTTGCAGTTGACTTAGAACCGGAAGTTCCTATTAAAGCCATTACCTCGTTTATGAAGCCCTAAATTTTCGAAAACAAACAGTTCAGCCACTGCTGAGAACGCTGGGTTTTATTGTATTCTAGGGCACTAGTCCTGGCACATCCGGTTGCGTACATTATACTGCAGGAAAAGAAGAACATCCGTTGTGGAGGTGTTTCACTTGTGACAGTGTCTTCTGACTCTGGGTCAAAATCGTAAAAGGGACTGCGGCGGGGAGTCTTGACGAGGCAATTTTTTATGTTTTGATAATGAGTAGCAGTGCATCCACCGTTCCAGAGGGGGGAGCTGCGCTTCTGAGAGCTGACGTGCTAATTACGTCACTTCCAGGTACCTGGCCAATCACAAGACAGTTGGGAAAGCTCTCGTTGGCTGACCAATCACAACACAGTCCGTCTTCTGGGGGTGAGATTTTGATCGGCTCGGTTGCAGCAACTAGGAGGTTTTTGAACATAAAAACAACACAACATATAACTAACATATATCTGCGATAGGACGACTCTATGGGAGCTTTAAATAAAGCAAGGTGAAGCCCCGCGGTGGGTGTTGACGCGATGTGATTTCTGCCCAGTGCTCTGAATGTCAAAGTGAGAAATTCAATTTCACTTACCCAGTGAGGCGGGGAGGCGAGCCCTGAGCGGGCTTTCCGTTCTGTTGTCAAGCGCCAGTCCCCGGTGGCTTGCAACAGGCACTCAGACACACTTCCCCAAACAAGTGAATGCATCGTGCATGTTGTTTTGTTTCCCATCTAGCTAGATCCGGCGTGGTGTTGTAGCTTTTCTAATGATACTAGTTGTTGCAATAGCATGTGACAAGAACGACAAAGTTCGCTCGGCCAAAAAGAGCGTTAATCCCGCCAAAATAATGTCGACGCCGTTAAAATGGGTTTTTGCGTTAACGCTGTTAATAACGCGTTAAACTGACAGCACTAATTAAACTTACACCTTTGATTGCAGGGTCTGCTCGTTGCCATCCTCTACTGCTTTGTCAACAAAGAGGTAAGTCAGAAGTGGTTACCATAACTCCATTTTTGTTCAAATCTTACTTGTTTTGGCTACAAAGAAAAATCTCTACATTTTTAAATGTAGTCTTTGGCAGGACATGTCCATCCAGTAAAGTGCTCAGTGCGCTTATTTAATCTTCATGAGGCCACTCTCTGCTTTTTGGTATCATCCCTCAGGTACAGTCTGAGATGCTGAAAAAGTGGAAGAGGTGGAAGCTGGGTAAGGACATTGACGAGGAGTACCGCCACACCCACAGCCAGACGCCGCACGTCAAGAGTGGCAGCATCGCTGCCGGCAATCTGATGACCGCCGATGACCCCAGCGGTGACTCACCTCGCCTCAGCAAAACTGACAGAAGCCCATCCTGCTCCGTCGCACCGGAGGAGAACCGCAGACTGGTTGTCGCCTACAGCAACGGCACTGGGAAGGGCCGCTTCACCAAGGGCAAACACTCCCTGCACTTCACTTTCATGCCGCACCGAGGCCCCACCAGCCACGCCAGCACCGCCACAGAGGTGCTGTGTCTGGAGGAGCGGGCCCAGTGCCACATAAACCCTCTGAAAGCAGAGGAGACGAATGTCTGAGGACAAACCTGCTCTGAGCCCTCATCACGTAAAACTCATCCCGACTGCGCTTATCGTTGTTTGGGATCAGTGTTTATCATGCGGCAAGTGGACAGCCTGAGTGGGAATGACGGGAATAAGGACATGACTGATGTGAATCAGGATTGCTGACACAGCTCCAGGAGTTTGCAGGAATAATGTTTTAACGTGTCCATTTGAAACGAGTATTTAATGGTTTTGGGACATGGAGCAAAAAAAGCACTTAGTAAATTATAAATATCAGGAATGACTGAGCTGGCTCACTGCAGTATAGCTCATAAATAATACATCTAAATCATAATAAATCTTTGCTTTAAATCAGTCATTTGATGCTATGATTGATGGAGCTGAGTATGAAAGACAATTAGGGCCAATTCCTATTCCTATCTTAACCCTCAAGCTCAACCCTTAATCTTAACTGGCCCTCAAAACCAAGTGTTGAGGGTTATTTTGTCACTTAGGAATGGGACACCCCTTAAATGCAGATACGTCTTCAGACTGTGGGGGGCAGAATAACGCGAAAGCTGCGTTCAGTCTGTCAACTCCAAAAAAGAAGAAGAACACATTTACGTCATGATTATTTATTACGATCTGTTTGTCAAGTTATTAGGTTGTCAGTTAGTTATAAGATGATACTCATACAAATATCACAACCACAGACATATTCAGCTGACAGTTACCACACACCACGGCTTATTGAAAAGTAAACCATAGCAAACGATCGCTTGTCCGCACCGGCCGACTATTGACAAAAGATCGTAAAATAAAAATAAATGTTACGCAACAATGACGTCAGTAATCCATAATATGGGCCTAAACTAAGAACATAATTTTTATATCTCTATGAACAAAGAAAATATTTTAACATACTTTTCGTTTCGCTGCTTTCGGTGCCATCTTTGTTATGTCAAAACACGCAATGCATTCTGGGTAGCCCTTGCTCCCATGGGTGGTCTCGGAAAATCTCAATATTGAGGGCGATACAGCCCTTAAACTCGCCCCTCAACTTAATTTTTCTGAGAATCGGGACAGCACTTGCACTAGAGGGAGCGCGCATTTTTGAGATTGAGGGTTAAGATTGAGGGTTAAGCAAGGAATTGGAAGTCGAGCGTGTGTTTCAGTAGGACTTGTCAGCAGTGTCCATTTCATTTTTTTGTCTTATGTTTTGATCGCGTGATCTTGTCTCTGCCCACATCTCTTCATAACTGTGTTGCCATTGTGTGCCAATTGATGCTTTATTTTGTGGTACTCTTTTATTTGGTTTTTCTTGGTGTCGGTATGAACCTGAATGTCTTGGTCATGGACATCGTAACAAAGACAGGACTGAGCGATTCACTGGAGGTCACTGCCTCCTCTCTGACCACCACCTAGTGTTCGCCATGCTCGGTCAGCCTCACGGTGGAGTGAAGTGTTTTCATCTTCGCTACTCGGCTATGAAACTTACGTTATTCTGGTTTAAGCCAAAACTGAAAACGATTAAATGTAATGGTTTAGCTTAAGCTGGGTTACATCAGGTTCGCTTCTTTGAATGTTTATGAACAATGTGTAAAAATGTGTAAAATTTTAATATATGTAAAATTGAAACCTGTAAATGTATTTCAGCGATGAGATTTGATGAAAATCGTGTTATCTTATTGCTTCCATTGTTGCCCATCGGCTGCAGTACTACTGATAAAGACAGAACACACAATGTACAGATAAGCCCTTTACTATGGCAGGAAGGAACATGTGTTACAAGTGCTAACATAATGTATTAATGACTATTTTTGTGTTGAAAAAGAACACTACATTGCCAATTGTCTTTTCTTTCCCCAGGATTTGTGACACAAAATGTTCAGAACCACACAAAAAAAATGACATTTCCAACAAAGGAGAGTTTCCCATGTAAATAGCAATCCAAGTGAAAATCATAGAGACAAAGTGAGGTGGTCGTTATTCTGTGTATTTGCTTTCACTCTATTACACATAAAATTACACATTAAAGGTGCATTATGTCATAAATCTAAAGCAACTGGCCATAAAATCCTCCTAATATGTCACAGAGAGTCAGGAATAATGTTCATATAACAAACTGAACTCACCAACAACAACAGTACAGACAAAATATTTGGGTAAACATTTTTTTTTTTTGCAGACTGCAAATCATGTTTATGTTTTGAAATCATGTTTTGGCATGTGGCGCCACCTACCGCAGTCTACCAATCATTGCAGTCAGTAGAGTCTCAGCTGCCGAGCAACCACGGGTTGCCAGTTACGTCAGAAAACGAAACCTAAAAGACCTTGGTATTTTGAATTTGAATGTAGTAACCGTTTTTGGCCACATTCTTACATATGGCACCTTTAAGAAGAGACGACAACATTTTTTTTCGCAAAACCTGATTGTGCCTGTTGCGTAATTTCAAATGTTGCAGCCGCAGGAGGAGCCCAGACCAAACAGAACAGCAGAATGTTTTATATAAAAGTCCAATTGTTGTGTTTGATATGTCTCTGTGGATCCAATTAAAATGACATTATGTCAGGAAAAAACCCCCAAAGAAAACTCCCAAAAAACAAAAAAGTGTCAGTTTATACGAGAGCCAGCAAGTGTTAGCTGTACGTGCTATGCTGTGCATTTGCCGATCAGGAGCTGACATGCATTTCTTAATTTGATATAAATGTTTTTTTTTTTTGTTTGATATTTAAGTGTCTTTCGTGTCTGTGGTATGCAGCTGAATCCCTTCTGCAAAGCAGATCACTGGACGAGCAACTTGCGTCTCCATCGGAGAGAACGGCAACATTAAATTATTAAATTATTCGATAGACTCAAGAGAATTATTGTCTTATGTGAGGTAATAAGTCATCAGCGGTTGAATTATTTATCGCTCTGCGCGCACATGTCCAATAATGTGTGTGTATGTGTGTTCTTATGTGTGATACATGTGGAAACCACTGGGAGACTGAGCACCTGCTTCATGTTTGCATGACGATGAACCACCGGAGCCGTTTCTCTCTCTCTTTGAGAGGCAGGATACATTCAGAAAACAATATTAGCGACGAGGACCAATGTCTCACAGGGGAATCGCCAGTTGTCAAGTTGGGAGACGACATCTTTCTTCACAATTTCTCTGGTTTTTGAAAAATAAAAAATCTTGATGTTTTCCCTAATGCCTACATAACAGAATAAGGATAGTCAGGTTTTTATGGAGATCGCGTTACAGCCTCATAACCAAAGAACAACATTGAATAACATTGATTTACTTTCAATGATTGAGAGGCAACAAGGCCAATCCTTAGCTTCTCACCGCCACGTTGGTCATCAACTGTCGACGCAAAGGAAAAACTACCTGGAAACTTCCACATGGCGAAAGAAACTCTTGGGAAAACAGTCAAGCAACTGAAGCAATAGAGGACCTTTGCTAAAACTGCCTTCACCAAGCAAACTACCTACCTGTTTTCCCTAGAGTTTCCTTCGCCATAATGAAGTTTCCAGTTAGTTTTTCCTTTGCGTTGAAAGTCGATTGACTTCAGGCCTTTAAATCCATGGGATTAGCAACATTAGCCATGAGCTAGCACTGGTGTTCAGTTCAGATAGTTGTATCCAGAACCTTTCTGTGTCTTTCTACCACCGCGTAGCATGGCTTTTCTTGGGGTCATGTTATTTTAGCTGAATGCATGAATGCATAAGCCAACACTAAAGTGTGTCACAGAGAAGAAGATTATACTACCCAAATTAAACAGTCCATAAACTTCATACAGACCTTCAAAGACCTTTAAATACTCCTACAATGACAACATTACCCAGTGTTAGTCCGCTAGCATTTATATACTCAACAATTGCATTCGTTTATGGAATGATCTGTTTTGCTCAAACCCAGTAGTCCAGTGTCACTTGGCAACTCCTATTGACTACAATCTCAGATTGAGTATTTCAACTCACGAGAGTCATGGAGCATGGCAGAGTGGTGGTCAATACGCGCGACCAGTACACAGACACTCCTTATGGTCTGGTCAATAAAAGGGCACACCAAAATGTGGACTTTTGTCACTTTGTCAATATGCCACAGATGTCACAAATCATGAGGGAGCGTGCCATTGGCATGCTGAGTGCTGGGTTGAGCGTTACAGCTGTGGCAACGCAACTGAATGTGCATCATTCCACTGTCAGCCGCCCGTGGACTCTTTTCAGAGAGAGTGGAACGACAGCGAGCCGGGTTCCAGTTCCCCAGAACAGCCGCCAACTTCAAGTGGCTCTGCAGGAGGAATGGGACAACATCCGCCAGGCCACGATCGACAACCTGGTGATGTCCATGCATTGCCGGTTTACCGTTCTGCGTGAGGCTAATGGTGGACACACACGTTATTGAAGTTTGTGAATGTGGATCATCGACCCCCATTATGTTTATGGGTTTATGGGTGTTTCTACCTTTGTGGGGGGCCTGAGTTTGCCAAACTAGATTGGATAGATTCTTAATCCTTTAGATCAGGGGTGTCCAAACTTTTTTTTTTTTTTTTTTTTAACAAGGGCCATATTTGATAATAATTCAAATTAATATAATAATTGAAAATAATTTACAGTGGCCAATCCTTTTTGTACGACCAACATTTACATACAAATGTACTGTCTTGGCTCCCCAGTTGAAGACAATGGTTTGCCGCAATAGTCAAGGCTGCAAGTGTGCGAATTCTAAGAAAGCCTACCTTGTGAAGGACACACAGAAGCATCCTTGAAAAACAGGTAAACATAAACAGAATACAATTCGTCATCTGCATGAGAACGGACGACGAATGCACACCTTGGAGGATGTAGCCTTGGCTCTTGAGACACACCAAACTTTGACGTGCACATGTTGCTTGGATTGCCACGACAGACTTAGTGTTTGATGTATGAATGTTGACTAAATGTTGATCTTGCAGTAATGGGGCGTAGAGTCAGTGTGTATGGCATTAATGAAATTTATTTTTTCACATTATAATGACTGAACAGAGAGCACGTGTGATCAGGTGTATTTTTTGTCGAAGCACACGTTGAACGGATCATTTCAGGGCAATTATTAATTAAATTAACATAATACAAACTTGTGTTGTAATATTCAAACTTCATATTTTGGTCAACTCTTCTGGTGGTAACATTGTGAAAACTCCATGCTGCATTGAGATGCAATGGTTAGCGTTAGCTTTTAAATTAAGTTTTAAAACCTTAGTTTGCATCTGCTTTGTTTAATTTTCAATTTGTTATCTATTTCAATAATTATCAGCAAATAACTGCGTCCATAAAATTTTTCAATCTTGAGCCAAGTGTGAACGCAAAAGGTGAGTCTGAGATTGAAAGGAAATGAAGCAGATAAAATCTTTTGAATCATCTTCAAAGTGCATAGGCCACTAACTTAATGAATGATTAAACAAGAGAGATTTGATGATGAATTAATAAATAGGCTTTATAGGTTAAATCCAAATTGTCCTCATTGCTTAGTTGACCTTTAGGCCACCTGCGCACACATGCGCGTGCACGTGTGTGTGTTGCGAATGCAGATTTTTGCAGAATGCCTGTCTGTTTTTCATCTTTCCTGTGTTGCTTCACGCCTCGACTTCCTGTAGGTTGAAACTAGAGAGGAAGTTGTATTCACGTGCCACACGAAATCAGGAGATGCTATTTTTAGGACAAAAACAGCTCCCAACAATAGATACAGCATTACAAAGGAGCAACATGGAGCAGAAATCCATCAGCTGCGACAGGTCAATTGTGGAAAGTACTTGAGTCCAAGACCAAGCAATGGGTGAGGTTTAACAGTGCCCATAACTGTGAATGAAAAGGAAAAAACACTGTTCATGTGTGTGTGTGTGTGTGTGTGTGTGTGTGTGTGTGTGTGTGTGTGTGTGTGTGTGTGTGTGTGTGTGAGATACTTTAGGTTATGGTTGGAGTCTCTCTCTTGCAGTACGATCATGACACACCTCGTGAGCACAATGTAGTTCAGGTTATTTTGTGATATGAATCAAATGCGGTTTCCACAGTCGAGTTGCATTTGCACTTTTTGTACAGAAAAACAATGGGTGAATATTATGTTTCAACACGTATATATATGAGGTGAAGTTCTCACTGCAGTTGGCTTGTAATCGCTGTCTTATTGTTGTCAAACTTTCAAATACAGTCCTATTCATTTAAAGCTGTGGTACCTAATATTTGGTGTTATATTTTTTATTGTCGTAAGGGCTGCAGCTATCAAATATTTTTGTAATCAAATATTCAACCAATTATTTTTCAATGAATTGAGGATGCAAAACGCAACATTTCTTTTTTTAATTTGAATTTATTTATTTTTTAATACATTAAATACAAGTGTGCCGGAAGCATTACCAACTGGATGCTTCCAGCTCAGATGCTGAATCATTGAGGACGCGCTGTTGTGGTATGCCAGTTGTTGTTTGCAGTGGCTACACTGCACCAAGTTGGCTTCTTGTTTAAGCGTGAAATGGTTCCATACTTTGGACATTTTCTGCCTTTCATGGGCTGTTTCACTCTCCGTTTCTGCCATTGCATGATCCTGCGGGAGATAGGAATTAAACAAATACTTGAGGCAGAGTTTTTGCCTCAAGAAATTTTTTGTCGTTGAGTTATTCCACCCCTGTTTGGTCTCCATGGACAGAAATTATTTAACATTACTGCCTCTTGTTGTGGAAATTCTCTGCTGCTGGTGAAGAATGGCGGCCGACAAGTTTTTATTTTCTTTGCAAAGAAAAGGTCAATCTGCGCATGAGTGAACCTAGCTGGAGAAAGACCCAAAGCATAGTGAGCCCGAAACATTTATACCTAAGCAACTCCACTTTTCCATTCCTCCAATAGACAAAAGAGTCTGCCTTTCCAGGTCGTGTTTTCACACCTCTTTGTCTACTGTAGGTATCGGGGAGCCGACTCTCTGCAGATGTTGTAGGAAGGTGCAAGTTGGGTCTAGACATCCTAATTTGAATACACAAAAGTATCTGGTATCTTGTATTAGAAAAGGGGTCTTGGGCAGCTCTGAGACAAAGAAATTGAATTTACCATTAGAATTCTCCCTTTTGATTACTGATTAATCTGTTTATTTTGAGGGACACGCAACAAGACCCGGTTACTTCGTTTAAAGTCGATTGTGTATATGTTTAGCCAATTTTAAACCCAAATTTGAAAGAAATTTAAATGCCAATATTTTAGTGCTCGCCAGATAATCACTCGAGGGATCCCACTTCTGACACCAAATTGTTGTAGAAATTCTCTGCTGCTGGTGAAGAATGAAATAGAGACTTATGGCTGACAAGGTTTTATTGTCTTTGCAAAGGTCAATCTGCACACGAGTGATCCTAGCTGGAGAAAGACCCAGAGCAAGGTGAGCCCGAAACATTTATACCTAAGCAACTCCCCTTTTCCATTCCTCCAATAGACACAGGGGTCTGCCTTTCCAGGTCGTGTTTTCACGCCTCTTTGTCTACTGTAAGTATCATAATCATATCATATACGGCACAATACGGCGGCCATAAACCTAGCCTAAGGATCCATGGCACAGAAGTGTTACCCTGTTACATGAAGTAGTGTGTTTTGAAGTTCCTGTTGTTTTTATTGTACAATGTTGTTTTGCTCGCTCTAGTGTGGGTGCCAAAAAGTTAGTCTGCACCAGCGTTAGCGTTAGGGCTGGATAAGTTGGCATCACCTCAGGAAGTAAAGGAAGATAAATGAGATCCTGCACTTAGACATACGTACATCCCTTGCTGGCACAAGTTAACAACTTTTCAGCTCATGTTCCTGAAAGGTGACACTGCTCCACCTCAATCACTTCCTGCCAGTATAATTGTTTCTCCTCGCCCCCCATAGTTTTCCTGTCATATTCTCTAAGGCTTAAATAGCCTTGTCAGATTAGATGTTCTTTTTCCTTAATGAACTTGACTTCACTGCATTTAATTGACAAAGCGAAGGGTAAAACATTACAATAGTAAATAATGGTTGACGTAACCACTAGTAACTGCCAAAGTGTCATGATAGCATGAAAAAAAACAATAATGTCACTTTTAGCATTGCATCAGCCTGGTGACATCCATTATCATGATTTGTGACAACCTTGCGCCAAATTTATCTGCTAAACAGATTTCAGTTTCAAAAACACAGCTGAATGACTGTTGCTCTGACATTTAATCATTAATTGTGCAATATGAATTAATATGCTCTATAGTGGGGAGTGTCTCTCTGAGTATGTGGATAGCGAGATTTTGTTATGGAGCTGCAGGTTCAGCTGGTCATCTGACAAACAGGGTTAATCAAGGATAATTTAAAAAAAAACACTAGTCACTATTTTACCGATGGTGTTATAAAAAAGCTATTTAATTTCCTTACTCAACATGCATAAAGAGTAATTACATTAAATGATTATGGCACATGCTTCCCACTGGAACGTCTTCATCTTATTATTCTTTGATTTCTTTTGGCTTCTACCTTTAGGGATAGCCACAGCAGATCATCTGTCATCCTGCCATCAACCTTCCATTAAACCTGAAGATATCTCAATTGGGGGACCCTGAAACATTCTTCGTAAATTATTTGTAAACAAGGTTGCGTGAAAAGTGAAACTTGAGAGAATATATTGACCCGGGGTATCAAATTAAACAACAGAATCTATTTCAAATGCGACCAACACAGCTTAAATAACACTAAATTACGCAATACATATCAAACTTTGTACAGAACCACTGCGTCAACCCACTCGCCTCATTTCTGGATCTAATGTTCCTGTACTTTGTCCAACAACACACTCCCTATGGCTCAAATGAAAGCTGAGACTCCGCTGTTTCAAACAGGGCTATTCAACTAAAATTTCCGGAGGGCCAGCTTTTCGGAAGGCTCTCCAGCCAGTGGGCCGGTAAAACACCTGTACTACTACTTTGTATTGCATGTACAGTAAACGGATACAAATAGGTACAAAATGTAATAAATTATTTTGCACTTATTTATTGAAATGGCTGCTTGTTTTGTGCCAAAAAGGTTAGTAACCTTTTGTTGTTACTTTTTTAGTAACAAAACCACCAACATTCAGGTACAATACAATTTGTGTATAGTGCAAAAAGGTTACAGTTACAGTACCACCAACATTTGGGTATAACAGTCACAATTGGCTCTTACAAAATTAGAGGTAACAATATCAACAATATTAAAGTGCAACGGCCACAAAAGGCTATTTTTGCAGAAATATAAGTAACAGTACCAATAATATCCAGGTACAAGTGTCACAAAGTGTCGCAAAGTGTTGCAAAGTGCAAGAAATAGGCGAAGCTACGGTTTTATTGGCTTTTTAATAATACATTGATTATTTATGGGTTAATGGGCCGTGGGCCGGTCCAAATTGCTTGAAGGGCCAGTTCTGGCCCTCAGGCCTCAGGCCACTGAGATCCAGGCCAACAAAGAGAAACACAGCTCAACCGAGCCATCTGGTGTTCTTTCGAAAAAAGTAGTTTAATACATGAAAAAATACAAAATGTGACAAATGAGACCTCGTCTGTACTAATTTTGTTCTGCTTCAGTTGATCAAAGTAAAACTTTGCAGAGATGATGTTCACATTTAGGGGGGGGGGGGGCATATGGCCCTTTTATGGGGGGCCTTGCCTAACTGATAAATAAATGTATGCATTTATATTTAAGTCTTGAATCACGAAGCAAATACCTCTACTGGTAAGCCAAACATAAAAAAGTAACGTATGCATCATCAACCTGAAATATTAATGGTCTATTGCAGAGGGAAAACAGGAAAACAGATGTTCACTGACCACTATAGACTCATACTGCCATCTACTGGGAGAGAGGATTAACATCAGCTATTCTCTGTTCATGGAAGCAGCTGTGCAAAAACATGGGTGCTTTTCTGTGTGTGTTCCAATGACAGAAATCTATAACATCATTACCTTCAGTTGACATGAAAGTAATATCATCCTCTTCTTTTGTGACCTTGTGCATTTTTCTTTTGTAACTCCATTCGAGTAAAAAGCTTTTTGTTGATTATTTGCTGTGAGAAGGACCTGGATGAACAAGTACCTGACCCAAGGCTCTGAGGACCCTGCTATTATCTGTTTTTCATAACTTATTAAAAAATAAAGAACACAGCTCCAGACACTAAAATTGCTGTGCAACATTAGATAAACCTTCTTGTGTATGTTGCACAGTAATATACACTGGAATATGCCTCACAGGTATTCATCTAACATTGAGAAATATCCAGAATCGCACATGGAGGGGGGGAAAAAGACTGATTTATTCATGAAATGTGATGGTGAAAACAACAGCCCCTGGTTAAGTGAGTTTTCCCTTCTTTAATAAACTGATAATTATAATTTAATTTTCTGGAGAACACTACGGTTGCACAGACTTTCAGTGCCTGAGGAGGACAGTGGAGTAATTGAAGATGAACACTCAAGCGTGTTTTCTGGACGTCGCTGTCAATTGTGAAATACAGTCACTTTTACAAACGTCACCGTCATGGGTGTGTAGAACTTTCCAGCAGGTGAAACTATTACGCTATTAGCATATGTGATAGATTTTATATGATTAAGATGATCTCCAGTCTGTGTGCATGGAGCATGCACAGTTCATAATCAAAGCACAGTTTGTGATCAAAGTACAGTTTGTGATCAGTTTTTCTTCAAAGAACTTTTGTTCATCTGTTAACCTTCATTTTCATCTCCAACTGATCCATCCTTATGCTTTGTCGGTTTACAACCTGCTTAATAGTGTGTGAACTAAAACTTTCCGAAAAGACGCTGGAGTTGTCCCCGCCGTATTTGTCCTGGTTTCTTAACCCTGTAAGACCCAAATTAAGAAAAACCTAAAAAAAAAAAATATTTGACCATTCAGCTGTTGTTGTAGGAGGCCTTTGATGAAGAAATCAAAGAGTTTTTGGGAAAAAAATGTTTATGTACGTTTTTAGAGAAACGTTGTAATTTTACAACGTTGGGCTTTGGTGGTAGCAGAATTTCTGTCTTTGTACTCACTTTGTCTGAACAACAATTCACAACAACTAAGGGTTCATTTGCAAGTTTGATTGCTTACTTAGCTCCATAAATGTATATAACATTTAAAAATAATCACACATTAGTCATATGTTTATGAAATCATTTATTAAAAATAAATACATAAATAAATAAACAGGATAAAACTCTAGCTTTTTCTAGCAACTTCTTCATTCCTTTTTTCTTTTCATGATAAACTTTCATTGTTAGTGAAAGACCTCAAAACAGTTCTTGTCCTCTGAAAAGCAAAGGTGAACATCACACTTGCTGCATTGTGTGTTGGTGAATCCTTTATTGCAGCATCCTCTCCCTGTCTTCATGTCCTTGCGTACGTCCAATGGCAGGTGTGTACATCTCTTGGATGGTCTCTTCTGAGCATTCAGAGGCTTCATGATGTCACTGTCTGTGTTGCTGGGCTCTCTTTGCCTGAAGATGAAATCCAGACCAGAAAAATCAGTGTTGCGACTGATTAAATATCTTTTCAGCCAGCGACACCTGTCACGGTGCATGATGTGTTTGTGTGTTTTTGGCTCGATGTCGATGTAATTATCAGCTGGACAGTCCATGGGTGGTTGGTTTTCTTTGTCCACTTGTTGACAGACGTCTTCATCTGAGTCTTCATCACTCTCATCAGTGTCATCGAGTTCCATCTCAACTTCACTCTCTCCAGTTTGGATGATATCAATCACATCCTGCACACTGTATCACGCGGGTCTTGCTGGTGGCATTCTTGAAACAAAAGCAATGAATTAACATGTATAAATATGCTTTTTATTTAGTACATAATCTGAAGGAATAGATAGGGTGGTGGACCAAGTGCTCTGGTTAGAAATGTTTTCAAGGCAGACAATACTGTCTGCTGATTGTAAGTCGCTTTGGACTAAAGCATCTGCTAAATGCCCTAAATGTAAATGTGTTGTATGAGCCTATGGTCTCTACTTATCATACTAAAAGAAAAACATGCAAACCCCCACTTACATCCACACCCCACATTCAGAAACATTTACACCTTTCCCAGAACTGAATTGTCTGTTGATATCCTCTTTGTGGACAAAGACATGGGATTTTAGCTCAGTCTGATCAAATTAAATATATATATTTTTTAGACATAAAACTTTAAAATCAGTCAAATTTGACCAGAACACAACACAAGGGTATAATGTATGTAATGTACACTGTTCATGTATAAAGAAAATCCTCTGTTTCAGGCAGTGATGTAGTGGAGGGAATACAACCTGTTTGTGTCCACTGCAACAAGCCTGCTATTTTTGCTACCACCAAGACCCAGTGTTGTAAAATTACAACAAATATGTAACAAGCTCTAAATGAAATTTGATGCATCTATTCCACAATAACTGAATATGTACATGTTCTACACATTGTAATTACATCCCAAAAAAATATGAAAGACATTTTACTTACTTTAATCTGATGAATCCAGTCCAATGAAACTAAGAGGTTTTGTTCGGAGGAAATCTTGAAAAGTTGTTCATGGTTATAAAGCAGGACTTATAAACAAATGTAACATCCACTAACATTGTTAGACTGAACAATAAGACCCAATGACTATGTACATGTGGTAAAAAAACCAGATAAAATATAACAGATTGTTTTTTGGGATGGCTAAAGTTAACGTTGTAGTGAGCAGTTTAGTAAAAGTCTGGACAATGGGATTTCCTGTCCACTGGACGTGGTTTTCTGTCCTGTCATGTCTCCTATGTTTGGGTGAGCTCAGCTTTTACTTCGCATGACACATGACATCACATAAATGCATGGTTTTTATTTGTTATTTTGGATTTTTCAACAAAGTACGCATTTATATTCACTGTATTTTATATAACAATAATAATAATGATAATAATTGGCGTGGATATGCATATATATGCAGATCTATTTATTTTACTTCTTCTTGGTCCCATTGCGGGCATTTGCAGAAAATTTGGTGAGTGCAAAAATGACTAGGCTTCACATTTGAAGGAATGCGTCCTAGCACGTTTGAGCTAGCCCAGCCAAACTTAGTGCATGTTTTAGACAAGTTAATGATTAAAAGTTATAAAAAGATTTTCCCTATCTCAAAAGGCGTGGCCTCAGTGGTCCAACAAAGTTGACCTTAAAATTGTACTTTTACATTTACTTGCTTCAAATTTTCACTTCTTCTTCTTGGTCCCATTGCGGACATTTGCTGAAAATTTCATCCAAATCAGTCTTTTCTTTTCGAGTTATGTTGCAGACAGACAGACAGACAGAGAAACAAACAAACTCTGGGTAAAACATAGACCTCCTTGGTGGAGGTAATAACTTCTCTGCAGAGCTTGTGAAAACATGAAAAGAGTTGCTTTTGTGTTTTCCAGGTTGTGAGGTTTGGTGTGACTGCACAGACGATGGCATCAAAATATCAGGAGGTCATTTCACGACGACCCATCAGCTGCTCACAGGCAGCATGTTGGTTTACCACTGTCCTGAAGGCTATTATCCTTATCCTCATCTGACACGAGTGTGTAAGGCTGGCGGCTCCTGGAAACCCGAACCCAACAAGTCTTTATTGTTACAACAGAGATGCAGACGTGAGTGATGTGATGATGGTGATGTTGATGTTGTCTCCTCGACGTGATCACTGAGGGGAGGCTGGGTTTGTTTTGCAGTCACTGAATATCCACAACCCGTGCTGATGTACGGACAAGTGTACCCTCCTCGGTACAGATACTTTGTGGACTTTGAAACCAAATATGAGTGCTACTCTGGACGTGAAATGAGAGGCTCAAGCAGACGTGCGTGTCTACAGGATGGGAAATGGAGCGGCTCCACTCCCACCTGTAGTGGTAATGGCAGTAAGTCCTGAACCTAAATCTACGGTGGCCCTGAGGTGCAAAACACAAACGCAAATCACAAAACACAACACAAATCAAGAACACAAACGCAAATCAAAAACACAAAAACATTAACTCAAAACGGAAACACAAAACCAGAAAACACGAAAACATTAACTCACAACGCAAACACAAAGGCAGAAAACACAAAAACATAAACTCACAACGCAAAGACAAAGGCAGAAAACACAAAAACATTTACTCACAACGCAAACACAAATCACACAACACAAACACAAAATCAGAAAACACAAAAACATTAACTCACAACACAAACACAAAAACATTAACTCACAATGCAAACACAAAAGCAGAAAACACAAAAACATTAACTCACAACGCAAACACAAAAGCAGAAAACACAAAAACATTAACTCACTTTAGCTCACTTGGTAGAGCTGCCGTTCCATGTAGAAGTGCACACTACAGATAGCCCCAGTCCGAATCACGCCCCAAGCAGAAAACACAAACACAAAAGCATTTAACACAACAACATTATCTCACAACGGAAACGCAAATCATAAAACGCAAACAAAAAAGCAGACAACACAACGGAAATGCATGTCAAAACGGGAATGCATGTCAAAACGGAAACGCAACTCAAAAAACAACAACGAAAAACGTTGTTTCCCGCGTTTGACCATTGTCGTCGCTCATTGCACAGTCCGTATGCATTTCCGTTGTGTGGGTTAGTTCTGCTTTTGTGTTTGCGTTGTGAGTTTATGTTTTCGTGTTTCCTGCTTTTGTGTTTGTGTTGTGTGATTTGTGTCTCCGTTTTGAGTTAACATTTTTGTGTTTTTTGATTTGCGTTTGTCTTTTTTAATTTGGGGTGTGTTTTGTGATTTGCGTTTGTGTTTTGCACCTCAGGGCCACCATATAAATCTCTCTCCTGATCTATTCTGCTGTAACACTCATCTTTTGGCCTTTTCTGTTACCACAGTCTTTTATGACTGTGCTGATCCCGGTATTCCAGCCGGAGCCTCGAGAGAAGGGAACACATTTAAGATTAACGATAAAGTGAAATACATGTGTGGCGACGACCTGTTTCTGGTGGGCTCCAGTGAGAGAGTGTGTCAGGAGAAAAGGCAGTGGACGGGCAATGAGCCAGCGTGTTACTGTAAGACATTCAACATTCAAGCACTTTATTGTCATCACAGGACAAAGTCATCAAAGTGTGTAATAAAAGAAGAGCAGAAAAACACGAAACTAACCACAAGTGGACCAATTGAGAGTAGCAAGGAAGGAAGTTGCCACACAGATAATTGTTCAGCAGCATATACTGTACATGAGGTAATCACAAAGTGAGAGTTGAGAGTAGCAGGTGTTTGGGCCAATTCCAATTCCTATCTTAACCCTCAAGCTCAACCCTTAATCTTAACTAACCCTAAAAACCAAGTGTTGAGGGTTATTTTGTCACTTAGAACACCCCTTAAATGCAGATACGTCTTTAGACTGTGGGGGGCACAATAACGCGAAAGCTGTGTCCAGTCTGTCAACTCCAAAAAAGAAGAAGAAGAACACATTTACGTCACGATTATTTATTATGATCCGTTTGTCAGTCAAGTTATTAGATTGTCAGTTAGTTATAAGATGATACTCATACAAATACCACAACCACAGACATATTCAGCTGACAGTCACCACACACCACGGCTTATTGAAAAGTAAACCATAGCGATCGCTTGTCCGCACCGGCCTGATATTGACAAAAGATTGTAAAATTAAAATAAATGTTACGCAACAATGACGTCAGTAATCCATAATATGGGCCTAAACTAAGATAATACAATGGTTTTCATCATTTTTCTATCTCTATTAACAAAGAAAATACTTCATTTGTAGTGTACTCGTTTCGCTGCTTTCGGCGCCATCTTTGTTCTGTCAAAACACGCAATGCATTCTGGGTAGCCCTTGCTACCAAGGGTGGTCTCGGAAAATCTCAATATTGAGGGCGATACAGCCCTTAAGTTAAAAAAATTCCCCACTTGGGAGCCGAAAGAGACAGCTCTTTTTAGTGAGCCGAGCCAAAAGAACCGGCTCTCCACAAAGAGCCGGAATTCCCATCACTACAAGGCAGGCAACTGCTTGGGGCACCGAGCCGTTAGGGGACCCTCGGAGCCTGAGGGCTGTTTTTACCGAAATCTATAACAAATGTGCAGTGACCAGCCGCCTCCCCGTCCCCCGTAAACAACAACAGGCAATTTGCAATGACATCTCAGTAGGAAACCTCCCTAAAGGGGCCCCACCTCACGTTAACCTGTTTGAAGTTACCGTTGGGAAATGAAGAGGAGTTATCAATCAGGTAGTGAGAAGAGTGAGAAGAAAAAGAGAATGAAGAAGAAAGAAAGACAGTGGTAAGTGGCGAGATAATGATGTAAACATAACATTAACAGTGTTATTCAACTGTTACTTTGTCTAACTAACGGCGACACATACCTGAAAAGCAGCTAACATTAGCGTCGGAATGCTAGCTGACGCTAACGCTAACTAGTAGACGTGGGAATTGACTGCTGTGGGTTACCCTCAAGTAATGTATTTAACTTCGATACTATACTTTTTTAAACGTTTATAATGTAATGTAAGTGTACTAAGTTTGTATACGTTATTTACAGTATTTTATTGTTCTTTACATTTATATTTTCGCATACTTTATCTTTCTGTTCCTGCCCGACAGCCGTAATTTATGTATATATATATATATATATATATATATATATATATATATATATATGTTTAGGCATAATTTCTGTTTCATTGTTGTTTAAAAACAAACAAAAAACAGTTCAACTCAGAAAAGACAGCCGCCCGGTGCAGCCGTCTCTCGTCCGGAAGTGTTGTTTCCACCGGTCAAACTGCCGCTATCGCGTTCCTATTGTTATTACCTCGTTATTTAAGTGTAACCTTATAAACAACATGAACTACTTATCTGTATTTCTCTTAGTAATGTGCTAAGGAATCATAGGGTGAGCTTTTATCAAGTGGAAGATGAAAGGATTCGGACGACGTCATTGAGCACATCATTAAATTGGTATCATTATTATTAGGGACCTCGCGCACAAGGGTGTGAGGACCTATTGTAATTATTATTATTATCACCCTAATCACTCAAAACTAAGCACCTGTGCCAGGCTGCACCGGCTGTGGATTCGCACCTTACATCATGGTTCGTAACAGTCTTTCCTGAGTCGAACTGTTTTTGTTTGTTTGTTGTTTAAATAGGGCCCTATGATTTCCGTGTTAACGGAATCGCGGACGGAATCGCGGAATTGGCCAATAAAAACGGAATCTAATGTTAAACGCGGAATATCGCGGAAATTGACATAATGTGACTGAAATGCTGTCATTGTGAGGAGAAGGAACGTTTGTCTGGAGATATGTTCCGGGGAACGCTCATTCGTGACACCACCCGTGCATCTCCCCACAAACACTCACCTGGCCAGGGTTTCCCCCAGTGCGTGTTGCTTGCTTATTTACTTTATATACACTTTTTTTTTCTAAACCGCGGAACAAGTGCGCTGCGCCCGCATGTAACCGGCGAGCGTCTCCTTGTCCAGGTGCCGATTGAAACCCAAGTCACACCATCAAATACGCCATTATTACGGTTATATTGTTATTGTCAATAAAGATGTTATATTTAGGAATGCACCGATAATTCGGTGGCCGAAACACGGCGAGTAAACTGTGGAACATCGCCTGATAAATGCTGGAAAGTCTCTGCGCAAAAGTGAAACTTATGAACTCCCCGCGACTTTCACTTCACACCAGAGAACATTCTCTCTCTTTGAACAGTTAACTAAAGACATCGGCTCATCTGATGCATCTGTTATTCCCTTAATTGCAGAGTTGTAGGGGTACTATTGCGTGTAGAGAAACGATCCAGTCGGATACGGAGAAGCGCATGGCGCAGAAGAGGGAGAACAGTACAGAGCAGGGGCGGTGCGCAGAAATCCGTCTGCACCAGATGAGGGGGCACTACCACTTTTTTATTTATGTTAATTATTTTACTTTTAAATGTGACCAGCATTGCATGGCTTGTTTTAAGATTCACTGGCATTTACTTAATTAGGATTTAACTTAAGTCAAAACAATTGAACAATTGAGAAGTCAGTGGACATTTTATTCACTGACACAAAAAGCACACATTCTATGGTGGTAAAGTAAGTATAAAAGGTATAAAAAAACAGAATTAAAAAAAAATAAAACGGAAAAAACAGAATTCTAAAAAATTAAAACGGAATTTGGAAAAAAATAAAACGGATTTCATAGGGCCCTATTTAAACAACAGGGAAATATATATTATGCCCAATTCCAGTTTCAGCTTCAAACACACTGCACTACAAAAATGACTTGGCCTACACACATACCTTGTAAAGGTGAAGTAAGTAGTTTATAGTGCCATCTAGAGGGAAGGCTGAAATTTACAACAAAGAACTGCTCCTCTGCTCACCCCCTCCCTTCCCTGAGCGTGGTCAAATGTCGTCCTCGTCGTCTTTCTCCGTGTCAGCAGATGAGGTTCGTGAGGCAAGGGAGAGGGCGAGCTACTGCCGCCGTAGCAGAGGAAGCGGAGAGAGTGGAGGCGGGACTTCCGCTACAAGTAAAGCAACGCTTGATTTGTTCTCTCGCGTTTGTCCTTACAGGCTCCCGTAGAAACATGGCGTCTCGCTGCTAAAAGTGCCAATGTAACAGCGGCCCGCGACCAATGTTATTTTGCATGACTTTTTGAAACACTACGAAAATGAAACAAAAACTATTATACAGCGACTAGACAATGCAGGAGCACATAATATGTATAAAAAAGTGGATTTTGGGTCATTTAAATCCATAAATACTACAGTGTCCCTTTAACTTATGTGGAATCTTTATGACAAGACACAGCCAGTGGTTTCCTCTAAAAGACATGCTCATGTACTACATTTAAAAAATAATAATAAAACGATAAGTTTGAAGTTGCAAAATGACATCATCTCCTAATTTGCATAATTGACAATTTGCCTGAGATACGCATGTGCACCTTGACACACAGATATCAGTACTGTGTTATGTATGCACATATATATGTGTTATGTCTGATATCTATCAAATGCAGTGATTTATTTTGTGTGAGACTGATTGAAGAAACATTTACATTTACACCGCGCTCTGTAAAGCCCAATTTATACTCCTGCGTAACGTGCTCTGCGTAGGTCACCTTCTGTGGACATGGATTCACATGATGGTTCGTATTCTTAACAATCTGTCCTGAGCTGAACTGTTTTTTAAACAACAAGGAAACAGGAATTAATTCCAGTTTCTGCTTCAAATTGCACTACAAAAATGACTCGGCCTACATACATACCTTTTAACCTTCCGTGGATCATTTAGGACAAGATACAGTCAGATTATACTTTACCTTGACAGTGAACAAAATGTTCATCCTTCTCCCAGACAAACTTATTATTGTTATTGTTATAAAGCATTTTTATCAATTAAATGTATTCTCTGAAGCAGTTTAAAATATAACAGCCTGTAAATTCTGCAAAGAGAGCAAATCTTGCCTGGTCTTGTATTTTGCAAAGTATTCCTGAATTAAACAGTCTCATTGTTTTTCCATTTACACTTTTTTGATGTAATGATTTTACACCATTTTTCTGTTAATTTCACGGCCATCTTTTACAGCGTGGGACTCCCGTGTGGCTGCTGGCCTCTCTGGCCTTTGCGTGTGTGTCTTCTCTGGACGGCTCTCCAATGTGAGTAGATCTGCTTTATCCCTTTAAGTTCAAATGTGCAGTCTGTCTGATTCATGTGGAATGGGCTTCCTCATTTTAAATCACTGACTCTAATAAAAATAAAAAGGGAAAAAATGTGGATTCATATTATAGTTAAATTCAGCTCCATATTGCACGTTTGTCTTTCATAAAAAGAGATGTGTAGCATGCAGTTTGTGTTACATAAGTCAAGGTCATGTGGTTTTTGAAATGATGCCAGTATCACTGCAAACCTGACCATCCACTCACACTTAATATTATTCTATGCATTCTACGCCTTAAATGAAATGAGTCCTTTATCAGTCCTGTAGGGGGAGCCCTTTCTACTTGGCCACGGGCTGCCTTCAACCACAGATATTTGTTTTCCTCCAAAGTCTTTATTGACTTCTATCGTTATTCCGTCAATACCAGATATATTTTTCATGTTTCCTTTGCTTTATTGCCATTTCTATTTAAATCCTCTCCTAGAATGTCCTTGTTCTCTTCATCTGGTGTTTTAATTTTGTCTTTGACAAAGAAAAAGAAAGTCACAAACTGCTTCTTGAAAATTAGATTTATATAGACTGTTGTAGAAGAGCCATATATCTGCATTTACTTGATTTTGATCTACAATTATTATTTAATAATTTTCTCTCATTTAAAAATCTTGTCTTTTTACTAAACCAAGGCTGGATTTCTATCACTGATTGTTATTGTTATTGTTGTCATCACTGGCCAAGAGATGACTATGCTTTTGATTCTATGGTAATTTTTGTATTATTAGCTAATTTGCCCACAAAATAATTTGCTGATGTGAAGCTCATTTGAAGCAAAAGAAAGTTCAGTTGTTGGCAAGAAAGTTGTATTCAAATTTTTAAACAAAATAACTGAAAGAGGCATCTTTATTACATTTGCGTCACAGCAAATAAATATATTTTCTGGTAAATTGAATGTATTCAAAATCAAACACAGCCTAAGATAAAATGCTTACAATGAGAAACAGTTGTCCGCATCCTTAACATTATATGGTGCAGTCTGACAAGAGTATTTGTCTTTTCCTGTTCTCTGTAGGAAGGTGATGTCTGCCCCAAACGTGTTGCGTGTGGGAACGACAGAGAACGTATTTGTGGAGTGTCAAGACTGTACAGGGGGAGACATACAGGTTCAGATCAACGTGGTGAGCCATCCAATTGAGAGCAGGATGCTGGTATACACAACTGTGACCCTGAACAGTGCAAATCACTTCCAGGCACTTGGACAAATAAAGGTAAATGAAACACTATTCATTTATTTCCAATCATGAGTGCTAGAGTGTTTGTTTGTATTATTATTCCTCATCATTAAAATGACATTTCCCAAGGTGTATATTGTATTGTATATTAACCCTATCATTACTACTTACTATGAACCTTACACCGCATAAGTTTTTTTTTTTTTTTTCTGTCTTTATTTCATTAGTTATGTTTTTATCTTATTTAAGTGCTTACACTTAAATGTAAAAAGTGAATTTCCCATGTGGGATCACTATAGTCTAATCATATACACCTGTCCTGCTGCTCATTACTGATTACTCTGTACATGCTGTCTTCAGATTCCCCCTGAAGAGTTTAGCACGGATGCCACCATGAAGCAGTACGTCTACCTGCAAGCTCAGTTCCCTGACCGCCTGCTAAAGAAAGTCGTCCTTGTGTCCTTCCAGTCCGGCTACATCTTCATCCAGACCGACAAGAGCATCTACACACCCAGCAGTAAAGGTGTGTTCAGTACAACATCGGTGCTAAAGAACACACACATCTCTGTGACAGTAGTCCACATATGATAGGACATCAGAACACACTGTGAATCACTGCGTGGCTTTATTCATGACAATTTCTAACACTCTGCAATTTTAAAGGGAATCAGTCTAATCAGCCTCTTTGTCTTTCTGTCAGTTCTCTACAGGTTGTTTGCAGTGACACCTCGTATGGAGCCTGTGGAGAGGAATGAAAACAATCTTCATGATTCTTTAATTGACATTGAGATTATGGTATTGTATTTTAACTGTAATGAGAATACAGCATGGTTTTACTCTTCAGCTGCGTACAACAGTGTGTCAAGCCTCTTGGTCAAAATAGCTGATGAAATCCAAGGATCATCATGGTCTGTGTCACTGTTAATGGTTGCACTTGTTGCACTGTTTTTTTTTTTGTGTTGTTTTTTTTTTTTTAGACTCCTGAAGGAATCACTTTACCTGCTGCTACAGTCAGTCCAACATCAGGGATCCACACTGGTGATTTCCAACTTGGTGAAGTTGTCAGGTTAGATTTATTTTGTTTTATGATTTATACATTTGATCAGAAAATATTTTCCACTCTCATAACATCTCATAAAAAATGTTATAAGATCCAGGGGATAATCAACATAGCTTCACATGGAGGGGAGGAAACGGGAGGAAAACAGCCTGACACTGTTAAGATAAATAGAGAGATACACTATCTTAACTAACCTGTGTGATAAAGCTATATTTGTTTTGTGCATGTGCAGTCCTGGAGTCTGGAAAGTGGTGGCCAAATTCCACATGAACCCACAGCAGAGCTACACTGCAGAGTTTGAAGTCAAAGAATATTGTGAGTCTCTTTTACCTGAAGATGATGTAAGTATTTATTTACTTGCTGATGTTGGACACATATTTAGTTTAATTTATATTTCCAGTGCTGCCGAGTTTTGAGGTGAAGTTGATGCCTGTGAGCTCCTCCTTCTATGTGGACAGTTCAGATCTCACTGTTAACATCAAAGCTACGTACGTATGTTTTATTTATTATGTGGATTTTAGAACTGCAATCATTAAAGTCTGAGTGAAAGAGAAAATAAAATTGAGAGATTGTGTTGCTGTTTAAGCCCGCCTTTCGTTGGAACTGTTTCTTGTGCCTTCAGGTATCTGTCTGGTGAAGTTGTGAATGGCACAGCATACGTGGTATTTGGAGTTGTTTTTGGTGGTGTGAAGAGGAGCTTTCCGAGCTCTGTTCAGAGAGTAGGGGTGAGCACAATTTCTTAATGAGTTGTTTTGGGGTTTTTTCAATATTACAAAAGTGCAATGATGAATGGTCATTACTAACATATGCAATGAACAGTATATCAATTACAGCATGCACCTATGTACCCAAGTAAACATTGTGGTAGAATAATTACAAGAATGCAAACAGATACAGAGTACTAGTCAGAGCATAAGATCACTGTTACACCAAATGCCTGCTCTTGGAGCCAGTAGCAAGTAGCCAATACCTGACCGGCCCGCATGAGATTATAGAAATTAGTAAATGAATGTAAATAAGAGGCCTCCAGAATAAAAGTCATCCAGAATCAGTGGCGGCTCCTGAAGAAAATTTCAGGTGGGGGCAATTTTTCTGATAATGATTACGGTGACCCGTTCAATAGGAGCATAAGACAAGACAGTATCGATTTGTTGTTAGATGATTAACCGAGTCCTTCTTGTGTCCACTAGATGGCAACTTCATCAACACATGATATAATTGAATCTAATGTTGTATGATGTAAAATAGCTAAACAGGACACGTGTCCAGCAACCACCTAACCCTGTGGGGGCACTCCTAAGATCCAACAGCATATATATCCAACAGCCACAAAGAGTTGAAATTACCCTCTTTTTAAGTGGATCTATAAGGACAGAGTCAACAATGGTCAGTTCTGCTGATGTTATAGAGCTGAATGCCTTGCCTGAAGTAACCCGAAAAAAAGTGAATTTTTCCCTCAACTGCTCAAATGATGCCCAATTGTTGTCTATGAACATACCTTACAAATCGAACAATGCCTTTCCTGTGCCATTCAAAATACTTCCTAAATTGGGCCCAGATTTTTGGAGAATATTTAACAGGATTTTTTTTAAATGGATTTAAATGAGGGAAGTGGGAGTGAAGATCCAAGAATTGCAAGACCCCCAGTCAGGACAGTCAGATTGGCCAGAGAAGGGGGACCAAAATGCAAGACAGCAGTCCAATAATAAACACAAACGTTTGGGAAGGCCATGGCCCCTGTAGCCTTGGTTTTTTTATTAAGGTCAATCCTGTTTAAACGTGGTTGTTTACCCCATCGTTAATATGAATAATTGAGTCAAGAAGTTGAAGTTGCCAAATACCAGATACTACCCTTGCAAGAGTGGAGTGCTGGATGGGCTGTGTCGATTTCTGGTGGGGAGGGCAGTGTGATATTCCCAAATACTATCGCATAACATCAGCTTCAAGAGGAACTCAGTGGGAGGTCCGCTTACCGAGGATACACGTCTACTGCAAGGCCACTTATTTTTTTCTGTATCATATTAGATTGAAAATGGTGCTGGAGTGGCCAAACTGAAGAGGGAACACATCACACAGACCTTCCAGAATATCGACGACCTTGTGGGGAGTTCCATATTTGGAGCAATCAGTGTGCTGACAGAGAGTGGTAAGAAAAACAGTCTGTGTCACATCATGTATGATTTTCGTTTCATTGATCAACAAGAAAATGTAAAACGCATTATGTTAAAGTGTCTGTGTGTGTGTTTCTACATCGGCTCAACAGGTAGTGAAATGGTGGAGGCAGAGGTGAGAGGCATCCAGATCGTTACATCACCCTACACCATTCACTTAAAGAGAACACCCAAATATTTCAAACCAGGAATGACCTTCGATGTTTCGGTAATGGATTTACTCATAATGTGTAATGACAATATAATTTTATTATCAATTAATGATTTATTTAAAAGGACAGTGAAAATGTTCTCATTGTTCGGCTCTTTGTTTCTTTCATGGCAGATTGAAGTTGTGAATCCAGATGAATCTCCAGCTCAAGGTGTTGACGTGGTGGTGAGTCCAGGTGATGTGAGGGGTTTGACTGCAGCCAATGGCCTTGCAAAGCTTACCATCAATACAGGAGCAAGTGCACCATATCTGAAAATCACTGTAAGTCTGTGAAACATCTTCCCTCCCCGTGTTCCCCCTTTTTTTCCTCATTTAAAATAAAGTGGCACGATCACCAAATGATGCAACTACATTTACTTTATGTACAGTATGCATAATCATCTAGTTATCTTAATACGACCAATATATCAACCAAAATATTCAGTGAATAAAGCAAGAGGTCAACGAGTGCTGCCGGATAAGCGTCCACTGCCTAGCAACAGTAGTAAACAAAAACTTTCCGCCATTGAATTTTAGGATATAGCTTACAAAATTTTACTTTGTCTCAAAATTACTGTCTGTCTCTTGGTGTTTCACGTATTGGGACAGACATCCCAGATTCACCAGAATCATCGGGAGCGCTTTTCCCCCTGGGTCACCACTCTTTCTGTGGGCTCGTCTTTTGCCCTTCACAAAGCGATCACTCAGGTTTTTCCACGTCCTATGGCAAAAACCTTCCTCTTTTTGGAACGTGGTAGCAATCTCCTTCCATGAATTTAAGGCCATTTTACTGTCTCGGTGCTCTCACGCATAATGAAGAGTTGGCGCGCGCAGAAGGAGGACCAAATCCCAATGGGAACACCTTTTGGAGGTGACGCACCCGGTCCGACACAGGATATGACATAATTTTTCTTGCGCGCCTAGCACACTACGGCGACCATAAACCTAGCTTAACACGGAGCTACTCATGTACACATTCTCTGCAACTACATCAGCAGCACTCCCAGTCTACTACAAAAGTAGATGACACTGTCTCAGACACAGACCTGGTAGATTGCATTAGCTGAAGTGGCTGAAGTAATTTTATTAGCAAGAGTTCACAGTATGAATTCTAAGAAATTCTATTCACTGCTATATATATGTTATTGTGTGAATGTCACAATTATTGTAGAAATATGTGGCTCACAGAAAATAGACCACCTCTGCGTCACTCTTTATGCCTGTCATGTCCTTCAGTGTTTACCGTCCGTAACCTGTTTGTCCCGCCCCCCTCACTGTTATTGGCTGGAGGTAGGGGTGGGCGATTAATTGATTTTAAATCGAAATCGTATTTATTTATTTGGACAATGTTACCCACAAGAGCATGCCATCATAGTAAGAGATGTGCGACACAAGGATCAAGCCGAACAGTGCAGAATTGTGAATCAGTTAAAAAAAACTTAGGGACAGCACGGCGAGCTGCATAAACTACCACTGTATTTGACTGTATCAGACTGAGTCTGTGCTCCGGAGACCTCCGACTCAAGGATTAAGCCGAACACTGCCAAACTGTAAATCGGTTAAAAATACTTAACAATCCTAAAAACGTGGGTTAATCTCCAGGGAAATGTCTAAAATCTCAGCAGAGTATTTCAGTTCTTGTCAGTAGTTCACTGTTGATATGACTGATAGAACAGTACAGATCTTTTATATTTCTTTACATTACTGTATTTGTAAACATGTGTGTGTCTCTGATTTTAGGCTAAAACCAGTGATCCTCGTATTTTACCAGAAAGACAAGCATCAGACACCATGGTAGCTCTTCCATATGCAACTAAAAGCAACAGCTACATCAACATAGGTAAATAAAATCGTGTCAAACTGTAACTTCAAATGGTTAACATGTTAACACATTAAGTACGATGAAAATATTTTCATTGTGCAGAAGTCATCACACATCTTTCTTTGCAGTTGTGGATAGAGCAGAACTGCAGTTAGGAGACAATCTGAATGTCTACCTAACCCTGAACAGACAGTCAAATCAAGACTCTGATATTACGTACCTGGTGAGCCACATGCTATGACCTACTCATCGTTCTGCATAAACTTATATTTGGGTCCATGCTGATGTGTAAATCTGTGTCCCCAGATCCTGAGCAGAGGTCAGTTGATCAAACATGGCCGTTACAAGAGGAAAAGAGGACAAGTACTGATTTCCCTGATCGTTCCCATCACCAGAGACATGCTGCCATCTTTCCGCATCATCGCCTACTACCATCCAAATGACAATGAAGTGGTATCAGACTCTGTCTGGGTGGATGTTAAGGACTCCTGCATGGGCTCGGTGAGACACACAATATTGATATAGTGGAGTTAAACTAAGTAAATGTACAAGATACAATATTTCTATGATATATAGAATAATCTTGAAGTTTGTGTGTGTGATTGCTTAAACAAACACAAGATGTTCTCTGTCTTCTTCTTGTTTACAATCAGCTGAAGTTAGAACCATCGGCACCTGCTGCATCCTATAAGCCTCGAGAGATGTTTGTTCTGAAGGTTACTGGAGATCCAGGAGCCACAGTTGGACTGGTGGCCGTTGACAAAGGAGTCTATGTCCTGAATAACAAGCACCGCCTCACCCAGAAAAAGGCATTTATTTTATTTAGTTATTAATAAATTTAAAAGGTTTACAACATAAAAAGGGATGTAAATAAAATGCATACATTTGAAGTAATTGTAATGTTCAGATCGATACTTCTTTTTTGTTCTCTTGAAAGTTTACAGATGTTGTTTAACTTAGACACTTAGCAACACAGTTTAAGGTTCAATGTTTAATGCTATCCATCAACTTAAGAGATGGAGAATGAAAACTGTCACTCCAGCAGTTTGTGGTTTGTGTGTTTGTATTTCTGTGTGAAAATGTCTTCAACTCTGTTCAGGTGTGGGACATTGTGGAGAAATATGACACAGGCTGCACCCCTGGTGGAGGAAAGGATGGTATGAATGTGTTCTACGATGCTGGGCTGTTGTTTGAGTCCAGCACAGCTTCTGGAACTCCTTACAGACAAGGTGACACTATTTTACTCTTTAGTTTTAGTTTAGTTTTTTTTTTGTAGTCCTTGTTTTACTGGTTAATAGACAGTAGATATGATAATCCTTACTCCGACTGTGGTGTCCTCCTACTGAAATAGAATGAAAGACACTTACTTAAATACTTAACTACTTACTTATATATAGGTGACAACAAATATATTTAAACGGACACTGTGTAGTATTTATGGGTTTATATAACCCAAAATCCACTTTTTTATACATATTATGTGCTCCTGCATTGTCTAGTCGCTGTATAATAGTTTCTTTTTCATTTCGTGGTGTTTCAAAAAGTCATGTAAAATAACATGGTCGCGGGCCGCTGTTGCATTGCCACTGTTAGCAGCGAGACGCCATGTTTCTACCGGAGCCTGTATAGACAAACGCGAGAGAACAAATCAAGCGTCTCTTTACTTGTAGCGGAAGTCCCGCCTCCACTCTCTCCGCTTCGTCTGCTACGGCCGCGGTAGCTCGCCCTCTCCCTCGCCTCACGAACCTCATCTGCTGACACGGAGAAAGACGACAAGGACGACATTTGACAGGCTGAGGATACCGTAGCGCTCAGGGAAGGGAGGGGGTGAGCAGAGGAGCAGTTCGTTGTTGTAAATTTCAGCCTCTTTTCTAGATGTCACTATAAACTACTTATTTCACCTTTAACGCTTGACGAGATTATTTGACATTAGAGCAAGTGAAATTATATATAGTCATATGGTAAAAATTTACTTGTTTTTATTTTGGGGAGAAAATAATAGTTCAATAAATAAGGCATGACTTAAAAAAAAAATTGTTATTTGAATTTTGCAAAAGATAAGTGTAGTCTTACCTTGTTGTGCTCTGTTCAATGTATTGTTGTTGCATTTTCAGAACTAAAATGTCCAACCCCCAGCAGAAGGAGAAGAAGAACCACTATTATGGATGTCACAACCAGCTTAAGTAAGAACCACAGCTGTCAATCATCAGTGATTTAATGAGAAGTCACATTAGGTATTTTATTGTCTGCAGTTGGACATTTTGACTGACTTAAGTTTTTCCTAATTCAAAGGATAAACTTGTCATTGTGCATAGAAAGAAATCATCATCATTCCTCCTATAACCTCTGTTTCTCTCCTCCACAACTGTCTTTCTTTACAGTGAGTCAGTATACAACCGTTCAACAACGTTTGTGTTGTTTCGATGGCATGAGGGAAACAACAGTTTCATACAACTGTGAGAGGCGCAGTGAGTACATCTCTGATGGTGAAGAATGTGTTCAGGCCTTCCTGCGTTGTTGCAATGAGATGACACAACAGAATGCTGAGAAGAAAGTGGACCAATTCCCTAAGGCTATCAGTAAGAGATGGGTCCAAGACGACAGTTACACGGACATCGATGATATAGTGTCTCGCACTAAGTTCCCTGAAAGTTGGCTGTGGAGAGACATCGATCTGCCCTCTTGCCCTCAACACACACCCAACTGGTGAGGCAACACACACACACACACACATCCTCACTCATGACGCCACTAAAATGCCAACATTTTTCTTTGTTTCAGTGCAACCTCATCATTGATGAAAAATGTTCCTTTACATGACTCGATCACAACCTGGCAGTTCACTGGCATTAGTCTGTCAAGAACCCATGGTTAGGACTATCTGTTGTTTCACTTGTATCCATAGACTGTATATTAAAGTGGATGTAGCAATCTGGTGGCAAACCAAATTCCCATTGTAAAGCCTTCAGATTCATGTTTTGACCACCACCATGACAGACGTCAGCTGTCAATCATACTGGTGTCCACTTCCTTTTAATCTGTTTTACTCTCAAAGCAATATTTACTATTGACATCATGTTTTATTGAAGAAGACCTTAAAGTAGTCACTGAGACCGTTATTAATTGTTTACTGTCATAATAAGTCAATAAGTAAGGCATATGCTAATTTCCCATAGACTTTCATTGAATTTTCCCTATTGGATTACTGCTACTTCCTTCTAACCTCCCAGACTTCACTTTTCAAATTGAAGACAATGTCCATTTTTATATATAATCTATGGTTGGACCTGACTATTGTGAAATTTCTCTCATCGCTTCCTTCTCCTCCTCTTCTTGAAGGAATCTGTGTCAGTGAGCCGTTAGAAGTGATTGTCCGGAAAGACTTCTTCATCGACCTTAGACTGCCCTACTCTGCTGTCCGTGGAGAGCAGCTAGAAATTAAGGCAATGCTCCACAACTACAGCCCTGATCTTATCACTGTAAGTCTGTGACTACAATATTTTTCTCAGTATGTTTGTACTAAAAAAGAAAAAAAAAGGTTATCTATAGCCTTGAAAAACAATTTCAAACAAAACATTTTTTTCAAAAAACGGTGTAACTATAGTAAATATAAACAAATGTCCAATGCAGTCAAAGCATTGTAATCCTCACTATAAAGCCCTGCACTATAGATGTACACACAGACGCACCCTTAGTCAGACCTGATAGTATTTCTTGACAGAGTATTAAAATGAAAGTGACAGGATACATATGATGTTACTGTTTAGAAGGCAGGCAAAAAAATCACAAAAAATTACACACTGCAGCTTTAAAGGTGCCCCATGTAAGAATGTGGCCAAAAATGGTGACTACATTTAAATTCAAAATACCGAGGTCTTTTAGGTTTTCGTTTTCTGACGTAACTGGCTACCCTAAGGTAGGTGGCGCCACATGCCAAAACATGATTTCAAAACATAAACATTGCAGAGTTGCAGTCTGCAAAATATTTTTTTTAACGTGAATATTTTGGCTGTACTGTTGTTGTTGGTGAGTTCAGTTTGTTATATGAACATTATTCCTGAGTCTCTGTGACATATTAGGATTATTTTATGGCCAGTTGCTTTAGATTTATTGCATAATGCTCCTTTAAATCAGTTGTGGATCATTGTCCCTTTTTAAGATTGCTATTGTTATATGTTATATGTTATTTGTTATATGTTATTTTATTGATATTTCCTTCTGAAACAGTAAAGGAAATATCTGTGTCTAAGTTTAAGTGTATTTAATTTGCAGCTGATTCACTTTGTGGCGTCTGGTAACCTTGTTCTTCTCGATCTCTCTCCCAAGGTGTTTGTGGCTCTGACTGAGACAGAGGATGTGTGCAGTACAGCGTTTAAACGTACAAGATATCCTCAGGAGGTCAGAGTCGAGCCACAGAGTACACGATCAGTTCCCTTCATCATTATACCCATGAAGTATGGACTCTTCAGCATTGAGGTCAAAGCAGCTGTGAAGGACTGGTGGCTCAATGATGGAGTCATGAAGAAGCTGCGCGTAGTGGTGAGAGAAACAGACACCATATTTAAACGACAACAGTGTGTCAAAGCGTTCTTTAACATTAGAATCAAGGTCATATTTAACATCTCTGCATACAGCACAGAGTTAGTGCTGTTGCTTTGCAGCAAAAAGGTCGAACAAAAGCTTTTCTCCATAGAGTTTGCACGTGGTCCCTGTGTGTGCGTGGGTTTTCTCATGGTTCTCTGGTTTCCTCCCACAATCCAAAACATGCACAGGTTAACAGACTGGTCTTTGAAACAGGGGAAGCTCATTTCAGGCCCAGTTATTTATCCATAAATTCTGCAAAATGAGTGCACTGTGATAAAATCAAGTTGGGAAGCAGTCTTCTGTTTCAGTTCAATTTTATATAATGTACTCTCAGCTATTGGTAGAAGAACTGGAAATGAGGGAAAATGGAATCAATAAGGATGTTTTAAGAAGGACAACACAATGCGACAATAAAGGACCGAAAAACATACAGTCAAGTCCATTAATATTGGGACGTTGACTCAATTCTCTTCTTTTTGGCTCTATACACCACTACAATGGATTTGAAATGAAACGAACAAGATGTGCTTTAACTGCACACTTTCAGCTTTAATTTGAGAGCATTTTACATCCAAATCAAGTGAATGGTGTAGGAATTACAATACTATATATACTGTATGTGCCTCCCACTTTTTGTGTCGATGTCCCAATATTTATGGACCTGACGGTATATATTTACGTGTTAAAAGTCTAACTGTATGAGAGTGAGAGTAAGAGAACGTCAGCTAGTCTTTGCGGAAGTTACGTGTTGCTGCTCTCCAGGAGAAAAGTATACACACCAGCATATCTGTCTTTAACTTCAACTCAACACTGCAGACCCTTTTTTGAGAGGGGTACCAAGGCATTTTAGATCTGAATTTGTTCCTAATTCCAACACTTAGCCACAGACCGAGCAACAGAACGAGTCCACGTCCGTCATTGTTTATGTGCGTGTGTGTCTCGCGTATAAGACGTCATAGCAGTTTCGCGCAGCCGGGTTGCAGCCGGGTTGTGATAACCACGCCCACGTTGAGAAGGTACGTTCTCTGTAGTGGAAACACAACTAAAGCGTGCCGTTTCGTGCCGTGTCGCTCAGTGCCGTGTAGCCTGGAGCTAGTGGAAAAGTGCCATTAGCAACTAACAACTGTCCCAAGTACCAGGGGCAACCGTGAAGAAGAGGTTTTGGACAGAATGTTTCTAATTGATGATTATAATGTTTGTGTTGTTGTTTTTCCAGCCTGAAGGTGTACTAACTAAGTCTCTACAGACTATAATTCTAGACCCCACACACAAAGGTCCTGGTGAGTTCATACATTGAATGCCTTCACTTTATATTCATTCTGTGTTGTGTGTTTGAACTGACTTGAAATGACTTCCCCACCCCCCAAATGTGCCTGTTTCTTCCTCTAGGAGGTAAACAAGAAGAAATCCTCAATAGTAAAATTCCAATGAAACATTGGGTTCCAAACACACCTACAAGTACACAGATCTCTGTGACAGGTGAGATATCACATTCTGCATTTTAAACATTACAGGCTTACACAGTCAACTCAATGTGTTTTTTAATACAGTATTGTTGATTAATAGGGTTTTTATTTTTCTGGTTATTCATGTGCAGGGAGTGAAGTTGGTCCATTGGTGGAGAACGTCATTAGTGGGAAATTGATGGGTTCATTGATCCAGCAGCCCTCTGGCTGTGGAGAGCAATACATGAATCGGATGACTCTAACTGTCATTGCAACCATATTTTTGGACAAAACTAACCAGTGGGAAACTGTGGGCTTTGAGAAAAGATATGAAGCCATCCAGCATATCAAGACCGGTGAGATCATGTTTATTTTCTCTGTGGCTGAAATGGCGTCAAAACAAGCAGTGTGGTAGACAACAAACTACTCCTGTGCAGATCTACAGAGCTGCATTGATGACACTGACACCAACATTGTTACCAAAATTACCATCCGACAAATACGCTCTAATGAAAAAGATTTTCAGGGCTCCGTCAATCAAAGAGTCAGCTGAACAGGATTCCTCAAACTAACATACATAACATACATATATGATGCATGGACTGAATGGCTGAATGAAAAATATTGTTTTCTTTGCATCCAGGCTACAAGAATGAGCTTACCTTCCAACTAAAAGATGGATCTTTTGCTGTTTGGACCAGGGTCAAAAGTAGCACCTGGTGAGGCGTTCAAATATAAATTAGCTCGTTCGTAAATGTTTCCACATCCTCTATCTCTGACTGTGAGGATGGGTGTATTTTTTATGTGTTAAATGAAACTCCACTATCATCCGCTCTCTTCTCTCTTAAAGGCTCACAGCTCATGTGGTCAAGGTGTTTGCCATGGCTAACTACCTGGTGGATGTGCAGCGGAATGTGATCTGTGACGCTTTCAAGTTTCTGATTCTCAATGCACAGCAGCCTGATGGCATGTTCAGAGAAGTCGGAATGGCGTACCACGGACAGATGATTGTGCGTGAACTCATTCCAGTAAAGACAAAAAGCTAATTGAGATGAAAAAACACACTTTTTTAAATTCAAATTGAAACATTTTCTGTGTGGATGTGTGTGTGTAGAGTGACGGCACAGATTCAGATGCTTCCATGACAGCCTTCTGCCTCATCGCCATGCAGGAGTCACACCAGCAATGTGCTTACACAGTTGGAGTGAGTACCTCACCTGCATGCATTGTATTGCACCACTGTGATCGCATACACTCACTCCACATAAGTGATGGACCAAGCAGAGTTCTGTCAAGCACCGATTATTAGTTTTTCACCTAATGCAAAAGCGATAAGAAATAAATTAAAGCTTGACTGACCTAACCAGACACCCCTCTGATACAATACATGCCGTGCATACAACGATTATGTCCCTCATTACTTGCTCGAGAGTTACAGAGAAGGTACAACATTCAGGGGTCCGTTTCACAAAGCAGGTTTAGTGAAAACTCTGAGTCTGTTAACCCTGAAATGAGGGAAACTCTGAGTTTTCCGTTTCACAAAGGGAGGTAAGTCAAACCAGAGAAAGAGGAGTAACTCTAGCCTGTTTCACAGAGAGAGATAACTTAACCTCTCGGTCAGTTACCATGGTAACATGCTCTTTGAACCTAACCTGGTCGGGACCAGGTTTTTCTCCGCAAACCTTGAGTTTCTCTCTGTCTCCGCCCTCTTTCAGTCACACACGGTATTTGATTTCCTCATTCATTCAGTCAGCAGAGTTTTGGCGTAGTATAGTTCTGCGTCTGTTCTGCGTCTACATTAGAAGTTATATTAGGTGGAGACTATTTTCACAACCATGTCCTTTTGACAGTGATCCTGTGGATGAAGGTGCAGCATTACTGCGCAGAGAATTAAATATTCGTCAGGAGATGATTATCAGACCTCATAGATGTTCTAACATTTCCAGACACTTTTCTTTTTGAGCGGAACTGTTTCACGTCACAGTTCATCATTTACATTCACAACCTAATCCGTCCTTACATTTCAACATTAACAACCGGAGTCATGCTCTCACATCACAGCAGGAATTGTGTGTTGCGCTGCGGTTTTTTTTAATAATTTTTTTTTACTTACAAATTTACAAATTTTTATTTTATACAACGTCATAGATGCAGAGCACTTGAACGTGATATAAAGAATGAGAAGTCATTTATGTGTGAAAACAGCATTATGTTGGGGATAAAACAACTGTACAATCAAACAGCTACTTCATATTTACTTTATGTAAAACATGATCAAAATGAGGTTAATCCCATGAGATTATACCGAGGTTTTACCTGTTTGAACAATGTTTTTATGTTTCATCTTAAACTGCTGCCAAGTGCCCTTCTCCCCCGCGGGATTACACCTAAATGAAATAAATAAATTAATAGTCTACAACTCAAGCAGTTTCCCCCTGTAATATTATTGTAATTGTGCAAAGGACGACATTTAAACTTCCGCATCAGCAGCAGTGTTCTCTCTCTCTGCTGTGTTACACTTCCTTCTAAAAACATGCTCAAACTCACGCATTAATATTTTCAAATCCAATGGGGTGAAGAACGTCACCCTCCGCTTCCCCGTTGTCATGATGACTCGTCGAAACGGGGCTCCATTCATGCTGTCTTTTTATACTTGTGGTGCACGCGCTTAACTCCAGGTGAAACTACTCCGAGTTGAACAAACTAACTCAAATCAGCTGTCGTGGAACCGAAAACTCAGAGTTTCCTATCTAAGTGTAGATCAACTCAGAGTTCAGGGTTAGACTCAGAGTTTGTTGAACCTGCTTTGTGAAACAGGCCCCAGGTGTATGACTGTTGTCTCATCCTCTCTTGTTTGGATACTTGATGTTTATCTGTCACTCAGTCCTCCCATCATTTCTCTCTTTTTTGCTTTCCTGATGTCCAGAGTCTGCCTCGAAGTATTGACAAAGCCGTGGCCTACCTGAAGAAGCGTTTGTCCAGCCTCACCAACCCATATGCTGTAGCCATGTCATCATACGCCCTGGCCAACCAAAACCAACTGAACAAAGAGATCCTCTACAATTTTGCTTCCCCAGGTGCAGTTACATGCAAGAATAATTGTTACCATTAAATTAGCCTGACATTAAAATAGTGACACATTAATGTGAGGATTTTAGCCAAAGATAGAAATATTGTAGGTTTCAGTCCTACTCAATGGGAATTCATTTTAAATGTTTTTGGGGTTTTTTCAGAAATATTAACTTGTTTATACTATAAACAGTTTGTTTGATTTTTTTATATCTGAATTGGCCTTTAAAATCATTCCTCAATTGCGCTCTCATGTCTGCCGGTCTGAATGTGAGATAACATTTTCCGTATCAGATGACATTTGGCACAAGTTCTGCCCCATAATGAAAAAGTTATTGGCCTGTGTTTTTCTTACAGAGTTGTCCCACTGGAATGTTCCTAAAGGACATGTTTATACATTAGAGGCCACAGCTTATGCTCTTCTTGCTCTGGTCAAGGCCAAGGTGAGTCTCTGCAAGTTCATTGTGGGTCCTGAAAAAAAATTGCAATTTTGCAATTTTTCACGACAACTCCTTCCATATGTTTGAATTAGTGACCTTATGAATGTTTAAAGCTATATTTCCCAAACCTCACTAATCTTTAATTCAAGCACCGCCTCCCATTTTGTTTAACATGTGCTTTCTCCTCTGGACAATACTTTATATAAATTTAACATTATTCTCTTTGGATGCAATCCACCTTGAATCTTTATCATGAATTGCTCAGGAGAGAGTGTTTAATACAGATTTAAATATCACAATGGTGGTTTGGTTCATTTATTTAACATTTCCACAGACCTTTATATGGTGTGTTTCAAACATTGTCTCACCTTCTGTTCATAAAGGCCTTTGAAGATGCTCGACCTATTGTGAAATGGCTCAACAAACAGATGGAGCCTGGGGGAAGTTATGGCTCAACTCAGGTAACAGGACATCCCAACTTGACCTCTAGCTCTTTTTTTTTCTTTTCTTACATAACCTATATATTCTTTTCTCCCTTTTCTGTCCAGGCTACGATGGTAGTGTACCAGGCTGTAGCAGAATACTGGGCTAATGTTGAAGAACCAGAGTATGATCTGAATGTGGAGATCCGTTTGCCTAACAGGTCCAAGCCAAAGAAGATCAACTTCAACAGGAACAACCACCACATGACCAGAACATCAGGAGTAAGCGTGCACACTCTGTCACACACACTGTCAATGGCTGTTATCAATCGTGTTTTTCTGATCATCTGGTTCCTTTTGTTTTTATTTTGATCATAGTTCAATGATATAAACAGGGACATTAAAGTGACTGCGACAGGAACTGGAGAAGCAACACTGAAGGTAAATAAAGCATGTTTCTGTTTTTTCAGGAATACATTCTATTAAACCAATATAATATAAAATGCAACATAAAAATTCACTTTGTTCCTGTGTTAACAGATGGTGTCACAGTATTACGCTCTGCCAACAGAAAAAGCGAGTGACTGTGACAAGTTTACCTTGTCAGTGGAGATCATTAGAGGTAATTTTTTGCCCCCCTGCTATTTGGAAATTATTCTGCCAAGAACTTTTCTGCCATGACAGAAGATGAAATGCTCGTCTGGTTTCTTGCTTTTCCAGACATCATTTCCGAGGATGAGGTGATATACAAACTGAAAATAGAAGTTCTGTAAGTACGGCTATTACATTATGCAGATTTTACAGGTAAATGTGTAACATTAAAGAGGGCTAATTACCAGATACGTAATTTACTACCCATAACTGTATTTATATAATAACTTTGAAATAAAAATCACCTTTTTGTAGCCTTAGAAAAAGCCTTTTATGTGTACTTAGGGCAAAGGCCTTGCTTTATGGAGTTGTGACACTAAATTTCAACAGCAGTCTTAACTGACTACAATTTCACATTTGGGAGTGGGAGTTTGGTTAAACAGTTGTGAATGACTTCTCCCAAATAAACCCAATACATAACACAACTACAAGAAAGAAAGCAAAAACATTTAACCCTGTACAGTTCTCCTATGACTCGGCTCCACTCAGTTTAGTATCAGGCAAGTTGTTTTCCATTACTTTTGTCCTCCTCAATGTGGGCAGGGTCATCATAGCACAGCTGCATGAAACCCCTGTGACGACAAACACAAACTAATGACTTGTAAAGCAATTTTTTTTTTCTTTAATTTGTCCATTTATTGCACAGATATAACGACAAGGATCATGATGCAACTATGTCAATCTTGGATATTGGCTTACTAACTGGCTTCACTGTCAACACAAACGACCTGGACTTAGTAAGATTTTTACACGCACACACACACACATGCACACACACACTGGTCAATGAACAAGAAAAAACATGATGTCCATGGCTTAGAAAGGTATCTGACTGTATGCTTGTGTCTAGTTGGCCAAAGGACGAGCTCGTACCATTGCAAAATACGAGATGAACACAGTTCTGTCAGAGAGAGGTTCATTGATCATCTACCTGGACAAGGTAAGACATTAGACGATAGGAGTGACAAAAAAATAGAAAAATCAATACAAAATGTAATTATTGATACTAGTGACTTACTAAACTTGTAGAATAACAATAAATCAGAATGGCAATTCTAATTTGTATCAGATCCCAAGTATTGTGATAAAAGCGTATTGTCCCAGACCTCTCAGACAACCTCACTTCTCATCTTTGCTTTACTTTTCTCCACAGGTTTCTCACACACAATCAGAGGAGATAACTTTTAGGATCCACCAGACTCTGAAAGTGGGCGTCCTGCAACCAGCGGCTGTGTCTGTCTATGAATATTATGACCGTAAGTAGGGCTGTAAAGTCAAAGTCGACTGGTCAACTAATTGGTCGACACGCTCTCGCTCGACCAAAATTGTGATTGGTCGACAAATTTTTTTATTTTATTTTTTTTATGGTGAATTTCATTAGGAGGAAAGTACCACATGCTAATAGGGGATGCTTTACAGCACCCGTGCTTCACAGGTAACAGCCTGTCTTCAGAGAACACCCCCCTTGTTTTCCACTATTTTGGTTTAGTCCAGCCCAGTGGGTTGTTGTCGCTCCGTGGCTCATGAGCGACAGACTGATTAGTGTTGCCAAACATGACATACCATTTAAAAACGCTAAGCTTAGGTTGCTCCGTCCGTTTTGAGTATGAACATATCAGAATTATTAGCATATTTCCATGTTTTAGTCTAGTTTAGTTTTATATAACTGTTTTTATAACTGCAGGCGCATCCGCTCGTAACAGCGGCAGCGTCCCGCGGTCTGTTTGTGTCTCAGCCGCGAAGCTGCGCTGCGCTGTACAGTCTGGCTCTGTATTCCTCAACACTTATTGTGCTGATATTACTAGTTATTGTCGGATATCACGGCCTATGGTATTGCGCAGATGAACATAATACAAAACGCTGTCAGAGCCGTCAGACTCTGTTGAACTCCAGCCGCGGCTGCGGGTCTTTTCAGAATAAAAGACCCGCACCCGCAAAGAACCCCCCACCCCGTCGATTAGTCGATTTTTGGTCGAAATTTCAGGGCTTTAGTCGACCAAGAGTTTCTTTGGTTGATTACAGCCCTAACCGTAAGCCTTAAAAACACTTGGATAGATCTGGATAGAGAGCACATAGACAGATTAGAACTGTTAACAGTGTTAGATTTAATGCACATTTCTTCAGTGTGTGTCTGTGTCATTGCAGAAACACAATGTGTGAAATTCTACCGTCCAGAGAGGAAAGATGGGCAGCTGCTGAGGCTCTGTACAAATGAAGAATGCACATGTGCTGAAGGTAAACACCCTCTGAAGATGCACCTGAGAGTACTCAAGCAACTACAAATATCATGCTTCAAGAGGCACTGATCATTCTGCCGTTTAAAACATCACCTCCTCATCCTATAAATATTCGCCCTCAAAAACACTAGACGTCGTCATGATCTCCACTTCCACTGTCACACTCATGATGTCCAGATCTACATTCCTGCCACATAAGGGCACACAGGTTCATTATACCAAGGCAATGAGCCAGAGACAGAGTTCCATTCAACAATAATCTTTACTCCAAAAATTAATTAGCCGAGGCTTACCAGTGGTGATGAGGGCAAAGGAGGGAAGAGATCCCAAGGGAGTCCCCCTGATTCACAACGTGCACACTCATATTCCCACACACGTCAGAATGAAGGTCAGATGGAGACACCACCTTAGGCTCTCAGCTCCAGGTGAAATAAAGGGAAACAGATAAGTCTGCCCAGTAAAGGAAATAAAATACACAAAAAAAAGAATACAAATTGCAGAAAAAGGCATATGATCACACTGAAATGATCAATAAGAGAGACCAATTCACACAATCCTAGCGTGCATCAGTATGTACAGCATTTTTTTGTCTTTCCCAGAGACTTAGCATGTTATTGTTTGTATCTTTACTGTGTGTCTGCTATCTCCAGAGAACTGCAGCATGCAGAAGAAGGATAAAATCGGCAATGTGGAGCGCACAGCTAAATTCTCTGAGACTACACCTACCAGCAGAATAGATTTTGGTAAGACTCAGTGTGAATGATCTGCATTATTTTTTTTAACTATGAATGACCTGAATGTTTGTATAAGAAGAGGTTCATAAGTGAAAAACTAATCTGCCACTTATCTGTCCTCAGCGTACAAAGTGAGAGTGGAAGAATTCACAGATGCTTTGTACACTGATATTTACACAATGCGGATACTGGGAGTGATCAAAGCAGGTGGGTGTGAACTGCTTCAAATGTATTACATTATAAATGAGTGTTATCAAAGCCCTCATCTTATTCTTGGCTACAAAATAAAGCCATTTTCATAAAATGACCAACTTCTCCTTTTGGAATCCATTTGGGAGATATGGGGATTTAATGATAATCATGTTTTACACAAATGCTTAAGATGTGTGTATTGAATCCAGAATTCTCTTCTTTCTCTTGTGGTGTATTTAAAAAACAAAAACGAAACAGGATGTAAAGACGTTGGTCCCCTGGGTAAACTACGCAAATTCCTCAGCTACCCTCACTGCAGGGAGGCTTTAGATCTGGTTAAAGGCAAAACGTATCTCATCATGGGCACATCAGAGGATATTTACAAGGACCAACTGTAAGTTGTGTGTGTGATCAGATATGTTGTTCATATTCCCATTCCATCAGTGAGTGTTATACTAAACAAACTGCGGTGGTTAGATCTTGTGTCACCCGGGACATTCTCATGCCGCACACAGGAAGTGACTTACTTTATGTCAAGACAGACAGTGGCAGGATGCAGCATAATGTAATGTCACATCATTTCTGTAAAACAAGAGTAAATGACATCAACAAAAATCTCCAGAAGCTTTAAGTCTATACGTGTTGCTACAAATATTTTTTCTTCATATATTCTTTTGTTGGTTTATTTTTTACTCTGTTTTTACAGCATGATCTTTCTCTCCCTACAGGGATCAGTATGCGGTCAGTGAGAGAACCTGGATCGAGGACTGGCCCTCAGACGCAGAGTGTGAATATGATGAACACAGGCCAATGTGTTTGGCCATGTAATATTTTTCATGGTCGTGCAACTCCAGGAAAGGACCTTTCCTTTTCCCTTTTTTTTTTTTTTTTTTTAGCATTTTTCCATGCTAAACTTTCACTGTTGTATGATCAAGGCTCAATGTGTTTTTATTATCGTTGAGGGGCAATTTGGGTTATAGCGAGCATTCACATATTAACATATAACATTATGATGTATAAAATAATAAGTACCACACCACAAAATAATAAGTACCACATCACAAGTAACAATATTAAACACAACAATAGAATAAGTGTGATATCATATTTAATAACCGTTAAGGAGGCTGGTTGCTGTAAGAACCTGTACCTGGGCATGTTTTATCTGTGCCCATGATTCGTGTCAGCCAAGATGAAGTTTTTTTTGGGTTTTTTTACAAGCACCTGACCTGATATAGCTGATGTCATTCAGTGCTATTATAGCGATTTTGCTGTACACGATGCCCTGTAAGCAAATCTTTTTATTTAATTTTTTTTTTTTTTTTAAACACAATTTATTGTTTTTAAACAGACATAATACAAAACACAGAAATAAGACCCCCCACCCCGACCCACTAGACAGCACATGCTATACAAAGTTAAAGAAAAAAATAAAATAATATATATATACCGTATATATACATACATACATACGCATATACACACGTACACATATACACATACCTACATACCTATACACATGCATATACCATAATAATAATAATAATAATGCAATTTTTTTTTAAAGTGCCCGTTAAAATAAAGTAATGTAAGAGTAAAAGTAACACTGTGAAATAAACAATAAAGTCTGCACCTTTTTTTTGTTATTTAGATTAATGCACATTATTTTAAACTGTGGGTCATTGCTGTGTGGGGTTATAGTGATGCATTTGTAAATAAAGCATCCATTACTGTTTGGTGCTTTTTAACTATGCACCATGGAAAATAATTAAAATAACTTACTCCAAATACTTTGACCTCAACATCAATACTCAAGAATATTATGAAAGAGAAACAAATCCCTCTGTCTGACAGAAACCCAAATGGTTTCACCACATTTATGTGAATTTATTTTATTATTATTATTAGTATTATTTTGAAGGGTCGAGTTTATTCCCCTGTTAAACGTAAGTATGCATCGGGTGGTGACTTGAGGTACTTGGGAAAGCCATATATCCCAGAATGCATTTCGGCGGAACATAGCAGGATAAAATACAAATATAAATCTGAAATAAATATTTTTCTGTGTCCCGGAACGCAGTTTTGAAATCATTTGAGGCGAGAAATTAGTCTTTTAGAATCCAGACATGTGGTTTGTGTAATAAGATATAACGTATTTATAGTATGACAGCGGTGCTGTCGGAGGTTATCAGCTCCGCCTCTGCAGACGCTCGGTGCTCACAGTGCCCGGCACAGAGCAGCGTTACCTCGGCCTGTCGTGATGAAATGATCCGCTGGTTCAGACGGCTCCGTCATTACACACTTGGTGTGATCGATAGATTTGTTGTTGACATGTTTTTAATGCAAACGTTTTGACCTGAAAGTATGAACTTTTGTATAATATTAATGTTTAATTTATTGTAACTTAAGATTTATAAGTCGCACTGTCATTGTATATGTATTTACATATAATTGACAATTTTTATAGTGTATAAAATATTAAAAATTTGAAAATAACAACAATATATGTATTTATTAAAAGTATTTTATATGTTCATTCAACAGCACTGTAGGTAGCGGTAATGAGGCTTAAGTACTTCGCGCCACCCGCCATTCAAACAGTAGAACAAGGAAGTACGCTGCTGTTCCAATTGAAGAATCGTGCTCGTATAATCCCGTACTTGGCAAGTATGTACTTCAGTCGTACTTCTCAAGTATGTACTTTCCAAGTAAGCAAGTACATACTGGCATACTTGGGTATTGAGAAACGGCCAACGTTAGAAGGCGCTGCCGACGCCAACTTTTAAAGATGAAGAGTGAGGTAAGTTTGAACCGAATTAAAGATAATGTTAACGGGGTAATTATGTAGGAGCGGCAAGGGTGACTGTCTACAAATGTTGATGAAACTGGCAAAAACAGGTGTGTGTGCTATCAGTGGGCTAGCGTTAGCTAACCGAGTCGCTCCGTCCAGTAGCGGTTTCTAGCTTGAATTACACCCTGACAACCGTACTCGCTGCTCGCGTTCTTGAGAAATGGAACAGAACTTGGACTGAGGTTGATGACGTTTTCACAAGTACGGACAAGTACGCACAAGTATGGATATTGAGAAACGGCCTCGTTGTCATACCGTCTGTAAACATCTTTTGCTACCGGAAACGGGTAACGTGTATATCCGGCTATTAAATCCGACGTAACACCCTTTCAAAATGCGATTTCCCAGTCCAAACGCTTCGTTGAATCAATCACCTCTTTCTTCAGTGAGACGATCTGTAAAATGACAGATACGTCAGATCTGTTACTCGTGACTTTGTAAAAAAAGATTTCCATCTATGTCACCTCCAGGCCTCCGTACATATGTGCTTATTGTGAATTTGTATTAAATTGGACCGTCAAATTGGTGCAGTAGTGAAGTCCAGCTTTTTTCACTTAAAGGGACAATGTGTAGTATTTAAGGGTTTATATAACCCAAAATCCACTTTTTTATACATATTATGTGCTCCTGCATTGTCTAGTCGCTGTATAATAGTTTTTGTTTCATTTTCGTGGTGTTTCAAAAAGTCATGTAAAATAACATGGTCGCGGGCCGCGGTTGCATTGCCACTGTTAGCAGCGAGACACCATGTTTCTACCGGAGCCTGTAAGGACAAACGCGAGAGAACAAATCAAGCGTCTCTTTACTTGTAGCGGAAGTCCCGCCTCCTCTCTCTCCGCTTCGTCTGCTACGGCCGCGGTAGCTCGCCCTCTCCCTCGCCTCACGAACCTCATCTGCTGACACGGAGAAAGACGACGAGGACGACATTTGACCAGCTGCGGACACCGTAGCGCTCAGGGAAGGGAGGGGGTGAGCAGAGGAGCAGGTCTTTGTTGTAAATTTCAGCCTCTCCTCTAGATGGCCCTATAAACTACTTATTTCCCCTTTAAGACAGTCAGTCAGACGTTGTTTTTATAAAATGTTCTGGGACTGTATAGTGGGTTACATTCCAAGGAAGAAATTATTTGATTTAGCGAGTGGTCGGTATAGGGCTCCAGATTCAGGATTTTTACAAGATGGGTGAATTGATCTGCTAAAATTACAGCAGAATCGTTTTTGACAAATATCAAATAACACATTAATACTATTTTACTGTGCAGTTTGGTCAAAATGTAGTTATTGTATCTACAATTTCTAGATATCCACACTATTAGGTGGTATTATCTGTGATAATTGATTGTTGTCCCAATAATGTGATTGTGTAAACGGACAGGTCCCCACAACATGAGGAATACCAGGTACTTGCGCACACAGACACACATTCATACTCCACAATATATAACTATATGACATGGCAAGGCTGGAGTTAACATATATGAATAATATAAATTCAGAGTTAAATGTAAATAGTTATTAGTTTGATGATGTAGGGATTGGAAGAGATGCATTAAAATAATGTCAAAAATACAATATTACCATATGCAACAGGATCGAACTCATCATTATTCCTTTATCTAAGAAAACGCAGAGTCTTCTGATGGTTTAATCACTGCATTAAATGCCTTGCTGATCATTTCCCTCACATGCTCATGTGAACTGACAGGAAATCGGTGAATTCAGCTTTTCAGGTCCTTTTATCCTTCTGCACAACAATCGGTGTCTGCTCGTGGCCCGAGCTCCAGCCACGCCCGGGCCAGCTGGGCTCCTGTTGCCATGGTGATGATGTCATGCTGCAGCACGGGGAGGAACGGCGCAGTCGCAAACGGAGTGGGAGGAGGAGGGGGCGAGACGGAGATATTACAACACAGTGAGGGACCGTCCGCTTCTCCGCTATTCAGCCAGACTGTTTTCAGAGCCGAGAGGGCCAGGACGTTTTCAGCCAGCATCACCGGAGCCTGTCCACTTATCCTCCTCATCCTCCTCATCCTCCTCCAGCAGCAGCAGCAGCAACAGCAGCAGCTCCTCTCTGTGAGACGACATGCGCGAGATAGTGCACCTGCAGGCCGGACAGTGCGGGAACCAGATTGGTGCCAAGGTATGAACACACACACACACACACACACACACACACACACACACACACACACACACACACACACACACACACACACACACACACACACACACACACTTATTCTAACCTAAAAACCATTACTGGCCTAACCCTAAACCCAACCTTAATCAAATCCTTAGCTCTTACTAATCATACATTTGCGTTATGGTGCTTTTTGCGTTGTGCCTTTTGTCCCCATAAGGACGACAACCCCTTGTAATGTGGACAGATTTAGGTCCCCACAACATGAGTAATACCTTGGTGGGTGGGTGGGGCGGGGGTGGGGGGGACACGCACATGTTTACAGAGCTATTCTTGTAAGGACTCTTCCACTTGGATTAATTAACCAAAGCCTTATCCCTTACCCTTCCCAGTTAATGCCTATCCTAACCTAACTGCAATTCAAATCTTAATCCTGATTTTACCAGGTTCCAAATGGATGACAACAATCAGAACACACGAGCGCACACAAACACACTTGTGAAAGCTTCATTCGTGCTGCCATTCATGATGCAGAATGATATTGTTTTGATTGTTTTGATTGATATTGTTGCAAGCATGGTGATGAACACAGTGAATGAAGAGCATTCTTTCAGAGCGGTTGGTGGCAAGCGGAGATATTCCTGCTGTCACAGGAATGCCATTCAGCTGAGCGCGTCCCATCCACCCCACCAGTCACAGTGTCACAGACAGTGGAAGTGATCTAATGAGACTGATGAGAGGGGTGGGGGACTCCACATTACATCAGCCACTGATCAAACTACCAATAGTTGTGTTTGTATACGTTTATAAAAGTATCTTTGTTGCCTCAGGCTCAGAATAAGCCCTTTATGTGTATTTAACTCTTTATGGAGGCCGTTATCTTGCACCGCCATGTTTCTACAAGACCAGAATGAACAAACCAGTCAAGAGTGTGCTTATATATATTCTTTATAGTGTGCAAAAGTCACAGTCATTCCCTGCTACACTGCTTCACTGCTACACACAGGAAAAATAGTGCAAGTAAAAGGTCAAACGAGGACGACATCAGGGAATAAAACAATAATATTCTCTCAGAAAATACATTGTATTAAATACGATTTCACCAAGTCAGATTTAAGACACCCAAATAATGAGATTTTGAGCCTGTTTAAAACTCAGGAGGAGTCATTTTATGCTGTATAATTTCATATTTTTAAGTTAATCGATGGTAGGAAGACGCTGAAAGTGGTTGTATTGCTGCCTAGCTTATTGGAAGCATACTCGGTTTAAAAAAATATAATAATAATCATGTTTATCTTTACACTGTGCATGTTATACGATATTTAAAGACTGGCCTCTTCCTGATCTCACTCCTCTACCTGTTTGTAGTTCTGGGAGGTGATCAGTGATGAGCACGGCATCGACCCAACAGGAAGCTATCATGGGGACAGTGACCTGCAGCTGGACAGAATCAATGTCTACTACAACGAGGCCTCAGGTCGGGACCAGTAAAACACCATGCATTCCTCTGAGCTTCTAATATTCTGTTTTCTTTTTTCTAATGAATAATTTTCATAAATGCATGTTTGTTGAAGGTGGTAAATACGTGCCAAGGGCCATCTTAGTGGATCTGGAACCAGGCACCATGGATTCTGTCCGCTCTGGTCCTTTTGGCCAGATCTTCAGACCTGACAACTTCGTCTTTGGTACATATGTTCACATTCAATATATATATATATATGTATGTACTGTATATAACTTTACTGGACAGGACATTAAACTGATAATTCACGTTTTCCCTTCAAGGTCAGAGTGGAGCAGGTAACAACTGGGCCAAGGGTCACTACACAGAGGGAGCTGAGCTGGTGGACTCAGTCATGGATGTGGTGAGGAAGGAGGCTGAGAGCTGTGACTGCCTGCAGGGTTTCCAGCTCACACACTCTTTGGGTGGTGGCACCGGCTCTGGCATGGGAACTCTGCTCATCAGTAAGATCCGTGAGGAGTACCCTGATCGTATCATGAACACCTTCAGTGTGGTGCCCTCTCCCAAGGTACGGTGAATGTGTCACATGTCTTTTGGTTTCTCCTGACTAGCGTTGGCTATGTTATCTTTAAAAAAGTAATGGTGAAGTCTCCAAAAAAGTAACTGAATTGGTTACTAAGTTACTACTATACTATAAATTTGAAAATGAATGGAAAATATAGTCAAGACATTGACAAGATTAGAAATAATGATTTTTATTCAAAATAATACTTTTGCCCTTTCGTCAAAGAACCAGCAAAACTGTTTTCAGCTGTGCTTGAAAACGCTTTATCCTCCACCAGAGGGTCGCGGGGGGTGCTGCGCCTATCTCAGCTGACATTGGGCGATAGGCAGGGTGTATTTCTGATTCATTTAATGTTATATTCATTGGAAAAAAAGTGCTTTTAGTTGCTGAGTTCACTGGTGCTATGGCTAGCGTAAGTCAATGGTACAGGTTAGCATGGCATTAGAAACACTCTACTCCACAGTGCACCCGAGGCAAATCAATTGTAACGGCAGACTATAGATGTACATATCTGTGTTGATAGAATAATATTTGAAACAAAACTAATCTCGCATTGCATGAATTTTTGAGGGACTACTTTCTCAGCAGCAGCAGAACCAGTCTGCCGTAGCATCTACCGTAGCAGTCTGCCGTAGCATGTACCATTAACTTGCGCTAGCCATAGCACCAGCGAACTGCAACTAGAAGAACTGAATGAGATTTCTTGAAAACGTCTCCAGATGTCTCCATCACACCGGCTGAGTTGGAAAATAGGTCTTATGTCCAAAATTCCGAACTATCCCTTTAATCTGGGATATTTTACAGTATGGGCGAGTATGAATGAACCCAACTTATACAAATGACCATGCAGTTTTTTCTAAGCATTTGTTGCTGACATGGGATTGAAACGGTGTCGGTGCTTCACTCGTGCTCTTGAGAGGTTGCTATGGCTTCAGGTGTCCACCAGATGTCACCGTCACTGAAGCGTTGAATCTTTCCAGGCACAATTGTTCGGAAAAGCCTCGGTGCTTCATAAGGCTTCATTTGCCCACCACTACCTCTCGGTTTAGAGATAGAGTTGAAACGGTAATTAATTCGGTTACTGGAAAAAATAATGCCGTTCACTCCCATCACTGCTCCTGATTCTTCATCGGCCTGACCTTTGCGTGTTGTGCCTCCAGGTGTCAGACACAGTGGTGGAGCCGTACAACGCCACACTGTCCGTCCACCAGCTGGTCGAGAACACAGATGAGACTTACTGCATCGACAACGAGGCCCTCTATGACATCTGCTTCCGCACCCTCAAACTCACCACACCCACTTACGGAGACCTCAACCACCTGGTCTCTGCCACCATGAGCGGGGTGACGACTTGCCTGCGTTTCCCTGGCCAGCTCAATGCTGACCTCCGCAAATTAGCTGTCAACATGGTGCCCTTCCCACGTCTGCACTTCTTCATGCCGGGTTTTGCTCCGTTGACCAGCCGAGGCAGCCAGCAGTACAGAGCGCTCTCTGTGCCTGAACTTACTCAGCAGATGTTTGACGCCAAGAACATGATGGCCGCCTGCGACCCGCGCCACGGCCGCTACCTGACCGTGGCTGCCGTCTTCCGCGGCCGCATGTCCATGAAGGAGGTGGATGAGCAGATGCTGAATGTGCAGAACAAGAACAGCAGCTACTTCGTGGAGTGGATCCCCAATAACGTGAAGACGGCCGTGTGCGACATCCCGCCCCGCGGGCTCAAGATGGCCGCTACCTTCATTGGCAACAGCACAGCCATCCAGGAGCTGTTCAAGCGAATCTCGGAGCAGTTCACCGCCATGTTCCGTCGCAAGGCTTTCCTCCACTGGTACACTGGTGAGGGTATGGATGAGATGGAGTTCACCGAGGCCGAGAGCAACATGAACGACTTGGTGTCCGAGTACCAGCAGTATCAGGATGCTACAGCTGAGGAGGGGGAGTTTGAGGAGGAGGGAGAGGAGGAAGTAGCCTGAGGCTACAATCACTGATCATTTCACTACTGTACTCATCACAACTCAATTCAACCATCCATCCACTGATTTCTGCACAGCTCTACTCTCTAATCTTTTTTTTTTTTTACACAACCTCTCAGACTTTCTTGTCCCTGTGTTATCCATGTTAACTTTTCTCTCTTCTACTGACAACCTTCATTTCTCCATGGAGAGTAAAACTCACAACTCTAAGTCTAGAGTTGTGAGTTTCTAACTCTAAGCTGACTGTCCCATTTTGGTGCTCATGTGGTCGGTAGCTAACACAGGTGTGCTTGTGGTCGTTGTGGTCAGTAGTGGTCTTCTGCTGATGTTTATTTAACGTCATACATACTGTACATGAGCTAAGTATTTAATAAATTGTCTAATTTGGCATTGGTTGAAATAAAATCTGGTGTGGAAAAATTACCTTGTTTGAATATTTTGTGGGTAGAAAAATGTAAACACATACATACCGTATGTGTGTAGATATATGTATTTATATATATACATATATATATGTGTGTGTGTGTGTCTATTTATATGTGTGTGTATATACAGTATGTATGTGTGTATAAATGTATACATTTATAGATATACATTTGTGTGTATATATACATATATATATATATATATATGTGTGTGTGTGTGTGTATGTATATATATATATATGTGTGTATGTATATACACATGCATTCTAGGGATATTCAATATATAATATATATTTGTTATAAAATGTATGTTATTATTGTGAAGTGTACCTTCCTCCATATCAAAACAAGCACTTTTACTTCGAAGTTCTAAACTAAAAGTGAGTTAGAAAGTATGAAACGAACCAAAATGGAGCCTGGAATAAAACTGCCATCTACAGTTGATGTGGTGTTTGTTTGACCACCACAAGGAGGCAGTGTGCCTTTTAATTTGAGGCACAAGTAAGACACCGCTGCAAAAATGAGCAGTACTCAAACTAAAGGATGCCATTCACTAGTGTCCTTCTCTGTAGTTAAATAAAGCAACAAGCAGTCGGCAAAATTCCTTTTTTGTTCTGTTTTGGGGATTTTTTTGCAGGGGAAGGGAGACGGTACAAAAGAAAGACTGTTCCAAATATGAATTTGATTTTCTCGCTGTTGGTGACACAAATATGTATAGCAATTATTGTGTGAAGGAGTATAAAATCAAGTAAAGGACATGTCATGAAGAGGAAGGAAGAGTGAACGCGTATAAGAAAGTAGAGAGGTGTTATTATAACGGACGTCACGCATACGTTGACACAATATATGATGATGAGATGCATCAGGAAGTGTTCTCTCACTCTGGTGCTGATTGTGCACACTGCAGTTTCTGCTCTTGTTTGCCTTCACACTCCGCCACCCACGTCAGGGCGAATGACCGCTTTCTGCCACACCTGCTGACGACCTCTGCGCCCCCTGGACAAACACGTGGACATGAGCACATCCGGACAACATGGGCTCCAGACTGAAGTAAGTTAATCAATGTCGTTCTCCCTCCATCATCATCATCACTGCCAGTCGCTGTGTTCTTGTGGTTTTTATGACTTCCTCTCATGACTGCACAGGAAGTTTCCTGCTGCAGCTCTTTTGCCCAGAATCAGTTGCCACGCTTTACTTGGAAGACCTGATTGTGTTGTAAAGTGAGGAAAAACACTGGATTATATGTGTGGGCCACACTTACCTGAGAGCAAAATCCTTCAGGTTTTGAATATTTGACGAGGAAGAGTCGCGATTTCAGTGTAATCAAACTAATTGGAACGTGACCATATTTGGTGGATAACAATGTATACATATCTGTGTATAGCCACTTTTTTGGATGTAATCTGACATTGCTGTGAATCTCTTTCCTATCAGACAAAACCCTGAGCGGACCTTTTACTGGTTCTTTGAAGCAGCTTGCCCTGTCGCCAGAGACAAAGGTGAGGCCGGTCCCAGTTGGTACACCTGGACCACACAGTCTTTATTTCCTTGTGTTTCAGCTTGTGTTTCAGCCTCCATGGCATGTTTGAGGTGTGCTGTGAGCAGTTTGTTCCTCAAACACTTTAATATGACATCTGTTTTGTCATCTTCTTGTCGTTCTCCCTTCGTGACACAATACTCCGACCTGTCACTGGTGTGAGAAACATCTGAAACTGCTTCAAAAGAAAGCAACACTGCGCCATGTACGTGTGGTTAAATGAATAAAGAAGAGAATCAAGACTATATTTGAATGTGTTTCTGTTGAGCCAAGAGTTGCTGATACTTCCTGTCACATGATCAGTCAAACCACAAAGCCTGTCGGGTCACATTTGAACCAGATGTTGTGCTAATGTGACAGGCTGAGCAGCTGAGTGTGAACTGAATGGTGTGTTGTTTTTTTGATACTGCATTTTCTTTTGACTCTTCTTCTTAATTTTAACATTACAGATCCCGATGTGCTGTTTCAGTTTCCAGAAGACTTTAGTGATGAGGTATCTGTTCGTTTTTGACCTATAGGTTTTCCTTAAAGAACATTAAAGGTGCATTATGTAATAAATCTAAAGCAACTGGCCATAAAATCCTCCTAATATGCCACAGAGACTCAGGAATAATGTTCATATAACAAACTGAACTCACCAAAAACAACAGTACAGCCAAAATATTTGCATTAAAAATCTGCAGACTGCAAATCATGTTATATTTTTGAAATCATGTTTTGACATGTGGTGCCACCTACCGCCGTCTACCAATCATTGCAGTCAGTAGAGTCTCAGCTGCCGAGCAACCACGGGTTGCCAGTTACGTCAGAAAAACATTCTTACATATGGCGCCTTTAAATTACAACAAAACTAAAGCTGGGGAAAACGAGGCATATTCTCAATCAGAAAGCACTTTATACATTGTATTGTTTACCATATTTGAGTTGCTGAGTAGAGGTGTGGGGGCAAACTAAATAACGCAGGATCTATCTATCTATCTATCTATCTATCTATCTATCTATCTATCTATCTATCTATCTATCTATCTATCTATCTATCTATCTATCTATCTATCTATCTATCTATCTATCTATCTATCTATCTATCTATCCACTTGGTTTGTAACCATACCACTTTGGTAAAAACGAATGCAATTAAATTCAAATCTCTCGATTCTCATCCTTGCATTTGGTGTATAGTGCTTGATATTAGTCATATATTTCACCAACATCATCCATTTTTGCCCTAATGGAATGGCTCATGAACGTTTCATAATACCAAGAGGATGAATCCTAATACCTTTGTTAATTCTGTGACTTTTACCGCTGAATATTTCATTGGCGTTTCCCTTCATAAGGAAGTATAAAAACGTTAATCCCCTGACTTCCCAGAATGTGGCAGAATTATCTGGCCAGAGGGATATTTTTGCATTTTTTAAATTTGGCAAAATATGTGACATTTTGACACAATACAGACATGGAGATTTTTCTTTTAAGATGTAGCGAAATCACTGAGACTCAGTCTATTAAGGGCAAAATTGTCTGTCATTACTTTATCACCCATTTTGGCTCAAACAAACATTACTTCAACGAGCAGACTGTCTTTTCTTCATCTTCGTCCCTCTTATTCTCCACCCTCTAGGATTCCTGTCAGACGTTGCCCAGATTCTGCTTCCCATATGACATACAAAGGTGACTAAACGATGAATGGTTTGCTCTTGACTGCAGCTTGTTGTTGCCATCGTCCGGTTTGGTTCTTATGCAGCTTGTCCACCTCTTGCTTCTGTCAGAGTGAGGGATGGGGTAGCCGTGCAGCACTTTACTTTTGTTCTGACTGACCTTCAGGGATGCCAACGCTTTGGCTTCTGTCGTCTCACCAACAGCACACACGCCTGCCTTTGCATACTAAGGTAAGGTGTACGGGCGAATGTGTGCGTGAAAGGAGTCATGGCAAGTTAAATATTTAACGGTCGAGTGTGTAAGAATGGGTGACATCTACTGACACTCACCTCTCCCTTTCCCAATCATGTCGGGGAACTATGATGGCCTTTATATATCAGGAAGGATGTTGTTTTTCTTTCTTGTTCTTTCTATAGCAGCCCCACACTGGCTGCTGGTTTCCTCCTTAAAGTCTTGCCTAAAGTACACATAAAAGGCTAGGAAAAAATAAAACGTGTTTTTTTTCCAAAGTGATTACACACATAAATAAACACACTTAAAGAGTAACTAAACCTCTAAACCACTTTTTTTCAGGTTAAAACTAGTGTATAGTTATCTACTAATATTATTCACTGATCCATGTTGTGTAAAGTATTCAAATTACGTATTTTGGGCTAAAAATGGGTGTATGTACTGCCTTCCCTGGATAAACACCTCCCATTACTTTTGAATTTTCCTATTAGCTCTTTCTGGTCACCTGGTCCCCGGTTCTACGTCACCAACCGCCTGAAAATAAATCATCTGGTTTGACTTTTCAGAATAAAAGCTCTAGTGTTTTCAAAATCCGGCATTGGGCAGAGTCATACACCAAACATACACCAGTAAACCCTTCGAAATGTCACACAGTGGAGCTTTAAACCATTGGCACAACCATGGTGACAGTCGTTGTTCTCTGATTGTTTTGCAGCTATCTTCCATGGTTTGAAGTCTTTTACAAACTTCTCAATAACCTGGCAGATTACCTGACCAAAGGACAGGTGAGACTCCGCTCGTGTGCAACTTTTCTGCAATCAAATGTCTGCAATCTTTAACTTTTAATAAGCGTTGTCCTCTCCACAGATCAACGAGACAAAATTGCTGCTGGCTGCACTTTACAAGCAGCCGCTACCTCTGGCAGCTGGAGCCGTCACTCTGCAGATGGTAAATCTCCCGTTAGCTGAGCAGAACCCGGGATCACTCTTTGACTTTATGGCTGTTTTATTTCAGTGGTTAGCGCCTTGTGTTGTTTTTTTTTCGGAGGGAGAGCAGCTATTGGTCAGCACAGAGGTGTACCGTCCCATCGGACACCCAGAGATACAAGAGGGGGTGAGTCCCACAGGAGTCCATGTGGTTCTGGATTAATGGCTGAACAGAAACAGATTAACTCCTGCTGGAAAATCGTCAGCTGTTTGTGCTCGATGCCTAAACCTGATGTGTGTCGACTAAAACCTTGCCTAATCGATCTGACATCTGACAGCAAGTTTGGCTTCTATTACTAATTCTAATAATCAACAACCAGCATTTCATTCCAAAAAGGGGGGGGCGGGGGCGGGGGGGGGTTCATCCACACATTTACGCATTCATCTACCAGTTGAAGACTCTGTGGAAATTTAACTTCATATTACAGTTTTTATTCTAATTGATTTCACAACACATCCTGTTTACCGTAGCGATGGCAAGTAAAGTTTACTTCTACAGGTACAAAAGCTCTGTTTTTTTAATGGCATTCATCGCAAAAAATTAAAGGCGCCACATGTAAGAATGTGGCCAAAAAAAGGTTACTACACTCAAACTCAAAATACTGAGGTCTTTTAGGTTTTCGTTTTCTCCGCCATTGGTAGCTCGGACGTAACTGTCAACCCGTGGTTGCTCGGCAGCTGAGACTCTACCGACTGCAATGATTGGTAGACGGCGGTAGGTGGCGCCACATGCCAAAACATGATTTCTCTGCGGTCTGCAAAATATTTTTTTTAATGTGAATATTTTGGCTGAACTGTTGTTAGTGAGTTCAGTTTGTGATATGAACATTTTTCCTGAGTCTCTGTGACATATTAGGAGGATTTTACAGCCAGTTTTATTTACATAATGCTACTTTAAATTCAGAGAAAAGACGCATTTTGGAATGAAACTCTATGATGCATGCACGTCTGGTTATGGTGCTGAAGATACTAATCCAGCTTACAAAAACAATCACATTTATCGCTCTTGCTCTGTGTGCATGACGTTTCTTTTTTGTCTTGTTTTTTTGACCAGGTGCCCTATTTCATTGCTCCAGATCCAAAAAGTCTTCCATCTATTCCGGAAAACGTGAGTTCGTCGCATTAAGCTAAACCCACAGTTCGTGCTGTGTGACGCAGCCATTCAAACTGGGGTTCGTGTGCACTTGTTTCCCAGAGGAACTTGACAGAGCTGATCGTGGCAGTTGACGTGGGAAACCTGCTCCAGGTCTACGCCAGCCTGCTGTTTGAGAGACGCGTCCTGATCTTCGCCAGCAAACTCAGCACTGTATGTCAACGTTATACGTATATTCCTCCGTGTAAAGCTGTTTATTTTTTTCGAAAACATACCTTCTACTAACTAAATCAATGCTACCATTCGCATTCAGCTAACCGACAGTGAAGCCATTAACTCGCAGTAAATCACATCCTGGCTTGTTTTAATTGTCTAAAACTCACCACCGTTGTGTTTTTGTGTGTGTAGCTGACATCTTGTGTGCATGCACTGAGTGCTGTGTTGTACCCCATGTACTGGCAACACATCTTCATACCTGTCCTACCACCTCACCTACTGGACTACTGCTGGTAAGAGACTCTGTCTTTCCAGGCCAGCGGTTCCCAAACTTCTCTCTCCACAACCCCCTAAAATGAGGGGGGACCATAAAATGGGACATGCCCATTAACCTAAAGAACATTAAAGGTGCAGTATGTAATACATCTAAATCAACTGGCCATAAAATCCTCCTAATATGTCGCAGAGACTCAGGAATAATGTTCATATAACAAACTGAACTCACCAACAACAACAGTACAGTCAAAATATTTGCATTAAAAAAAATATTTTGCAGACTGCAAATCACGTTGATGTTTTGAAATCCTGTTTTGGCATGTGGCGCAACCTACCGCCGTCTACCAATCATTGCAGTCAGTAGAGTCTCAGCTGCCGAGCAACCACGGGTTGCCAGTTACGTAAGACCTCAGTATTTGAGGTTGATTTTATTGAATTTGAATGTAGTAACCATTTTTGGCCACATTCTTACATATGGCACCTTTAAAGCATGTTAATATATTAAATTGTATTTGATTTCAAGTAATTTTCAAGTAATACCACTGGTGTAGCCAACTGGAAATGCACTGGCTTTGGATACATGTGTTTTTTTGTTGTCGTTACAGTGCACCCATGCCTTACTTAATAGGAGTTCACACCAGTTTATCAGAGGTAATCTACTTCTATGTCTGTCGCTTACACCTATACTATACTTCTACCAGGTTTGTTCCCAAAAACCTAAATGTTTATTATGTCTCTCTGTCTGACAGAGGGTGAGGAGTCGTGGATTGGAGGAAGTTGTCATTCTAAATGTGGACACAAACACTCTGGAAACCCCCTTTGATGACCATAAGAGGATACCTTCGGATGTGGTAATAAATACCTTTTATTTAACAATGTGCCTATTGTACGATCGCGTAGTCCATCCATCCATAAATCCATCATCTACAGCTTTATCCTCCACCAGAGGATGCTGTAGTGCTGATCTCAACTGACATGGGGCGACAGGCGGGGTAGTACAACCTGGACAGTTCACCAGTCCATCGCAGGGCCACATAATAGAGACAAACAACCATTCACTCTCACATTCACACCTACGGTCAATTTATAGTGACTAATTCATCTAATCCCCAAATCTGCATGTTTTGGACTGTGGGAGGAGGCTGGAAAACCCGGAGAAAACCCACACACATGCAGAAAGGCCCTTGTTCCAACTTGGGCACAAACCCGGGTCTTCTTGCTGCAAAGGCAAGAGCGCTAACCACTGCCAACCGTGTACCCTAACCCTAACCCTGTGGCCCGGCATGATACATGCGTTTGCGAAAATGACATCTGCGAACTTCCTTTCGCGCAAAAACGTTTGCCATTTGTTACAGACCACCATTTTGTTGTTACCAATTGAAAGTGTATTATTGACCTCCGCCAAAGGAGTTGTATGTTTTTGCCGGAGGTTGTCGGTCTGTCTGTCTGTTAGCAACGTAACTTCAAAAGTCACAGACAGATTTGGTTTCAATGTTCAGGAAATGTCCGCAATGTGACCAGGAACAAGAGATTTAAGGTGCCATATGTAAGAATGTGGCCGGTTACTACATTCAAATTCAAAATACCGAGGTCTTTTAGGTTTCGTTTTTTGACCTAACTGGCAGCCCGTGGTTGCTCGGCAGCAGAGACTCTACTGACTGCAATGATTGGTAGACGGTAGCGGTAGGTGGCGCCACGTGCCAAAACATGATTTCAAAACATAAACATGATTTGCAGTCTGCAAAAAAATTTTTTTAATGTAAATATTTTGGCTGTACTGTTGTTGGTGAGTTCAGTTTGTTATATGAACATTATTCCTGAGTCTCTGTGACATATTAGGAGGATTTTATGGCCAGTTGCTTTAGATTTATTACATAATGCACCTTTAAATTGTGGCCGTGATCCGTAGACGCTATCACTATTGCCTTGGCGGGAGGTCTGCGCTCTCCGAGTGCTTTTCTCGTTTAAGCTGTTTTCTTTTTTTAATAATGGTGATCCTTTGCACAGAATAAATGTAATGCCGTCCAGTTAAACCAAAGCAACTAAACTATGAAATACAAGTCTGTTTTAAACGTTCCTGCCCCTCCTTTATCCACATGTGAGGAACCTTGAAGATGTGTTGAATTGAACCGAGAATTATATTCATAGAAATCCTTATTTAGCATTCACTCCACCAGGTGGCCCTATTAGGTTTACATGAACGCGGGGGAACTAGCCATTTCTTGCTTTACCCTTGTTCATTTGCAAAGAACGTCAAACATAAATGGCCCGTGTAAAAATCCCTGACTTTGGCGGAAAGTTGCGGTCGAATATGCGGGGGTAAAAAAGGATTGCAAATTTGTTTGCAGATGTCTGGGCTGAAGTTGTGTTTGAAGCGTCACGCCGTGTCCCCTGGCTGCGGTGTCTCACGAGCCTTCCTGAGAGCTCAGGCTCTGCTGTTTGGAGGCTACAGGGACGCACTGCAGGGTCACAAGGTCAGATTTGTTACATTATTACAGTGTCTTAGATGCATAGTTTTATCCCAAAACAGTTACTTTTTCTGACATTTGATGATGAGACTGATCACAGGCAGGGGACTACAGTGGCCTTAGCCTTTCTGGCTGGCCTCCATAATGCAAGGCGCTTGCCTATTGGATAAACACTTATTCTAAGGCTAAGAAAACCAAGCGGATATATTTAAAAGCAAAAACAGAGAGATACTTTTGGCTAGAATATTCAATTTCTGCAAATAAAGCCTCCTAAATGTTAGATGCTGGACCTTTTCTCTTAATATACACCCAAACTCTGATCCAATGTAATATTGAATCTCTCTATGTCCTTTTTTGCAGGGTGACGTGTGTTTCAGCGAAGAGTTGTTTCTCGATCACAAGTCTCACAATATGAGGCACTTCCTCCAGAGTGCCGTTCACTTGCAGTGTTTCAAACAGGTAAATCCAGTGGCGTGGATTTGCTGCCCTCTGCTGGACAAATAACTGAGAGCACAGAGCGTAACATGTGCAGTAGTTATTTCAGACACTGTATTTGTTCTCTTCAAAGCAAAGCTTTGTTGTGAAGTCTCTGAGGCGAACATGTCCATCAAATAATACATAAAAGTGCTTTTTGTTGTTCATTCTTCGATTTGTTTTAGTTCATCGATGGACGCCTGGATATTCTCAGCAAAGGGAAGGAACCGGATGAACTCTTTGAGGATGAGATCCTAAAATGTGAAACGACAGCAGGTGTGTGATCATTTTCGTGTGTCCCGAATACACTTTTTATCCCTCATCGCTCATTCACTTTGGTCCGCGTTCTTTTGTTTTTTTGTAGGACGAAGCAAATCTTATCAGCAGCTAGTTGGCAATTTAAAGGTAAGTGCTCATAATCTTCAATTCCGCCGTTTTTGTATTTGAGCATTTTGTTTGCCACCTTGTTGCAAAGCCCTACCAGGGTGCATATTGACTTTTCACAGAAAGGGGGAGGAGCTTTGATCCTCAACATGAAGTCCAAAGCAAACATGAGGGTGAGTGCAGGTGGAGGTGTGTCGACTGTCTGTGAAGTATCGACCTCATTCACTTCCTCATTTTTATTTTTTATTTTAAACACCCCTAGGCCAAAGGTCTCACCAAGTCTGGTTTGAAAAACTTCCTGAAGCACAAGGTGAGCTTGTGTTTTGCTTGGTACGAATATCATATCCAAAGTCCGGCCCGCGGGCCAATCACGGCCCTCGGTGAGGCTAAAAAAGGCCCCCGGACATCTTCAAATGATCAAATCTGGCCCTCTTTCAAAAAAAAGTTTGGACACCGCTGACTTACATGAACCAACTCAACCCAAATTATTTACATAACAAAATAACACATTGTGAACAAAAACACATTGAACACATTTTTCAATTGAAGTTTTCTTTATTTCGTTTCGTTAACTATAATAACCTTGTTTTGCAGGCCCACAGTGAAGACCCCACGCTTCACAGAGTCGGATCGGTGTCTCACCGCCGTGCCCAGTCTGACTGCCTCCAGAATCGCCTGCCAATCACACAGCACTTTGGGATGGTGAGTTTTCACGTCTCGATTCGTTCATTCGTTTTTTAATGTCTAATTAAATGACACTACCGTTCAAAAGTTTGAGATAACCTATACGATTTGTTGGTGTTTTCCGTTAAAAGTCACACTTTTATTCATCAAAAGAGTTGCAAAATGAATAGAAAATGTAGTCAAGACATTGACAAGATTAGAAATAATGATTTTTATTCAAAAAATAACCAGAAAAACTGCAGACGTTTGCAGCTAGAATAGTCGTTTACCGCATTAACGGTGTATAGAGTGTATTTCTGATTCATTTAATGTTATATTCATCGAAATTAATTTCCTTCAAAAATAAGGACATTTCTAAATGACCCCAAACTTTTGAATGGTAGTTTACATCCCCATATAATTTTGTCCTGAGGTTGCCTGGTCCTTTGTCTAACACATATTCTTTCTGCTGTTTTGTATGTTTTGTTGCCACGTTCTATCGCTTCATTGTGACCCCCCCCCCCCCCCATTATTCCTCATGTTTGATTTGGACGATGTTTGTTACTTCATTGCTTATTGTCAGTCACGTCCCCGCCGGCCTGCCCATAAACTTAGGCATACCAGAGATCAGGACATTGTGAAGGACACTGGAGATACATGGGATGGGTGAGCAGGGTCACATAGTAACTAAGAACATTCACCAAATGAGTGCATTAAAGTGGGTGTTAATATGGTTATTGTTTTTAATTTTCTGCAGCCTTACAATTCATTTAAAAGGGGACTTATTGTACTTTTTAAGTCCACCACATTTATCTGTGTCTATATATGTGTATATTTGCATGTATATATAATATATTTACATGCATATATACATATATGTATACACATACATATATACATATACACACATATTATGTGTATATGTATATATGTGTGTGTATATATATATATGCATGTATACGTGTGTATATGTATATATGAATGTATATGTGTATATGTATATATGCATGTATATATATGTGTGTATATGTATATATGCATGTATAGATGTGTATACGTATATATGTATGTAAATGTGTATAAGTATATATGCATGTATACATATGTGTGTATATGTATATATGCATGTATACATATGTGTGTATATGCGTATATGCATGTATATATGTGTGTATATGTCTATATGCATGTATATATGTATATATGCATGTATATATATATGTGTGTATATGTACATGTATATATATGTGTGTATATGTCTATATGCATGTATATATGTGTATATGTACATATGCATGTATACATATGTGTGTATGTATATATGCATGTATATATATGTGTGTATATGTACATATGCATGTGTATATATATATATATATATATACACACACACATAGATATATATATACATATGCATTTACAAAAGTAAGTAAGTATTATATATGTGTCATCATGGGTTTGTTTGTTTGCTTGTCTCCAGAGCTGGTTCTGGGTATGTGGATGAGTCTGACCCTCATCTTCAGAGAGAAGAAGAAGATGAAGAAGAAGGGGAGGAGGAGGAGGAAGATTTGCTCCTGTGTGACCCAGAGGAGATGGATTTGCTTGGTGAGATCTTTGACACCCTTAGCTCCAGGAGCTCCCATGACCGCGGCCTGCTGTACGGCACCCGCAGCCTGGATCTGTTTGGACCAGACAATCATGATTATATTACAAAGGTAAGAGGAGGAGAAACACATGCATACTGTTCATACGCACACACTCATGCAGTCTATCATGGGCTGTTCCATGTGTTCTCCAGCGCTGTCCAGTGAACCCCAGCCAGGAGAGTCTGTATCTGTCTATCAGTGGCAGTGGCAGCCTGCACAGCTGGAATCTGGACACCACAGAGGAGCTCTCTGACGTGACGGAGGACTCGGTTGATTGGTCATGTCGGGAAACCAACGTACCAGAGGAGGAGGGGCTAGACAGTCTGCTGACAACATGTGAAAAAGGACAACAAGAGAAGGAACAGAGGGAGGATGGAGAGAAGCAGGAAGAAGTGAGGGTAGCAGTAGATGGAAACAACAAAGAAGAAAAAGGCAACAGCAAGGAAGTGAGGTTTGTGGAAGAGACAAAGAAAGAAGATCAGGAAATTAGATTAAGCCTCGGAGAGGAACCTATGAAAGAAGCAGCTGAAAAGCGAGATGATGCCAGATTTAAAGAAAATAGGAGAGATGATGACAGTGAGCAGGTCGTAGAGGAAGGTAAGGAAGAAGGAACAAATAAAATACAGAAAGATGTGGCAAGAGGAGAGGGTAGAAACAAGAAACAGGGTGAAAAAGAGGTCACAAGATCTTCAAACAAACTGGACACCTGTGATCATAACACAGTGGAGCTTTGGCAAGGACAACATGAGACAGCCAATCCAGAAACCACAGCTCCTTCTGGGCCTCAGAGCATCACTGCTGACTTTAAGCCTCCAGTAGGTCAGGAAAAAAGCAGCGAAGAACCAGTAAAGGAAGAGTTGAGGCAAACGCCCTCTCCTTCTAAAGTGCTATCTGCTGTAGTACACTTCCAGTCTCAGACATCCAGCAGCCAGAGCTTGCAGGTGAAGTCCAGGACCAAGGGCTTCATTGAACATGGGAGAGAATGTCATGTGCTGTGGAGCAGGGAGAACAAACAAACTCACCAACCGTGTCAATCAAATCTATCCGATGAGAAGTGTTCAGAGACACCACAAACAGAGGACGACCCCCCTCTCATCAAAGTGTCTGAACTGAAGAAGAGGTTTGAGGCCTAAAGGGAGAGCAATGCTGTTTTCATGGTTTCACTTCTATTGTTGACAAATCACCTGATTTCCCCTTGATGCCATTAAAGCTGTCAAATCATCAAATAATACAACGGGTCAAAATGTTGTTTCACTTTTGCAAAAGGACAACATGTAGTGTTTTTTGCAGAGCACCAGTACAAGTGAATTTGAGATGAAAAAACCCCCAATGTTTTAGCACCTAATAACCAGATTTTATATAAATATTAACAACATGAGAGCTACCACCTAAACTGCATCTTGATTGACCCTTACTGGCCACCTCATGTGTAGTGTATGGGACATGAGCCAAATTTAAATTAATTAATTACTAAATTTAAAAAAATACATTCATTAATTAATTACTAAATTTAAAAAATTAATTAATTAATTAATTATTTAAATAATAAAAATAAATACATAAATTCATCATTTAATTAATTAAAAATAAATACATTAATTAATACAAAAATAAATACATTAATCAATTTTTTAAATACATAAATTAATTATTTAATTAATTAATTAATTAAAAATAAACACATTAATTAATTATTTAATTAATTAATTAATTAATTAATTAATACAAACATTAATACATTAATTAATTAATAAACAAATAAATACATTAGTTAATTCATTAATTAAAAACATGAACATATCAAATGTCAAAAATGATTTGTGTCTTTTTTTTAAATGTACAGAATGTAGGATTTAGTGGCATCTATGGATGAAGTGCAACCAAATGAATACAAATGTTCAATATTCATAATGAAAAAATGAAAACTAAATTAAATATTGAATTCCTGTCGACAGATGCACTTCCACTGGACACCGTGGAGCTTTATCTCGCCTTCATCACTGATATTTGGGACACACAAGACTGCAGTACTGTGGGGTGAACATGTCTTAGTTTATTTACAGAACACTGTGAACCATACTTGCTCATTTCTTTCTTTTTCTATGAAATAATTTCTTCACACTTGACATAACAGTCATTGTCAGCGATACTTAAATCAGCGCTGTGCAAATCACAATGTTTTCTATATAAATAGAGTGAACGGTAAAAAAAAAAACGTGACACAGATACAACATATACTCGAGCTCATGTCCTTCATGTGGCGGATTAAGGAAAGAAGCTATTACAATAAGGGAAACATAAGAGTGGGCTTGACATTGTTCGCATGCAGTGAAACAGGTGATGGCATGTGCAGTCCGATCGGTCCATTTGTTGTCAAAGGATATGAAAAGGTGCAGTTGGATGTGTCTGAAGGACAGCAGCAACATTAGACCAGAGGAATCCAGAGGAGCGAAGGCATGCAGTGGTCCTTTTTCATCATATGAGGCGTTCCTCCTTCGGCAAAGGAAGAGGCAGACTGGGTTTTTCAGACCCCGATGCCCTCGTCTGTTTCCTCTCCTCTGCGCTGGGCTTGTACGTTCCCTCCATCCTCCTTTTCTTCCTGATGACACACACCAGCAGCAGCAGAGTCAAGCTGAGCAGGGACAGCAGCGTGGAGATGAATGCCGACACCATAGGTGGGATCAACGCATGCATCGCTATGGCGTGCGAAGTGCTGGAGAGGGAATAACACATAGGACTGTTAGAGGAGTCAGGGTTTGTCCCAGCTGCAGATCCAAAATGTTAAAAAACTAGACATGTCCGAGAGAGTTTTCTTTCTCTGGGGAAATTTATTTTCAGATGATTTAATTTTCAGGGACCCACAGTCCAAAAGACGTGCAGATTAGGGGATTACACAAATTAGACACTCTGAGTGACTGAGAGTGAATGGTGATCTGTCCAGGGTGTACCCCCGCCATTTCGCGACCCTCATGCAGAGGATTAAGCAGTAGAAGATTAGAGGGTAATTTCAGATAGAATAGAAAGGATCGATTATTTTTTTTAATAGTCAAATCTTGGACGACATAATATAGTATGATGTTTTTGTCAAATTTTGGACCAAATTATATTTTCAAAAAGAAAAAGGTCAAATTTTGGATGACAGTTTAGTTTGATGTTTTTGTCAAATTTTGGACCTATTTTAATTTAATTTCTTTTCAAATGGTCAAATCTTGGACGACTTAGTATAGTATGACGTTTTTGTCAAAATTTGGACCAATTTTATTTAATTTTTTTAATGGTCAAATCTTGGACGACATAGAATAGTATGATGTTTTTGTCAAATTTTGGACCAAATTATTTTATCAAAAAGAAAAAGGTCAAATTTTGGATGACATAGTTTAGTATGACGTTTTTGTCAAATTTTGGACCTATTTTAATTATTATTATTAAAAAAAAAATTTAATGGTCAAATCTTGTACGACATAGTATAGTATGACGTTTTTGTCAACTTTTGTACCAACATTTATTTTTTCCAAAAAAAGGTCAAATTTTGGATGACATTTTAGTATGATATTTTTGTCACATTTTGGACGACATAGTATAGTATTACATGTTCATAGTAAATCACCATAGTAAATGCAAAAACGTATGATAGATTGTTTCCTTCTATCCATGTTGTTTTGTATCTACAGTAATCACAATATTCAAACATCAACATCGTGATCATGTGTCGCGTCACACCACAGAGAAGTTTAGGTTTAACCGGAGAGAAAAGAGCAGTCATTAAACCTCGTCGTAAATCGGAACACACATTTTGCTTCCCCTTCATACCTGAGCATTCCTCTCTAATCCTCCGCAAGCCGAATTACACCTGCCTGCGGTTTGTGTGTGTGTGTGTGTGTGTGTGTGTGTGTGTGTGTGTGTGTGTGTGTGTGTGTGTGTGTGTGTGTGTGTGTGTGTGTGTTGTTTTTGCATTGCCACAGGCGGACGCATACCAGTGCGCAGCGGCGGAGGAATGCCGCAGGACCAGCTGCACCTGTTTGACCGGTGGTGAGTTTGTGTTTGTGTGTGTGTGTGTGTGCGTGTGTGTGTGTGTGTGTGTGCGTGTGTGTGTGTGTGTGCGTGTGCGTGTGGCTGCGCTGAAACTGACAGGTGAAACCCGCGTCAGGCGGAGAGAACGAGCTGCTGTCGAGACTCGGTTGTCGGCTGTAGCATAACATTATGAACGGTTTAAACGGTTTAAACGGTTACCTGTGCGTTAGGGAGCGTCCAGGTGAGCTGGCCCTGCGGCGTTGACCCTCGGTTTGAAGGAAGCAGCCCAAACAAACTGACCAAACACATACTAAACCCCCGGCAGTCAGAGGGTTGACGCATCTATTCGCTCCCACGCTCACCTGCCCCGGCTTACACCACCTACCTGTGCATATGCAAATGAGCCAGGCCACGTGTCCTGTCCGCACCAATCAGCTTCCGTGTTCCACGTCAGTCCACTTAAAGCCGCAGTGTGTACCTTTTTTATCATTATTATTAGGGCTGTCAAAAGATTACAAGTAGTATGTGAAAATATAAATCTAAAGAACAATAAAGTACTGTGAATAACTTGTTTAAATACCTATACAAACTTAGTAAAAAATAAACATTACATTGTTAAGAACCCAAATTATAGGACAATATAAAGATATAGAAAAAATAAAATACTGTAAATAACTTAAAAAAAAAAAAAAAAAAAAAAACGTTAAATATTTTTCTTGAGGGTACTAAACCCACAGCAGGAAATTCCTCATCAGCACCTTTGAAGCACTGCTTCTACTAGTTAGCGTTAGCGTCATCTAGCATTCTGATGCTAATGTTAGCTGCTGCTCAAGTCTGTGGCCCTAGTTTGCCAAACAGCACGGAGAGATTCCTAACCGTTCAGTTCAGGGCAGAGATGTATAAAGTACGAGAGACCAAATGTACGCTCTCAAAAAAAGTGACTTCAGTAGAAGATGAAGTGTTCTTTAAGCACCACACTTAAGTGGATGTACGACAGTATTTAAATTTTTTTTTATATAAAGGTCCCATATGATGCAAAATCAACTTTTTAATCATTTAAAGGTGCATTATATAATAAATCTAAAGCAACTGGCCATAAAATCCTCCTAATATGTCACAGAGACTCAGGAATAATGTTCATATAACAAACTGAACTCACCAACAACAACAGTACAGCCAAAATATTTGCATTAAAAGGAATCTTTTGCAGACTGCAAATCATGTTTATGTTTTGAAATCATGTTTTGGCATGTGGCGCCACCTACCGCCATCTACCAATCATTGCAGTCAGTAGAGTGTCAGCTGCCGAGCAACCACGGGTTGCCAGTTACGTCAGAAAACGAAATCTAAAAGACCTTGGTATTTTGAATTTGAATGTAGTAACTGTTTTTGGCCACATTCTTACATATGGCGCCTTTAAATCCATGTATTTGGGACTCTGGAGGTCCTATCAGTCGGCAAAGTGTGGAGAAAAGATGACTTAGTCATGTTTTTGTGATCCTCCTCAGTCTAAGTGCAGGAGATAGAACACACGATGTTGACCTCCGCGCTCACTGGGACGTCACAATGCGCAAAGTTCCTGGAATTGTTGTCTCGTGGAGCTCAGCTTTGTCCGTAAAACACGCGAGAGTGCTGGCGAGGGCTACGGTATCCGAAAAACCGGAAGTGCGCGTAAAAGTTCTATTCTTGGCTCCACAGTGCAGCACAGAGTTCTACACAAACTTCTTATAACTTCCGTTATATATGATGGCAATGTGCCTGCTAGAGCCTGCAAATGATCACTTTTCCAAATGCTAACTGCTGTAGCTGATGTAATTTCCTGTCCCATTAGTTTCGTTTTAACTCGGTACTAGGTTATCTTGGAGAAATAGGGTATAATATATCCACTAAGTATTGCAAGTAGTTTATTACCTCCACCAAGGAGGTTATGTTTTTGCCAGTTTGTTTGTTGTTAACTCGAAAAGTCACGGACAGATTTGGATGAAATTTTCAGGAAATGTCTGCAATTGGACCAGGAACAAGTGATTACATTTTGGGCGTGATACTTAGAGGCTATCACTGGTTACAACACTCGCCGTCTGACCCAGGCGCGCCGGCAGGGCGTATTTTGTGGGCACTGAGATGCCTTCTCTGGTTGTTGTTGTTTTTAACACTTGTGATGTTAATTTGTCGAAATGGCTGTTTCTGCAGAGTGCACATTGACAGAAGCCACAGAGCTCACTCCAGAGAGATATTTGGGTTGAGTTGGTTTTACTTGACAAACACACACAGATGCACCGTTTTGGGTTCAATCGTTAAAAGAGACGAGGCCTTGTGTGAATTCAGAAGGCCATTTGTCTGCTGTCTGTGGGGCAGCCTACTTTCATTATTACTGATCAAACAAAGTTTGTTTGTGTCCAAATAGAGGGCTGTAGATGTGCTGAACGCTGACACACTGTGGCTGTTCTTGGTCGACTAAAGTGCTCACCGAACTGCTCACTGCTGCCAATGCCAGGCAGCGATCAGAGAACGTGCAGGGTGCCATGCCTATGTTTGGCTTAAACAATATGTCCGGGGCAAAGTGTATTAATGAAAGAAGTTCACTCAAATCAAGGTTTGTTGTGGCAATGAAATACCAGTGTACCATATTGAGCTTTTCCAGGTGTTTGTTTTGCACCTTTATCAGGCCACAAGAATGCAAGCAAGGAACAGAAAGAGGAAAAATGCTATTTGCTCTGCACCTATATCCCAATTAATCAATTTACATAGTATATAGACAAATTTACAAGAATATACACAAAATAAAACTACTATTACTACTACTAATAATAGTAACTTACAGCACACTAATATTACCTGCACTAAACCAAGTAACAAGCAAATGTTTGATATTTTGCCAGAAAACAAATCCAATAAATGTGACATTTTACTCACACATTGAGTGTCAAGTTGTATTATTGTTTAAATACTAAGCTTATTAACCCTTTAAGGTACTACTCAACCATTTGGTCGAGCACACTTTAAGTCACTGTATCTCATTTAAAAAATGCATCAAGCTGAACTCACTGACACTTAATGCGACTTGTTCTGAACGTTGTACTTTATGAATTATGAAAACTAGATTTATTATGAACAGACGTCTCAACCGTTTGGTAGAGGGCTGTATCTGAAATACTGTAGGGTCTAATTAAAAAAAAAAAAAAAAAATATTGATTGTCGTTAATGTTTCTTTAAAATGCAGTACATAATCGAATAAATAAACAAAGGCTATATAATCCGTGTTATCTGAAATTATGGCGGAAATTTCATGATGCTGCAACTGCAAAAGAAACCCTTATTCTTCACCCAGACATTACACAATATTCATTTCACAAGCTCGTTGTGAGTATTTACTTTGCTTGATGAGGTCTATGTGCTGATTTAGCAAGCTTTGAAGCAACTAAACTAAATAGCCAAACAACAAAAAGATACTAAAAACAAATGTGTCATAAGACATACATTAGAAATGCAGGACAACATTACATTGCAGATTCAGTTGTATGTGCAGAAATCTGTGACTCACTGGACAGTCATTGATTTTCTAATGTTTATTTTTTCCTCTGGACATAGATAACCTGAGCTGAACCATTTCTCAACTGCTGCTGGGAATTTTTTTTTTTGTGTGTGTGTGTGTGTGTTTGCATACATGTGTACAGAACATTTGGGAAGAAGATGATGAGTCGCTGGGGGAATTGAAGGAGGGGGAGGTGAGAGGATAAAAGGAGCAAGCTGTTGAGCAGCCATCTACATTTACAGCAGGATCAGGAAGGATGATGGGTGGGACTCCGCTGTGGCTGCTGGCCTCTCTGGCCTCTGTGTGGGTGACTTCTCTGGTTGACGGCTCTCCACTGTGAGTATACACCTTTATCCTGCCTGAGCTTAGCTTGACTCGAAAAATAACCCCATTGACACATCTTAATAAGTACGAGTTTTTAAGAACAATTTGAAGAACACAGGTGTTTTAAAATGGAACGAAAAGCTTCGCATGAGGTTGGAGGAGCAATGGGGGCAGCAAATGAAAATGTCACTGGAGAGTAAGACGCAGTGGCTTGTTGTTCTTCCCAGAAATATACATAGAAAGGAGGGAAATAAACCAAGAAGAGCCTTTTAAATAGAGTCAGCCGATTGTGTTTATCTGCGTACATGCAACGAAGGCCAGCCAGGTCTAAGATATAGTTCACAGTTGTTTGTGCGGTGACTGCAACCAGTTACGAAACACAAGGCACAGTGATCGACAGAATCCAAAGACTGGAGACATTTGGCTTAAGCACAGGACGTCGCCATAATCAATCGAAGGTAAGGAAGGTTGCTCTGATACAAGAAGCTTCCGAGCTCTGAGGGAGAAGCAAGATTTGTTTTGATCGTAGGAGTCGAGCTTCACTCTGAGAAACTAAAAAAATGAAAAAAAACATGCCTGTGCAATCGAACAAGAACAGCAATATATTAAGGCAGGGGTCGCCAACCTTTTTGAGACCGAGAGCTACCTGAAGGGTAAAGAATAATATGGAGGGCTACCATATAAACATTTAATGCACCATTTTTTTTTTTTTACCATTTACCAAATGATTAATATTATGCATTCATTTGCATACACATTCATTCCAGTGCTTACTCCTAACGATTATCAGTTTTTATAAACAATATCAATGATATTTTACCGAGTGAATATATGGATGCATGCAAGTGAGTTGAGGTGAAGTGAACCCGCGGGCACCATATTGGCTGCCCGAGGGCTACCAGGTGCCCGCGGGCACCACGTTGGTGACCCCTGTATTAAGGTGTCTTCAGTGTAAAAAATAATAGAATTGGACACATAGACAGTTGATGTAAATGGAGAATAAAACGGTCCTAAGATGGAACCCTGTGGCACACCTTTAGTGACCTTAAGAAAAAGGGGGAAGAGGAACCAGCCACTGAAACACACTGCGTTCTATTGGACCGATAATCAGCAAACCAAGTGATTGCTTGATAATCGACGAAATGCATGGTGCAGTCTGATAAGAGCATCTGTCTTTTCCTGTTCTCTGTAGGAAGGTGATGTCTGCCCCAAACATGTTGCGTGTCGGAACGACAGAGAACGTCTTTGTGGAGTGTCAAGACTGTACAGGGGGAGACATACAGGTTCAGATCAAGGCGATGAACCATCCAACCAAGACCACGGTACTGAAGACCACAACTGTGACCCTGAAAAGTGAAAATCACTTCCAGGCACTTGGACAAATACAGGTAAATTAAACACTATTGATTAATTACCAATCATAAGTGAAGATGAGAGCCCCCCCCCCCCCCTCGAAAAAAGTCACATACTCGAATGAATTAGCCACTACCCTCTTAGAAATAAGGGTTCCAAAAGTGGCTGAGGTTCTACCTGGAACCATTTGTTTTTCAAGGGTTCTTAAGGGTAACACTAATGGTTCTAGTAAGAACCCTTTTGATCCAGGTGGAACCCTTTAAAACCCCTTTCCTGAAAAAAAGGGTTCTCCTATGAGGACAAGCCGAAGAATCCTATATGGTTCTACTTGGCACTTTTATTTCTAAGAGTGTACAGAGACCAGACCATGCTGGAGAAGACTTGACACAGTAGTCCAAATCTCCCTTCATAAATACAAAAAAGTGAATGACGCTGGATTTGAAATAAATACTGTGACATGATATTGGCTTATCAATATGAGGTGCTATTTCGTAAAATTTGCCCCATTGTGGGATCACTATAGTCAATCATATACACCTGCTCCTCATTACTGATTCCTCTGTACATGCTGTCTTCAGATCCCCCCTGAAGGGTTTAGCAGAGATGCCACCGTGAAGCAGTACGTCTACCTGCAAGCTCAGTTCCCTGACCGCCTGCTGGAGAAAGTCGTCCTTGTGTCCTTCCAGTCCGGCTACATCTTCATCCAGACCGACAAGACCATCTACACCCCCAGCAGTCAAGGTGTGTTCAGTACAACATCGCTGCTTGGCTTTATTCATGACTACACTATGCATGTTTAAACTGAATCAGTCTAATCAGTCTAAACAGCCTTTTTGTCTTCCTGTCAGTTCTCTACAGGTTGTTTGCAGTGACACCTCGCATGGAGCCTGTGGAGAGGAATGAAAACAATCTTAAGGATTCTTCCATTGACATTGAGATTATGGTATTGCATTTAACTACAATGACAATACAGAATCATTTAACTCACCGCGTACAACAGTGTGTCAAGCCTCTTGGGCCAAATAGCTGATGAAATCCAAGGATGATCATGATCTTTGTCACTGTTAATGGTTAATGGTTTTATTTTAGACTCCTGAAGGAATCACTTTACCTGCTGCTTCAGTCAATCCAACATCAGGGATCCACGCTGGTGATTTCCAACTTGGTGAAGTTGTCAGGTTAGTTTTATTTTGTTTTATGATTTATACATTTGATCAGTAGTTCAAGACCACTCTCATAACATCTCATAAAAATGTTATAAGATCCAGGGGATAATCAACAGACACTCTCAGAAATAAAAGTGCAAAGTAGAACCATATAAGGTTCTTTGACTTGTCCTCATAGGAGAACCCTTTTTGGATTCAGATATAACCTTTTTATAAAGGTTCCACCTGGAACCCTTTTGGAGGGTTCCACCAAGAACCCCAGTTTAAATCCTTTATTCTGGAAAGGGGTTTTAAAGGGTTCTCTGGATCAAAATGGTTCTTACTGGAACCATTAGTGTTACCAAGAACCCTTGAAAAACTTTTTCTTCGGGAAAGGGTTTTTCAGAAGCAAATGGATCCAGGTAGAACCTCAACCCTTGTTGAAGGACCCTTTTGGAAGCCTTATTTCTAAGAATGTAGCTTCACATGGAGAGGAGGAAACAGCCTGACACTGTTAGCTGTTGCCAAGATAAATAGAAAGATACACTATCTTAACTAACCTGTGTGATTTGTATTATGTGTGCAGTCCTGGAGTCTGGAAAGTGGTGGCCAAATTCCACAAGAACCCACAGCAGAGCTACACTGCAGAGTTTGAGGTCAAAGAATATGGTGCGTCCCTTTTTACATTTAAAAAGTTTACCTTTTAACTCATGATGTAAGTATTTATTTACTTGCTTGATGCTGGACACATGGTTAGTTTAATTTATGTTTCCAGTGCTGCCGAGTTTTGAGGTGAAGTTGATGCCTGTGAGCGCCTTCTTCTATAAGGACAGTCCAGATCTCACTGTTGACATCAAAGCTAGGTACGTATGTTTTTTTTATTTTTTATGTGGCTTTCAGAACTGGAAATATTAAAGTCTGAGTGGAAGATAAATTAAATTATGTTATTGACAGCAGCTGTTTCTTGTGGCCTCAGGTATCTGTTTGGTGAAGAGGTGACTGGCACAGCATACGTGGTATTTGGGGTTGTGCTTGAAGGTCAAAAGAGGAGCTTTCCAAACGCTCTTCAGAGAGTACCGGTGAGGACATACTTGTGTTTTACACTCAGTTGAGTTCAGACTTTACACGTGAGACACAATCAGAGAGACTAAACTATTTAGAATATCCAGTTTTCTAGTTTTCAAGTTGCCTGTTGTCACCACCAGTTAAATTATTCATGTATTATCTATGTTGTATTAGATTGAAAATGGTGCTGGAGAGGCCAAACTGAAGAGGGAACACATCACACAGACCTTCCAGAATATCGACGACATTGTGGGGAGTTCCATATTTGTAGCAGTCAGTGTGCTGACAGAGAGTGGTAAGAAAAACAGTCTGTGTCACGTGATCATGTGTGATTTTAATTTCATTGATCGATAAGAAAATGTAAAAGAAATTCTGTTGAAAAGTTAGTGCGTGTGTTTCTACATCGACTCAACAGGTAGTGAAATGGTGGAGGCAGAGGTGAGAGGCATCCAGATCGTTACATCACCCTACACCATTCACTTCAAGAAAACGCCCAAATTTTTCAAACCAGGAATGTCCTTCGATGTTTCGGTAATGGATTTACTCATAATTTACAATAAAAATATATAATAATATAATTATAATTACTGAATAATTTAACAAGACGGCTGAATATATTCTTATTGTTTGGCTATTTGTTTCTTTCATGGCAGATTGAAGTCGTGAATCCAGATGAATCTCCAGCTAAAGGTGTTGCTGTGGTGGTGAGTCCAGGTGATGTGAGGGGTTTGACTGCAGCCAATGGCCTTGCAAAGCTTACCATCAATACAGAGGCAAGAGCATCAGATCTGAGAATCACTGTAAGTCTCTCAAATATATTTAATTTTCCCCCCCTAGGGTAACCCCAACCCCAACCCTTACCCCAACCCTAACCCTTACCCTAACCCTAACCCCCTTTCCCTTAATACTTTGTTTTTAATGCAATCTTGATATCTAGTTGCAATATTTAAAAGAAAGTGGCAACATGACCAAATTCTGTAGCTTTATTTACTTTACACTATTTGGTGATCAGATTAAGGTAATACTACCTACATGGACTACCATTTAGAAATTAGAATACACTGCCTCAGTTCCAGTATCTGGTAGCTTGCATTAGCTAAAGTGGTGGCTTGTATGATTCAAAGCGCAAACTCAGGACTGCAGACCTCCAGGCTTAATTTGTCACAATCTACTTTTATTAGCAGCAGTGTAGATTATGTATTCTACATCGACTGTAATCCATATTATTGTAGGAACATCACAATTCTGCGTTCCAGCTAGCGCATGGCAGCGTACTGGACCGTTACTCTGTGATTGAGGACAGTTACACTGATTTTCAATCACTGTAATGGTATTTTGACTGTATTTTCTTGTGTTGTAAATGTGAAAAAATATTATTTTAGGACAGAATCAGGATGGCCAAAGTACAAAAGTCAAAGTCTGTGTGGGCTGGAAAATCAGGGACTTTAACCCTAACCCATGCAATAGGGATATTAGGTAAATTGGATACTCGAAATTGACCGTAGGTGTGAGAGTGAATGGATGAATGGTTGTTTGTCTCCCTATGTGGCCCAGTGATGGACTGGCGTACTGTCCAGGGTGTGACCCCGCCTATCACCCTATGTCAGCTGAGATTGGCACAGCGCTCCCCGTGACCTCCTGTGGAGGATAAAGCTGTAGATAATGGATGGATAGCCATTAAACTTTTTTCAAAAAATGCTGCATACTCTACCTTTAACTAAACAAGTTATCATCTTAAAAACCTTCTAGTTCTTGTCAGAAGAGTACAGATCTGGGACCTTTTATATTTCTTTACATTGCTGTGTTTATAAACCTGTGTGTGTCTCTGATTTTAGGCAAAAACCAGTGATCCTCGTATTTCACCGGAAAGACAAGCATCAGCCACCATGGTAGCTGTTCCATATAAAACTAAAAGCAACAGCTACATCCACATAGGTAAATAAAATCCTGAAAATACTGTAACGTAAAAATGGTTAAACACATTAATGATGACTGCGAAATCTTTTCATTGTTTTTCCAGGTGTGGATACAGCAGAGCTCGAGTTAGGTGACAATTTGAAGATCAACCTCAACTTGAACAGACAGTCAAATCAAGACACTGATATCACATACCTGGTGAGCCACATGCTATGACCTACTCATCGTTCTGAATAAACTTATATTTGGGTCCATGCTGATGTGTAAATCTGTGTCCCCAGATCCTGAGCAGAGGTCAGTTGATCAACCATGGCCGTTACAGGACAAAAGGACAAGTACTGATTTCCCTGATCGTTCCCATCACCAAAGAAATGCTCCCATCTTTCCGCATCATCGCCTACTACCATCCAAATGACAATGAAGTGGTATCAGACTCTGTCTGGGTGGATGTCAAGGACTCCTGCATGGGCTCGGTGAGACACACATTATTGATATAGTGGATGTAAATTAATAGAATACAATATTTATAATGTTTATAATTTGTACCTATAATAATGTGTGTGTGAGTGCTGCTTTAATAAACAAAATGTTCTCTTTACTTCACAATCAGCTGAAGTTAGAACCATCGAGACCTGCTGCATCCTATGAGCCTCGAAGGATGTTTGGTCTGAAGGTTACTGGAGATCCAGGAGCCAAAGTTGGACTGGTGGCCGTTGACAAAGGAGTCTATGTCCTGAATAACAAGCACCGCCTCACCCAGAAAAAGGTATTTTATTTTCATTAATTTTCTTCTTTGAATATATTTGAAAGGTTTGCAACATAAAAAGTTTATATTTTTTTAGTATGTGTTTGGTCCAGATTATAAAACAAACTATATGTAAGTGTGATATTAATTATATTGTTTGTCAGTCTTGTCTCCAGATAGGTTTGATTACCTTGGACACGTAGAATGAAAATTGTCACTCAGGACCAGCAGTTTGTGGTTTGTGTGTTTGTATTTCTGTGTGAAAATGTCTTCAACTCTGTTCAGGTGTGGGACATTGTGGAGAAATATGACACAGGCTGCACCCCTGGTGGAGGAAAGGATGGTATGAATGTGTTCTTCGATGCTGGGCTGTTGTTTGAGTCCAGCACAGGTTCTGGAACTCCTTACAGACAAGGTGACACTATTTTACTCTCAGATCTTTTGGTTTCCTCTTTTTCTCTCAGGATCAAGACATTTAACAATAGGGAAAATCGTTTTGGAAAATAATTTGGTGCAGACGTTTTGTGGTCCTCATTTGACTGTCTATTAGCCAATGATAATCATCCTTACTCCCTCTGTGGTGTCCCCCTACTGAAATAGAATGAGAGGCACTGTTTGTTGAAGATAGACTTCTTCATCTCACCACCTTTGTGTTGAGGTGACAACAGACATCTTCAACTCCTAACAAGATTATTTGACATTTGTATTGTGGGGACACGAAAAGCTTTAATACAAAGTTGAAAATGTTCAATAAATAAGTTACGGAGTTAAAGATTTTTATCTGTATCTTGCAAAAGACGAGCATCGTCTGACCTTGTTGGATTCTGTTCAATGTTTTGTCGTTGTTGCATTTTCAGAACTAAAATGTCCAACCCCCAGCAGAAGGAGAAGAAGAACCACTATTATGGATGTCACAACCAGCTTAAGTAAGCATCACAACTGTCAATCATCAGTCATTTAATGTGCAGTCACATTAGATATTTTATTGTCTGCAGTTAGACATTTTGACTGAATTTATAAGGTCATTGTGCATAGAAAGAAATCCTTCATCATCATTCCTCCTATAACCTCTGTTTCTCTCGTCCACAACTGTCTTGCTTTCCAGTGAGTCAGTTTAAAACTGATCTTCAACGTGAGTGTTGTTTTGAGGGCATGAAGGAAACCAGAGTTTCATACACCTGTGAGAGGCGCAGTGAGTACATCTCTGATGGTGCAGAATGTGTTCAGGCCTTCCTGCACTGTTGCAATGAGATGACACAACAGCGTGCTGAGAAGAAAGAGGACCAACTCCAACTGGCTCGCAGTAAGAGATGGGTAACAAGGAAGGAGTTGGATATCCATGATTGATACAAACACAATATTAAACTTTTTTGATGTCTCTCTAGGTGAGGTTGAAGACGACAGTTACATGGACAGCAATGAGATAGTGTCTCGCACTAAGTTCCCTGAAAGTTGGCTGTGGACAGACATCGATCTGGACTCTTGCCCTCAACACACACCCAACTGGTGAGGCAACACACACACACACACACACACACACACACACACACACACACACACACACACACACACACACACACACACACACACACACACACACACACACACACACACACACACACACACACACACATCCTCACTCATGACGCCACTAAAATGCCAACATTTTTCTTTGTTTCAGTGCAACCTCATCAGTGATGAAAAATGTTCCTTTACAAGACTCAATCACAACCTGGCAGTTCACTGGCATTAGTCTGTCAAGAACCCATGGTGAGGACTCACTGAATATCTGTTGTTTCACTTATATTCATAGACTGTATGTTAAAATGGACTTGAATAGTCTTGAGATTCCTGAATTCGACCACCGCTATGACAGTTTTTTGCAAATGGACATTCTATCAGCTGCTACCAGGCTCCTCTTGGTCGATACCAGCTGTCAATCACATCCGTGTTCACTCATATGTGACATGACTCTTTATCACTTCTACTCCAAATGGGAACATAATCTACTATTGACGCAGAAGACCTGAAAGTAGTCACTGAGACCATTATTCCTTGTTTACTGTCATAATAAACCAATAAGTGAGGTATATGCTAATTTCCCATAAACTTTCATAGAGATTTCCCTGTTGGATTACTGCTACTTCCTTCTTTCCTACCAGACTTCACTGTTCAAATTGAAGACACTGTCCCTATAATCTATGGTTTTACCTGACTATTCTCTCATCACTTACTTCTCCTCTTCTTGAAGGAATCTGTGTCAGTGAGCCGTTAGAAGTGATCGTCCGGAAAGACTTCTTCATCGACCTTAGACTGCCCTACTCTGCTGTCCGTGGAGAGCAGCTAGAAATTAAGGCAATCCTCCACAACTACAGCCCTGATCTTATCACTGTAAGTCTGTTGTTTCAGGCCACAGTCAATGAGACCATGATATAATATAAATATAAATGTCCGTAATAGTCAAAGCGCTGTCAAACAAGCTCACACAATGTCATATGGAGTTCCATAGCAGTTCTATATGACTCTTTTCAGTAGCGGTAGCCATTTTTATCTTCTTGTGTTGCGACATTACTGAATTGCACACAGTAAGTGATTTGTTTTATATCAAGACTCATGGAGGCAACTTCATTACATTGCATTAATAAAGTGAGATGGCTCCAAACAGGTGTGAGAATGACTGAAAACACAATGAAGCGATCGTGAAAAGCCACTTTAAAGAGAAAAGTGCTTCTTGCCGCCGCTTGCCCCTGCACCACCAGTGTATACACACAAACGCACCCTCAGTCAGGTCTGATAGTGTTTCTTGACATAAAAATGCAGCATAAAAATGAAGGATACAGCATATAATGTTACTACAAAGAACAACCATATGCAGAGTAATAACAGTAACAAAAAAAAAACAATTGTTACACACGACAGCTTTAAATTAGCTGTGGATTATTGTCCCTTTTTCTAAATTGTTATTGTTATGTTATGTTATGTTTAATTGATGAGGACGAATTGAACCTCAAACAGTAAAGGACATATCTTTAAATGTGAACATTGTATTTCATTTGCAGCTGATTCACTCTGTGTTGTTTCTTCATCTGTGATCATATGCTCATAAACTTATTCTCCTCTCTCCATCTCTCTTCCAAGGTGCGTGTGGATCTGACTGAGATGGAGGATGTGTGCAGTGCGGCGTCTAAACGTAGAAGATATCGTGAGGAGGTCAAAGTCGGGCCCACGACTACACGATCAGTTCCCTTCATCATTATACCCATGAAGAACGGACAATTCAAAGTTGAGGTCAAAGCAGCTGTGAAGGACTCGTCGCTCAATGATGGCGTCATAAAGACTCTGCGCGTGGTGGTAAGAGAAACAGACGTCATATTGAAAAGACAGCAGTGTGATAAAACGTTCTTTAACATTAGATGACATCAGACCAACTTCAACAGATATGTTGTGTTTGTACACATGTGTAAGAGTCAAGGTCATATTTTTCTGCATACAAGAGCAAAAATAATTTGTTAGGGGTTAGTGCTGTTGCCTTGCAGCAGAAAGGAAAAACGTTGGGACAAGGCCCTTTCTACATGGAGTTTTCATGTTGTCCTTGTGTGTGTGCATGGGTTTTCTCATTGTTCTTTGGTTTCCGCCCACAGTCCAAAACATGCACAGGTTTACTGGACACCAGTGGCGGTTACTGGTCTTTGAAACATGGGCAGCTCATTTCAGGCCCAGTTATTTATACATACATACTGCAAATAAACACCTAGAACAAGGAAACGTGATAATTATTTAAAATTGAAATGCCTATAATAAGGTGTTTTTTTTATTGACAGTGTGTATGGACAAGCGAAAATGGTCTACCTACTTCAACTACTGACAACAAACGGATATATTTGGGTTAAAATATATCTTTGTAAATGTTATGAGAAATCATGAAACATTGTATGTCATACCTACAAATATAGAGCTGTATATCAGAAAGTCCACAGTGAAAGTCAACATAAATCCAAAGTTGGTTCAACAAAAACGCGTCTTTATAAACCTAATCTTACTCTTTGAGAGGGGTACCAAGGCTTTTTAAATCTGGATTTGTTCCAAAATCCAACTATTCGTATTCAAACGAGACCAAAACACCAAACCAATGGGCTGCACCACTGTTATCGCTTAAGCCAGTCCATCAATTTGACATGTTTTTCAAATGATGACCCATTATGGTCATTTTGTCTTCATTTAATGCATTTCATTGCACCTTACAGAAACGGGCCACATTTCGTTTTGCTATAGAGACCAACATATACAGAAAGGAATTAACAATAGTTGTGATTATGATGTTTTGTTGTTGTTTTTCCAGCCTGAAGGTGTACTCATTAAGTCTCTACAGACTATAATTCTCGACCCCTCACACAAAGGTGAGTTCATACATTTGAATGCCTTCACTTTATACTCATTCTGTGTTGTGTGTTTGAACTGACTTCCCCCCAAACTTACCTGTTTCTTCCTCCAGGAGGTAAACAAGAAGAAATCCTCAACAGTGGAATACCAAAGACAAACTGGGTTCCTAACACACCTACAAGTACACAGATCTCTGTGACAGGTTTGATATCACATTCTGCATTTTAAACATTACAGGCTTACACGGTCAACTCAATGTGTATTGTTTTTTAATACAGTATTGCTCTAATTAGGAGATGCTCACTGGTTTTGGGAACATAGTATATATTTATTTTTGACTTGTTTCTTCCTGTTTATTAATAGTGTTTTTATTTGTCTGGTTATTCATGTACAGGGAATGATGTTGGTCCATTGGTGGAGAACGTTATTAGTGGGAAATTGATGGGTTCATTGATCAAGCAGCCTCACGGCTGTGGAGAGCAGAACATGATCTACATGACTCTGCCTGTCATCGCAACCATATATTTGGACAAAACTAACCAGTGGGAAACTGTGGGCTTTCAGAAACGAAATGAAGCCCTCCAGCATATCAAGACCGGTGAGATCACAATGAAGATGTTTTGTATTTCATTCTTCTCTGTGGCTGAAATGGTATCAAATGGTGGCGTATTCTCTTATTCCGTTATCATTTCTTGTCCTTACACTCGTGCACTCATATTTCCATCATCTGCATATTAGCATATTATGCTCTAATCAAAGACAACATCCACAGAAGTCAGTTAAACAGGACTCTTCAAACTAACATACATGTATGATGCTTGGACTGAATGACTTGTTAAAAAAAATATATATATATTGTGTTTCGTTTGCATCCAGGCTACAAGAATGAGCTTGCCTACCGACAAAACGATGGATCTTTTGCGGCATGGCCCAAGACCCAAGGCAGCAGCTGGTGAGGCATCCAAACACAAATGAGCTCATATGTAAATGTTTCCACATCTTCGTCTATCTCTGACTGTGAGGATGGATGTGTTTAATGTAACAATCTCTCTTCTCTTCTCTCTCAAAGGCTCACAGCTTATGTGGTCAAGGTGTTCGCCATGTCCAGCCACCTGGTGGAAATGCAGAAGAACGTGGTCTGTGACGCTGTCAGGTTTCTGATTCTCAGGGCGCAGCAACCTGACGGCATGTTCAGAGAAACCGGGAAGGTTATCCACGGAGAGATGATTGTGCGTGAACTCATTCCAGTAACGACAAAAAAGCTAATTGAGAAGAAAACAAAACATGTCACGAATTCAAAGAATAACATTTTCTGTGTGCATGTGTGTAGGGTGATGTGCGAGGCTCAGATGCAGATGCCTCCATGACGGCCTTCTGCCTCATCGCCATGCAGGAGTCACGCCATCTTTGTGCTGACACAGTTGGAGTGAGTACCTCACCTGCATGATTGTATTGCACCACTGTGAACATCTCATACATCACTCTAACTGTATACTGTAAGCGATTGACCAATCAGAGTTCTGTGAGGCACTGATTGTTAGTTTTTCATATCACTTAAACATGATTTAAAAAAAAAGAAATTAAAGCTTGACCTACATTTTGATTAGGATAAATTACAGAATGGTCAGTCATGCGTTTTGGAACTTTTGTGTTGGAGCTATTTGACACAATGAAATTGGAATTACTTAATGCAAATGCATGTGTCTGGACCGTCATCCATCATCTACCGATTTATCCTCCACCGGATGGTCGCGGGAACAGATAGAATTCATACAAAAAACAAAAACAAAAAAAATCAGCTTCTCTACAGTTTCGCTACAGACACCCCTCTGATACAATACATGCAGTACCATCACTTATGGCACTCATTACTCACTTTTGAGTTAGATAGACCGAGAAGATATGCTTCAACATTCAGGTGTATAAATGGATTACTGTTATCTCGTCCTCTCACGTTCGCACTGGATACGTGGTGTTTATCTGCTCTCCTGTCACACTCAGTCCTCCCATCATTTTTCTTTATTTTCTTGCTTTCCTGATGTCCAGAGTCTGCCTGGAAGTATTGACAAAGCCGTGGCCTACCTGAAGAAGCGTTTGGACAGCCTCACCAACCCATATGCTGTAGCCATGTCATCATACGCCCTGGCCAACCAAAACCAACTAAACAAAGAGATCCTCTACAATTTCGCTTCCCCAGGTACAGTTACAGTTTTCCAATACAAGAAAAAATAATATACATGCAGGAATAATTCTTACCAGTTTGTTTGATTTTTTTTTTTTTACTCTAATAATATCTGAATTGGCCTTTAAAATCCTTCCTCAATTGCGCTCTCATGTCTGCAGGTCTGAATGTGAGATAACATTTTCCGTATCAGATGACATTTGGCACAAGTTCTGCCCCTTATAAAAAAGTTATTTGCCTGTGTTTTTCTTACAGAGTTGTCCCACTGGAATGTTCCTAAAGGACGTGTTTATACATTAGAGGCCACAGCTTATGCTCTTCTTGCTCTGGTCAAGGCCAAGGTGAGTCTCTGCAAGTTCTTTGTGGGTCCTGAAAATTCTATTTTTCAATATTTTCAGAACTCCTTCCATATGTTTGAATTAGTGACTTAATGAGTGTTTAAAGCTATATTTTCCCAAACCTTCTCACTGATCTTTAATTCAAGCTCCACTCACCATGTGCTTTCTTGATTCCCTCTGGACAATACTTTATATAAATTCAATACTATTGTCTTTGGATGCAATCCACCTTGAATCTTTATCATGAATTGCTCAGGAGAGAGTGGGCTGTTTAATACAGATTTAAATATCACAGTGATGGTTTGTCTCACCTTCTGTTCATAAAGGCCTTTGAAGATGCTCGACCTATTGTGAAATGGTTCAACAAACAGCAGAATGCTGGTGGAGGCTATGGCTCAACTCAGGTAATGGGACATCCCAACTTGACCTCTCGCTTCTTTTTTTCTTACATAACGTATATATTTATTCTTGTTTTCTCTGTTGTCCAGGCTACTATAATGGTGTACCAGGCTGTAGCAGAATACTGGGCAAATGCTAAAGAACCAGAGTTTGATCTGAATGTGGACATCCTTTTACCTGGCAGGTCCAAGCCAGATAAGATCAAATTCAACAGGAACAACCACCACATGACCAGAACATCAAAAGTGAGCGCGCACACTCTGTCACACACACTGTCAGTGGCTGTTATCAATCTATATCAATGTCTTTTTTTTTTTATTCTGATCACAGATCAATGATATAAACAAGGATGTTAAAGTGACTGCGAATGGAACTGGAGAAGCAACACTGAAGGTAAATAAAGCATGTCTCTGTTATTCGATCATGTATGAATAAACACTGTTAAACACATGCAGACACCCAACAATGCACTTCCTGTGTTAACAGATGGTGTCACTGTATTACGCTCTGCCGACGCAAAAAGAGAGCGACTGTCAGAAGTTTAACTTGTCAGTGGAGCTCATTCCAGGTAATTTGATGCCCCCTGCCATTTGAAAATGATTCCGCCAAGAACTTTTCTGCCATGACAAAAGATTAAATGCTCATGTCGTATTTTGCTTTTCCAGAGAAAATGGATGGGGATATGGCGGTATACACACTGAGAATAGAAGTTTTGTAAGTACGGCTAAGAAATGATGCTGGTTTAAAAGGTCCAGTGTGTAACATTTAAGAGGGCTTATTACCATAAGTTGAATATACGACCTATAAGTATATTTGTATAATCACTTAAAAAAAACAAAACACCTTTTTTGTATCCTTAGAATAAGCCTTTTATATGTACTTAAGGAAAAGGCCTTTCTTTGCCATCTTATGCAACTATGTTTCAACAGCAGCCTGAATTGACTTCAGTTTCACATTTTAGAATGGGAGCTCTGTCCCACACTTAAAGCAAAAATAAACCATTGGGATGTCATTAATTCTTACATACTGGACCTTTATTACAGGACATTTTCTCACCAGCCCTGGTTGCTTTGTTACTTTCACGTCTTTCTCACTACGATTTTAAATGTGTCCATTTATTGCACAGATATAAGGACAAGGATCACGATGCAACTATGTCAATCTTGGATATTGGCTTACTCACTGGCTTCACTGTCAACACAAATGACCTGGACTTAGTAAGATGTTCACACACACACACACATATAATGGTCAATGAACATGAACAAAAATATTATGTTCATGGCTTTGAAAGGTGTCTGACTGTATGCTTGTGTCTAGTTGGCCAAAGGACGAGCTCGTACCATTGCAAAATACGAGATGAACACAGCTCTGTCAGAGAGAGGTTCATTGATCATCTACCTGGACAAGGTAAGACATTAGACAATAGGAGTGGAGAAAAACAATCAATAAATTGTGAATTGACAAAAAAGAACATTTATTTTTGTTTGATGAACAGAAACAGCTAAAAGAAGCAGTTGCCATCTCACCTCAAACATGTGTTTTTTAATCCAGGGTTTTAAAAGTGTTCATTTGAAGGCTCACATTTGTGCTGTGTCCTGTTTGAGAATCAGAATGGAAACTTAAACTGAATCAGCACCCAAGTATTGTGATACTTATCAAACTGTGATTGTCCCAGACCTCTCAGACAACCTCACTTCTCTTCTTTGCTTTACTTTTCTCCACAGGTTTCTCACACACGACCAGAGGAGATAGCTTTTAGGATCCACCAGACTCTGAAAGTGGGCGTCATGCAACCAGCGGCTGTGTCTGTCTATGAATATTATGACCGTAAGCTTTAAAGACACTTGGATAGATCTGGAGAGAGAGCACATAGACAGATTAGCAGTGTTAACAGTGTTGGATTTAATGCACATTTCCTCACCTCTGTGTCTTCATCATTGCAGAAACACAATGCATGAAATTCTACCATCCAGAGAGGAAAGCTGGGCAGCTGCTGAGGCTCTGTAGAAATGAAGAATGCACATGTGCTGAAGGTAAACACTCTAGTGTCCCTCTGAAGATGCACCTGAAAGTACTGAAGGAACTCATAATAACTACTAATATCATGCTTCAAGAGGCACTGATCATGGTCCGTCGATCCTCCCAGGTTATCCTGAGGATTCTTTGGAGGTACCTCTGATGGAAGGTCTCCAGTAAGATGTTGGTCTTTGCCTGGAGGATTGTAGTTCTCAAAGACCCTTTTCTTTAGCCTACACTATGCCCCTCTGGTACAGCTAAGGCGGTGGTGTACTTCATCAATGGTGGCATTAGATGACCGAAGGCTGTCAAGATATGGGAAGTGGTCAACATTTTCCAACCTGGTGTTTTCAATGGAGATGTTTGGGGGGAGTGCTGCTGTTTGCTGGTGGCTGATGGAGGATTTGAGTCTTCTTGATGTTGATGGCCAGACCAAGCTGTTTGTAAGCTTTCGCGAAAGCAGTCAAGTTGCGTTGTTGGTCCTCTTCTGAGAGGTCTACAATAGCATTATCGTCAGCATACTGCAGCTCTGTGATGGATATGGTGGTGGTTCGACCTTTAGCCCTGAATCTGTTGATGTTAAGAAGTCCGTCAGTCCTGTACATAATATTGACTCCCTGTGGCAGCTGGTTCCCTGTAAGGTGGAGGATGGCTGCAATGAAGACGTAGAACAGTGATGGTGCAATGACGTATCTCTGCTTGACCCCTGTGTCAACCCAAAGCCAGGCAATACACTGGCAGACATTTTGTCGTGTAGCAGCCGCAACACTCGGAAGTATTTTTCTGGGCTGCCAATTTTTGCCAGGCCCAGCCAGAGGGCCTGACAGTTGACTGGGTCAAAGGCTTTGGTAAGGTCTATGAAGGCCATGAATAGAGGCTGAGTATGTTCCCGGCGCTTTTCTTGCAACTGACATGATGAAAAGAGATATGGTTGGAATGTGGCTGACAGTTATTTTAGGATCAGAGCTACAGTTTCCCACAACCTCAACAAAACCTGCAACACTGGTTACAATGGTAAATAGTCTGTATTTTTACAGTGCCACGTCCAGAGACACATTAGCATGTACTTATGTTATTGTTTGTATCTTTACTGTGCGTCTGCTGTTTATTTCCAGAGAACTGCAGCATGCAGAAGAAGGGTCAAATCAGCAATGATATGCGCACAGCTAAACCCTGTGAGACTACACCTACCAGCAAAATAGATTTTGGTAAGACTCAGTGTGAATGATCTGCATTATTTTTTAACTATAAATGATCTGACTGTTTGTTAGAGGTTCATAAGTGAGAAAATCATCTTCCACTTATCTGTCCTCAGTTTACAAAGTGAGAGTGGAAGATTTCACAGATGGTTTGTCCACTGATATTTACACAATGCGGATACTAGAAGTGACCAAAGAAGGTGAGTGTGAACTGCATCAAATATATCACATTATACATGAGTGTTATCAATCCCCTCATCTTTTTCTCGGCTACAAAGTAAAGCCATTTTCATAAAATGTCCAACTTTTCCTTTTGATTTCCCTTGGGGGAGATGATGGGAAAATAACAATCATGTTTTACACTAATGCTGAAGATGTGTTTAATCCAGAATTTTCTTCTTTCTCTTCTGCTGTATTTTAAAAATCAGGAACTTATGATGTTGGTCCCCTGGGTAAACTACGTGCATTCCTCAGCTACCCTCACTGCAGGGAGGCTTTAAATCTGGGTAAAGGGAAAACATATCTCATCATGGGCACATCAAACGATATTCACAAGGACCAATCGTAAGTGTTTGCATGATGCTGTACAGTACAGTATGTTCTTGTGTCACCCGGCGACATTCTCATGCTGCACACAGGAAGTGATTTGCTTTATGTCAAGACAACATATGGGTTCTTCTCACATACTGGATTCACACCAACATTCACACCAGCATCCATGTGATTGCTTCTCTCCCCACAGGTTTCAGTATGTGCTCGGTGAGAGAACCTGGATCGAGTACTGGCCCACAAGAGCAGAGTGTCAAAAGGATGAACACAGGCCAACATGTTTGGGCTTGGAGGAGATGGTCACGCAGTACACTCTCTTTGGATGTCAGCACTAGTGCAACACCAGAATATCAACTGTCCTTTTCCCATTTTTTAAAGTTTTGCATTTCTTATGCTATAACTGTTATAAGATAGCAGATAAGAAAAGTTGCTCTGTGTGGAATAAACCTTAAAGCCTTCATCTAACTTTTGTGTGTGTTTTTTTTATACATTAATGTGTTCATTGATTTAGTATCAATTACTGTTTGGTGTTTTTATCTATCAACACAGAAGCTAATAGCAAAGAAAATCTAAAAATATTATAAATCACAACAGTCTGTAGAAGTACTGATCCAAAGTAAAGAGTGAAGACTGAGTATTTATTCAATGTATGACTTCTGTGTCTTAGATAATGACAACATTGAGTCCACTTAAAAGTGATGCCAAAGAAATCCAAAGTGCAGAACAATGGCGAAATGTGTTGATCCAGTGTTGGATGTAGATCAAGATAATAAATAGATAATCCAATGTGTTTAAAGTCCATGATTAAGCAGGACATCCTTATCTTCAAAAACTAAACAGACAAAATGTGACCTTGTCTGTTTAGTTTTTTGCAATTAGGCCAAAACTTAAACACATTCAAAAAAATCTCTTTTTTATTTATATAGTGCTCTTACTGCTGAATGCTTGACTGTGTGTACTCTTCACCCATTCAAACATTGTCCTTACTGACAGCAAAGGTTCAGTCTATTGTCCAGTGGCATGTGGACGAGAGGAGCCAAGGACATTTTGATTGGGACAGCTCAAACCCGTTTACAGCCCGACATTATTCAAATTAATGTTCGCACGCACACAGCTCTTTTGGCTTTTGTCAAGAATGAGTCATTTATACATTTACATCGGCCACTTTGAAGTTGGAACAAAGAAATAAAATATGTCCTCTGTTAACATGGTAACATCTCAGCACTATAAATAGGCCAAGGAGGAGGAGTGGGTTCGACTCCGGAGAGCTCTGGGTCCTCAGCCAGTCTCTGGGCGGCATCAACGGGTATGTGGTGGATGCCCTGATGATATGAGGTAGCACGCGGCGTAGAAGTTCATCAAATTTACTAGCCGACATTTAGGAGTGCCTGAAGTGGGTTTCTTCGTACCTGTCCATCATCGGTCCAATAAGACTGTTAAATTTGCCTGCCATCAGTCATGGTACATTTAGTAGACTTTGTTGTGGAAATGCTATGCTGCTGTTGAAGAATGAAATAGAGAACTTCTGCCGGACAACAAGTTTTTATTTTCATAGCAAGAAAAGGGTCAGTCTTCACAGGAGTGATCCTAAGCTGGAGAAAAACCTAGAGAAAGTGAGCCCTCCACATTTGTACCTGAGCAACTCCCCTTTCGCATTCCTCCAATAGACAAAGAGATCTGGCTTTCCCAAACATGTTTTCACACCACTTTGTCTACTGTAGGTATCGGGGAGCCGACTCCTTCTGGATGTTGTAGGAAGGTGCAAGTTCAGGCTAGACATGCTAATTATACAATATACAATACACAAAAGGACCTGGTATTCTGTGTTGATCCTCAGTCTTTTACGTCTCCATTTTTGTATTAAAAGTATCTGTGTTTCAATGTTAATCAGCTGCAACAACAACAACAACAGTATTTCTCTCAAGTTCCCGCTGTGCATCATAGAACGGCTTCAAGTGTATCAAAAAGCCCAGTGTGTCCGGTGCCTCCTCGGCATCCACTTTCGCATCTTTCTCACACTAATTGAAACACATCACCTGACCACTCATTTACCGCGCAAGCTGGAGCACGAGCCAGTGTAAAATGATGAATGAATGAAATGAAGAGATCTTCAGTACAGAGCTTGAGTACAGAGCATCAAATGGCAACATCGATATTTGGGTCTGTAATAGTCACTATCTGTACAGTACAAAGAAGTTTTGTTGGTAGTGGAATGAGAAATTCAATGCAATCAAAACATTATTTATGTTAGGATCTGCATAGACTTTGCCCATTTCTCAATATCGATACTTGTCCATACTAGGTCCGTACTTGGAGTACGGTTTTGATACCCAGAAATGTTCTTGCTCCACCCGTTTTACCAAGTATGCATTGGGTGGTGACTTGAGCGTACTTGGGAACTTGGGCCACGTATCCCAGAATGCTGTTCGGCAGAACACAGCAGCAGAGAAAACATATATAACCCTGAAATAAATATTTTATCTGTGTCCCGGAACAACATTTGAGTTGAGATAATGCCTCTGTAGGTGGCTGTAATGAGGCTTAAGCACTTGGCGCCACCCACCATTCAAACAGTAAAACAAGGAAGTACGCTGCTGTTCCAATTGAAGAGATCATACTCTTGTACTGCCGTACTTGGCGAATATGTGCCAGTCGTACTTCTCAAGTACATACTTCCCAAGTATGCAAGTATGTACTTGCATAATTTGGTATTAAGAAAGGTCCTATATCTCCCCTCCTGTTTCCTTTTCCCCTTTCCCTTACTGTTATATGGCTGTCTGTCTGTTTCCCCTGTCTGCATGAGTGGATGTGTTTGTGGGTGTGTCTGCTTGTCCTTTTCCCTGCAGGCTGGCTGAAGAAACCCCTTTACCTGGTTTTCCCCCAACTCACCTGCTGCAGATCACCCTGATTGCCACCACTCACTCCTTCCTGTGGCAACGCCTGGACCAGATCACCAGTATTTGCCAGATTGTTTTGTCTTACCTACCGATAACATTCCCTCATGCTTAGTGTTTTTTGTTTTTTTTTAAGTGGAATTTCTTTCCAAGGATCAGCAGCTTGGGTGTCCGCTGAGCACAGCACTATATCCCATATAACTATAGGATGAGAACGCACCCCTATGCACTTCCTCACTAAATGATCAAACCTCTGCAATCAGTGCCCAAAATTAAGGGGTGTGTCAGGTTTGAGCTAATCACGGCCTTCACTCTATGCTTTTTCCACTGATATCTAATTTCTACTGGCACAACAAGATATCTGTGAACATCCCGATGCACACACCTATGTGTGCACACTTCTGGACTCTCGCTGCCAATTCCGAATGAAATGAAGTGCCACTACGGGGAATTTCTGTAGCAGTATCAGTGAGGGTTCCAGTTAGTCAAACCCCCCCCCCCCAAAGAACAGCCCCCTGATGCCGGTCAATGTTTTGCTTGTTTAACCCTGTTATTCTCTGCCCTTTGTTGCTTAAGTAGACTCTGGAGCTGAGGACAACCTCCTGCACGAGGAGCTAATCAGACGGCCTGCACTCCCCCTTCAGCCACTGAGGAACCCCATCTCCACCAGACCAAACCTTTAAAACTGGTAATAGCTGGTAATTACTCTGAAGCTATCGCTATTCATGTTTTAAATATTCAGGTACTGGCCATCACAAGGCTGTTGGCCTGGTGTCCTGTCCAGGGTGTAACCCACCTTTCGCCCTTTGATAGCTGAGATTGGCACCAGTGCCCCCGCGACCGTAATGTGGAGGATAAAGCGGTAGAAAATGGATGAGTGGATTGTATAGTCAATATGAACAAGACTGAATTGAGAAGTCTATGTAATCTATAAAGGATTTTCCTTTATTAAAAATAAAATATTGACATAAAGATATATGTTTTAGCAGACTTTCTGACTTGCTTATTTAGCAAGCTCTGAAGAACTAAAATTACTTTTAAATTACCAAACAACAAAAAGATACCAAGGACAAATGTGTTAACGTGTTGTGTGTAAAACATATTAGAAATGCAGAGCAGCGTTGCACTGTTGATTCAGTTGTATGTGCGGGAAACCGTTGATCACAGACAGTTATTGATTTTCTCATGTTTATTTTTTCCTTTGGCCGTAGATAACGTAACCTTCAACTGACGTGAACCATTTCTCAACTCCTGCCGGGAAATTATGTCTTTGTGTTTACATACGTGTGAAGGAGGGAGGTGAGAGGTAAAAAGGAGCAAGCTGTAGAGCAACCGTCTACATTGACAGCAGCACAGGATCAGGACGGATGATGGGAAGGATGTTGTGGCTGCTGGCCTCTCTGGCCTCTGTGGCTTCTCTGGTTGACGGCTCTCCAATGTGAGTAGATCTACTGTAACTTTATCCTAAAATAAAACAGTGGTTTAAAAGTTCAAACTCGTTGACAGTTAGAGAAAGGGTTGAGAACACAAAAACAGTTTTAAGAACACAGGCACTGATCAATGAATTCCCATTTTCCAAAATGAAATGAGTCACTGGAGCGTAAGGCAAAGTGGTAGTTTTTTGCAGAAAGACACATACATAGGAGCGAACTAAACCAAGAACAGCCTTTTAAATAGTCAGCCATTGTGTTTATCTGCGAACACCCAACGAAGGCCAGCCAGATCTAAGATAGTTCACCGTGGTGTGTGAGGTGACTGCTACCACTTATGAAACGCATGGCACAGTGATAAACAGACTCCAAAGACTGGAGATATTTGGTTGAAGCACTCAAATACAGGATGTTGCCATAATCAAAGGTAAGAGGGTTACTGATACAAGACGCTTCTGAGGTCTGAGGGAGAAGCAAGATTTTTTTTTTTTTTTAATTGTAGAAGCCTCATTCTGAGAAACTAACTTGAAAGCCTTGTGAAATCGAATGAGAAAGACAATATATTATGGTGTCAACAGCAATAAAAAAAATGATTTGACAAATTATCACATAGTTTGTTGATATAAATGGAGAATAAAATGGATCCTAAGACTGAACCCTTTGGCACACCTTTAGTGACCTTAAGAAAAGGGGAAGAGGAAACGGCCACTGTTCTGTTGGACAGATAATCAGCAAACCATGTGATTGCTTGATAAAAAAAAAAGAAAGATAAAGATGAAATGCATGGTGTAATCTGACAAGAGCATCTGTCCTTTCCTGTTCTCTGTAGGAAGGTGATGTCTGCCCCAAACATGTTGCGTGTCGGAACAACAGAGAGCGTCTTTGTGGAGTGTCAAGACTGTACAGGGGGAGACATACAGGTTCAGATCAAGGTGATGAACCATCCAACCAAGACCACGGAGCTGGTGACCACAACTGTGACCCTTAACAGTACAAATCACTTCCAGGCACGTGGACAAATAAAGGTAAATGAAACACTAACTAATTATTATTATTATTATTATTATTATTATTATTGTTATTATTATTTACACTACAGTTTTGTCACTCTCCCATTCACACCCATTCACTCACACCTTCATGGAGCACATCTATGTGCAGGTCTCTTTCTATCGCTCATCTTTCAAACACATTCACATGCTATATCAGGGGCCACATGGTGTTAACATTGGCATGTAGACGAGCAGAGCGAGGAATCGGACGCACAACCTTCTTGTCGAAAGAAGACCCACTCTATTTTGCATTTGAATTATTTTTTTTATTTTTTTTAATCTTATTTTTTAATCTGCTTATGCTGTTTATATGTTGTTTGTGTCACTTGTTTACCACTGACCTTTTTGCTGCTGTAAAAAGTGAATTTCCCCAGTGTGGGATCACTATAGTCTAATCATATACACCTGTCCTGCTCCTCATTACTGATTCCTCTGTACATGCTGTCTTCAGATCCCCCCTGAAGTGTTTAGCAGGAATGCCACCGTGACGCAGTACGTCTACCTGCAAGCGCAGTTCCCTTACCAACTGCTGGAGAAAGTAGTCCTTATGTCCTTCCAGTCCGGCTACATCTTCATCCAGACTGACAAGACCATCTACACCCCCAGGAGTAAAGGTGTGTTCAGTACTAAACCTCACAGACGTCTCTGTGACAGTAGTCCGCATATGATAGTACATCAGAACACACCGTGTGGCTTCATTCATGACAGTTTCTAACACTCTGCCATTTTAAACGGAATCAGTCTAATCAGCCTCTTTGTCTTTCTGTCAGTTCTCTACAGGTTGTTTGCAGTGACACCTCGTATGGAGCCCGTGGAGAGGAATGAAAAAAATCTTAAGGATTCTTCCATTGACATTGAGATTATGGTATTGCATTTAACTATAATGACAATACAGAATCATTTGACTCTTCAGCTGCATACTACAGTGTGTATAGCCTCTTGGGCAAAATAGCCAAGTGCTAGTCATTGAACTGATGACAACCAAGGATGATCGTTTGTTACTGTCTTGTTTGTGCCACTGTTATACTGTCGTACCCATTTATATGCCGATGATACTGTCATTTATACATCGAGCACCAATCATGCATTGTACTGACTGATTGTCATTTTTTTTTTTTAGACTCCTGAAGGAATCACTTTACCTGTTGATTCCATCACTCCAACATCAGGGATCCACGCTGGCAATTTCCAACTTAGTGAAATTGTCAGGTTAGTTTTATTTTGTTGAATTATTTATGAATTTGATCAGAAGATCAAGACCAGAGGCGATTCCGGAGTCTGTAGGGGCTCTAAGCAAAAATTCCCAGGGGGACCTTCCTTCCAACCAGTGTTCATCACCATTATGTTACAAATAATCTGACACCAACGAAAAATGTATGAGTTCAAAATATATTTTTTTTCAAAATGAATGAAATACCATGGAAAAACCTTGTAATTAAAAAGTATGTGAAAATATAAATGTAAAGAACAATAAAATACTGTAAATAGCTTTTTAAAAAACTATATAAACTTAGTAAAAAAAAATACATTACACTGTAAAGAACCCACATTATAAAACAATTAGGGCTGTCAAAATTAACGCGTTAACGCAGGATGATTCATTTGTGGAATTAACGCGTTATTTTTTAACGCATTAACGCACTTTCATCGCTACGGGTAGACGTGCAGTTTATGAACAGGCAAAGCGGCGGGCAACTGCTTGGGGCCCCGAGTCGATAGTGGGGCTCCCGACACTCGGAGCCTAAATGCATCAGTGAGCAGCTGCATCCCCGTCTCCCTTAAACAACAATGGTTGATTAGCAATGACATCTCGGTCGGAAACCTCCCTAAAGGGGCCCCACGTCTCCTCAAGTTAACCTGTGTGAAGCTGAAGGAAAATGAAGAGGAGTTATCAATCAGGAAGTTAGAAGAGGAAGAAAAAAGAAAGAAAGACACACAGTTGTAAGTGGCGCTACTGGCGCAGATAATGATATAATCATAACATTAACAGTCACTGTCTAACTAACGGGGACACAGACAGCAGCTAACATTAGCGTCAGAATGCTAGCTGACGCTAACGCTAACGCTAACTAGTAGAAGCAGTGCTTCAAAGTGCTGATGAGGAATTTCCTGCTGTGGGTTTAGTAAGAAAACTATTTAACTTCTATACTTTATATTTTGTTTATGATGTGAGTTATTTACAGTGCAAAGTATAGTTTTTTTAAAGTTATTTACAGCGTTTTATTTTTTCTATTTATTTATATTGTCTTATAATGTGGTTTTTTTTTTACAATGTAATGTTTATTTTTTACTAAGTTTGTATAGGTTTTTACAAGTTATTTACAGTATTTTATTGTTCTTTACATGTATATTTTCACATACTTTATTTATCTCTCCGTTCCTACAACAATATAAAGAGAAAATTTGAATTTTTTGGGCATATTTACAAATGGTAATTAATCGTGATTAATCGTGATTAATCCACAGCTACCTTGTGATTAATCTGATTAAAAATTTTAATCGTTTGACAGCCCTAAAAACAATATAAATATATAGAACAATAAAATACTGTAAATAACTGAAAAAACATATAAGCTTAGTAAAAAAGATATGCATTACACTGTAAATAATCTTCATTTTCCAAATTGTAGAACGATAACTTCACAGAGGTTAAAGTGAGGTGGGGTCCCTTTAGGGAGGTTTCCTACTGAGATGTCATTGCAAATCGCCCATTGTTGTTTAAGGGGGACGGGGAGGCGGCTGGTCACTGCACATTTCAGTAAAAAATGTGTGTGATATAGCTTTATTTGTATTATAATTTATTTTTAGTTGGTATTGTAAGGAATGTAGTCAAAACAAAAAAGTGAGACGCCTGAATACTTAGCCACTGTTTTCGGTTTCTGTGTGTGTGTGTGTGTGTGTGTGTGTGTGTGTGTGTGTGTGTGTGCAGTCCTGGAGTCTGGAAAGTGGTGGCCAAATTCATCAAGAACCCACAGCATAGCTACACTGCAGAGTTTGAGGTCAAAGAATATGGTGCGTCCCTTTTTACATTTAAAAAATTTACCTTTTAACACATGATGTAAGTATTTACTTGCTTGATGTTGGAATTTATATTTCCAGTGCTGCCGAGTTTTGAGGTGAAGTTGATGCCTGTGAGCTCCTTCTTCTATAAGGACAGTCCAGATCTCACTGTTAACATCAAAGCTACGTACGTATTTTATTTTTGATTTTTTTTTGTGGCTTTCAAAACTGGAATCATTAAAGTCTGAGTGGAGGAGAAATTAAATTATGTTATTGACAGCAGCTGTTTCTTGTGGCCCCAGGTATCTGTTTGGTGAAGAGGTGACTGGCACAGCATACGTGGTATTTGGGGTTGTGCTTGAAGGTCAAAAGAGGAGCTTTCCAAACGCTCTTCAGAGAGTACCGGTGAGGACATACTTGTGTTTTACACTCAGTTGAGTTCAGACTTTACACGTGAGACACAATCAGAGAGACTAAACTATTTAGAATATCCAGTTTTCTAGTTTTCAAGTTGCCTGTTGTCACCACCAGTTAAATTATTCATGTATTATCTATGTTGTATTAGATTGAAAATGGTGCTGGAGAGGCCAAACTGAAGAGGGAACACATCACACAGACCTTCCAGAATATCGACGACCTTGTGGGGAGTTCCATATTTGTAGCAGTCAGTGTGCTGACATTGAGTGGTAAGTAAGATAAGAATAAGATATGTAAAAGATGATAAGAAAATGTAAAACTCCTTATGTTAAAGTGTTAGTGTGTGTGTTTCTACATCAACTCAACAGGCAGTGAAATGGTGGAGTCAGAGGTGAGAGGCATCAAGATCGTTACATCACCCTACACCATTCACTTCAAGAAAACGCCCAAATATTTCAAACCAGGAATGTCCTTCGCTGTTTCGGTAATGCATTTACTCATAATTTAAAATTATAATGTATAATAATAATACAGGCCACATGGTTGGTGTAGTGGTCAGCGCTCTTGCTTTTGCAGCAAGTAGACCCGGGTTCAAGCCCCGGTTGGAACCAAGGGCCTTTGTGCAAGGAGTTTGCATGTTCTCCCCATGTGTGTGTGGGTTTTCTCCAGGTTCTCTGGTTTCCTCCCATAGTCCAAAAACATGCAATATGGGGATTTGGTAGATTGGTCACTCTAAATTGGCCGTAGGTGTGAGAGTGAGAGTGAATGGTTGTTTGTCTCTACATGTGGGCCTGCGATGGAGGATAGTGGTAGATGATGGAAGGATGGATAATAACAATATATTCTTATTGTTCAGCTGTTTGTTACTTTCATGGCAGATTGAAGTCGTGAATCCAGATGAATCTCCAGCTAAAGGTGTTGCTGTGGTGGTGAGTCCAGGTGATGTGAAGGGTTTGACTGCAGCCAATGGCCTTGCAAAGCTTACCATCAATACAGAGGCAAGAGCATCAGATCTGAAAATCACTGTAAGTCTCTGAAACATCTTGGATTTTTTTCCCTTTCCCTTAATACATTGCTTTTAATGGAAGCATGATATCTACTTGCAGTATTTAAAAGAAAGTGGCACCATGACCAAATTCTATAGCTTTATTTACTTTAAACTATTCCGTGATCTGATCTTAAGAAGAAACATCTCATGGATGCACTGGGATGCATTGTCAGTGATGTATCCTGGGTTCACTGGGCATGCAGATCATGACATGGATCATGTCTGGCCAGAGAGATGTTGTTGCAATGTGCTGGGGTGTGCTTGTTCATGCACCCTGCTGTCGGAGTCCTACTGCTCTGCCCACTCGCTCTTCCTCCACACCTGCTTGGACCTCTTCCTGAAGTAGATGGTGTTTCTCCTTGCCCTGGGCCTGGCTAACTTGGGTCTTGGGAAGCAGCCTGCTCTTCCCGTTGCCAGGACCCCCACCAGTGCCTTTTGCCTTAACCATGACTTTGCCACCTCCACTGCCTTCTCTGCCTTCCACTTCCTTCCTGTCCTCACTTCAGTCCCTGCTGATGACACCTTGCAGTCCCTGGAATCTCTGTAAGGGCTTCTCTAGTGCGTGCCACCTTGAACTCTTCTGTCAGCCTACTGAAGGGTAGCTGCAGGGTGTTACTTGTGCCATACAGGGCAGCGCTGTTGAGGCTGCGAGGAAGCCCCAACAACCTCCGAAGAAAGCAACTGATCTTCCTTTCGAGGGATTCCACAGTTGTTATTGGGACTGCATACACAAGGAGAGGCCACAAGACTCTGGGCAGAAAGGAATGCTGGTAGATCCAATCTTTAAATCTGCTAGGCAGGCCAGACTTGTCCACCTTGGTGAGCCACCCTCTGAGCTCTTCAGTAGACTTCCGGATAGCAGCAGAGTCTTTCAGGCTGGATTCAAAGAGCTTCCCAAGGCTCTTGACTGGGGAAGCTTTTGTTGACTACCTTCCCATTCTCCAGTACCATAGAAGTTGACTTGGAGGGCTTGAAACTCATCCTGGCCCATGTGATGAGTCTCTCCAGTCCCTGCAAGATTCACCTGCTCAACTGATGTTGTTGTGACGATCAGCTCGTCCATATAGGCTCTTATCGGGGGCTGCCAAACACCTGATCTGGATAGAGGCCCTCTACATTCTACCTCAGCAGCCTTTACCACCATGTTCCACCGTTCAATTCTTGTCAGTAGTTAACTCATGACTGGATAGAAGAATACAGATCTGGTACCTTTTATATTTCTTTACATTACTGTGTTTATAAACCTGTGTGTGTCTCTGATTTTAGGCAAAAACCAGTGATCCTCGTATTTTACTAGAAAGACAAGCATCAGCCACCATGGTAGCTGTTCCATATAAAACTGAAAGCAACAGCTACATCCACATAGGTAAATAAAATCCTGTAAAACTGTAACTTCAAAAGGTAAAACACATATTACGGCAGAGTACCATGACAGTCTTTCCAGTGTGCAGAACTCATCACAAAATCATTATTTGCAGATGTGGATTCAGCAGAGCTCGAGTTAGGAGACAATATGAAGTTCAACCTTATCCTGAACAAACAGTCAAATCAAGACACTGATATCACATACCTGGTGAGCCACATGCTATGACCTACTCATCGTTCTGCGTAAACTTAGTTTGGGTGCATGCTGATGTGTAAATCTGTGTCCCCAGATCCTGAGCAGAGGTCAGTTGATCAAACATGGCCGTTACAGGACAAAAGGACAAGTACTGATTTCCCTGATCGTTCCCATCACCAAAGAAATGCTCCCATCTTTCCGCATCATCGCCTACTACCATCCAAATAACAATGAAGTGGTATCAGACTCTGTCTGGGTGGATGTCAAGGACTCCTGCATGGGCTCGGTGAGACACACAATATTGATATAGTGGAGTTAAACTAAGGACATTGTCTATATATAGTCTACATATAGAAATGTAGTCTGTGTGTGTGCGCGTGCGCACATGCGCAAACTGCTTGAACAAACACAAAATGTTCTCTTTTCTTTACAATCAGCTGAAGTTAGAACAATCGAGACCTGGTTCATCATATGAGCCTCGAAGGATGTTTGGTCTGAAGGTTACTGGAGATCCAGGAGCCACAGTTGGACTGGTGGCCGTTGACAAAGGAGTCTATGTCCTGAATAACAAGCACCGCCTCACCCAGAAAAAGGCATTTTATTTTCATAAATTTTCATATTTGAATATACAGTATTTCAAAGGTTTGCAACGTAAGTGGTGTAAAAAAAAAAACATTTTTTCTTAGTATGTGTTTGGTCCAGATTGTAAAGCAAACTAAATGTAAGTGTGTTATTGTTTATATTTTTTTGTCAGTCTACAAATAGGTTTGATTGAGTTGGACATGGTGAATGAAAATTCTCACTCCACCAGTTTGTGTGTTTGTATTTCTGTGTGAAAATGTCTTCAACTCTGTTCAGGTGTGGGACATTGTGGAGAAATATGACACAGGCTGCACCCCTGGTGGAGGAAAGGATGGTATGAATGTGTTCTACGATGCTGGGCTGTTGTTTGAGTCCAGCACAGCTTCTGGAACTCCTTACAGACAAGGTGACACTATTTTACTCTCAGATCTTTTGGTTTCTATTTTTTTTCTCTCAGGATCAAATCTAACGATATGGAGCAGAAGTTTTGTGATCCTCATTTGACTGTCAATAATGAGTTGCAACTGATATAATAATAATAATAATAATAATAATAAAAAGAAGAAGACAAGTGTAGTCTAACCTTGTTGGACTCTGTTCAATGTTTTGTTGCATTTTCAGAACTACAATGTCCAACCCCCAGCAGAAGGAGAAGACGAACTACTATTATGGACGTCACAACCAGCTTAGGTAAGAACCACTGCTCGAAATCACCAGTGATTCAATGTTCAATCACATTCAGGATTGTATTGTCTGCAGTTGGGCATTTTGACTTACTTAAAGTGGCCATAGAACGGAAGTTCCAATTAACCCTGTTTTTTGGTGTGTATCTGCGCCATAACCTAGTTTAAGAAGCCCTGAAGTTTCAAAACAAACAGTTCAGCCACTGCTGAGAACACTGTGTTGTATTGTAATCTCGGGCTCAGCGAGATCTCTGAAAAAACCTGTTCTTGTTACGTGACCAGCACTTCTCCTGCTCCAGGCACTAATCCGGGCACATCCGGTTGCATACATTGTACCGCAGATGAAGAAGAACGTTCATTGTGGAGATGTCTCACTTGCGACAGTGTATTCTGACTCGGGGTCCGACTCCGGGTCAAATGCGTAAAAAGGGACAGCGGTGGGGAGTCGTGACGAAGCCATTTTTAAACAATGTTTTGATAATGAGTAGCAGTGCATCCACCATTCCAGAGGGGGGATCTGCACTTCTGAGAGCTGATGTACAAATTACATCACTTCAATGTACCCGCCCAATCACAGGACGGTTGGGAAAGCTCTCGTTGGCTGACCAATCACAACACAGTCTGTCTTCTGAGGGTGAGATTTCATTCTGAAACAGCGCGGCTGATGAGAGCTTCATTGAGGAGAGATTTCTATCAGCTCTTTTGCAGCGACTAGGGGGTTTTGACCATAAAAACAAGTTAATGTATGTAAGTAGACTAACATAACTCACATGTGCGATAGGACCACTCTATGGCCCCTTTAAGTTTTTCCTAATTCAAAGGATAACGTGACACTGTGCATAGAAAGAAATCCTTCATCATCATTCCTCCTATAACCTCCGTTTTTTTTCCTCCACAACTGTCTTGCTTTCCAGTGAGTCAGTATAAAACTGATCTTCAACGTGAGTGTTGTCTTGATGGCATGAAGGAAACAACACTTTCATACACATGTGAGAGGCGCAGTGAGTACATCTCTGATGGTGCAGAATGTGTTCAGGCCTTCCTGCACTGTTGCAATGAGGTGACACAACAGCGTGCTGAGAAGAAAGTGGACCAACTCCAACTGGCTCGCAGTAAGAGATGGGTAACAAGGAAGGAGTTGGATATCCATGATTGATACAAACACAATATTAAACTTTTTTGATGTCTCTCTAGGTGAGGTTGAAGACGACAGTTACATGGACAGCAATGAGATAGTGTCTCGCACTAAGTTCCCTGAAAGTTGGCTGTGGATCGACATCGATCTGCCCTCTTGCCCTGAACACACACCCAACTGGTGAGGCAACACACACACACACACACACACACACACACACACACACACACACACACACACACACACACACACACACACACACACACACAGATAGATATCCTCACTCATGACGCCACTAAAATCCCAACAATTTTCTTTGTTTCAGTGCAACCTCATCAGTGTCGAAAGATGTTCCTTTACAAGACTCGATCACAACCTGGCAGTTCACTGGCATTAGTCTGTCAAGAACCCATGGTGAGGATCTGTTGTTTCACTTTTTTTCATAGACTGTATGTTAAAATGAACTTAGTCTTGAGATCCGTGATTTGGCCACTGCCTTGACAGTTTTTTACAAATGGATCATTCTTCAGCTACAACCAGGCACCTATTGGTCGATACCAACAGTCAACCACGACTTTGAGGCTGAGATGTAGACAGGGCCGCAGGCACCGTAATTCACAGGCTGGCACAGTTACCTGCCAAGTGCACAGAGAGCAAACATACTCAAATTACAAAGCTTTGTGTAGAAATGTAAGGCCTGCATATACACCAAAGAGTAGCTGTGCAGTTTTTCCAACCTGTGAGGAGATGGAGAGGGAGAGCCCACACTTGAATGCTGTCCACAGCAACTAGAGACCAAAAAGCCACTCTGTTACCGACCCAACAAGAGCTACTAGTGACTTAAACATAATATACCCAGCTTACCTCCCAACACTGATGTGTCCACCCACAGTGCAGGGAGCACACTTCAGCTCCGCAAGGAGAGGAACACCTAAAACACAGGTGACTCTGCAAAACAATAGAGTGGAAGCGAGTGTAACACCGCCACCACATGCCGTAAAGTTAAAAAGCAATCCTGAGGCATAACCTACCTGATCACAGCCATGCCAAACAACAACCATGGCCACTCCAAACAGCGATCACAACATGAAACTGGTTCAGAAAGGAGGGGAAGCGTGAATCAGAACCGCAGTCTCCTGCCAATAAGCAGCTAGTGAAGTTGTTCCTGTTGGCTTATTACTGCTCCTTCCATCTTACGTCGTAGACTTTGATATGCAATCTATACAATTACTTCTCCTCTTCTTGAAGGAATCTGTGTCAGTGAGCCGTTAGAAGTGATTGTTCGAAAAAACTTCTTCATTGACCTTAGACTGCCCTACTCTGCTGTCCGTGGAGAGCAGCTAGAAATTAAGGCAATCCTCCACAACTACAGCCCTGATCTTATCACTGTAAGTCTCACACAATGTCATATGGAATTCCATCTGTTATTTTCAGAAGCAATAATAATTTTTAGATCTTGTGTTGCGACATTACTGCATTGCACAAAACTGTGATTTGTTTTATATCAAGACACATGGAGGTTGCGTTATGAGGTATGTTATTTTATGCATATTTCCTTTACAGGTGAGGACTAATGGTATAAATGTGAACACACTGTATTTAACTTGCAGCTGATTCACTTTGTGGTTTCTTGTCATCCACGATCATATGCTCAAAATGTATTCTCCTCCATCGCTCTTCCAAGGTGCGTGTGGATCTGACTGAGACGGACGATGTGTGCAGTGCGGCCTCTAGACGTAGAAGATATCGTGAGGAGGTCAAAGTCGGGCCAGAGAGCACTCGATCAGTTCCATTCATCATTATACCCATGAAGGACGGACAATTCGAAATTGAGGTCAAAGCAGCTGTGAAGGACTCGTCGCTCAATGATGGAGTCAAGAAGGTGCTGCGTGTGGTGGTAAGAGAAACAGACGCCATATTCATATGACAACGGTGTGCTAAAACATTCTTGACATTAGATGACATCAGACCAACTTCCAACAGATATGTTGTGTATATCCACACGTGTAAGAGTCAACATCTCTTCATACAATAGCAAAATCATTTGTCTGTGCATGTTCTCAAGAAGGAGCCACATGTTAGAGGTCAGTGCTGTTGCCTTGCAGCAAAAAGGACTGGGTTTCTGTCTCTGTGTGCACATGGGCGATGTTGTGGGGGCCGGGTGCAGAGGGCACAGAAGTCGCTGCTCCACTTCCCCCAGTGATGCAGTTTCAAGGGCAGTACCCACGTCCTCATCAAACTGGCACAACTCGGCTCACAAGACCCAGTAGTGTTCTGATGGTTTGCTAGTTGCCGCATGCGGAGCTTGGAGGTTCTGGTTCTGGTTCTGGTTCCTCCTCCGTCTCACCAGAGACAGCACTGAGCATGGCCTCTGTTCGTTGCGTCTTTCTTATGCAGCCCATCCCTGGTCTTGTGGATCCTCACACCTCTCAGGTTCTTGCAGGTCTTGCCATAAAAACAGGTTGCTCTCATTGGCAATAGTCCATTGCTTATGTCGTTTGGAGTGACCAATTTACCTAATCCCCATGTTGCGTGTTTTTGGACTACGGGAGGAAGCCGGAGAAAACCCACGCATGCACAGGGAGGTCATGCAAGAAAGGCCCTTTCCTTGCAGAAAGACTCTTGTTCCAACTGGGGCGTGAAGTTGTTCCAACCGGGTCTTCTTGCTGCAAAGGCGAGTGTGCTAAGCACAATACCAACCGTGGGCCCGCCACTGTATCTAGTTCATGGAAAAACCTAGAAGGTGCAGTTTGGACACGTCATCGCTGATGAACCCAGGGTCACAAGGTCTCAGATCATCAGACACCCTCAACGGGGCGACCCAGTCAGGGTTGATCAGACCCCAGCTTGTGTCCAAGCAGCGTGCTACTCCATGCTTCACCCCACCTGATCCAGAGCCACCTAAAAGCGTTTTCTGCTGCTTCACTGATGTTTTTGGAGGCATTCCTCTTGGAATCCCATATGTTAAAAGTGCTGGTGGCAGTGGGAGGCGCAAAAGACTAAAACACCTAACAATGGGCTGCACCACCATAAATGTTGCTGTGTCTCCACTACATGGTCCCAGCTCGCCTCTGCTCGGCATGGCTAGACTACAAGGTTTGGATGTGGTTCCATTACAATAAATATAGTACCTCCTCAACGTGGGCAGAGTCATCACAGCACGGCCGAATGAAACTGCTGTGACTTCGTTTTACACACGACACACACAAACTTGTGACTCGTGACTTGTAGAGCAGTTTGATTCAGTTAATTTTTATTAAAAAGATTTGTTCAGCACTTCCTCCATGACAGGGAGCACAGACTCTGTCCGACACAGTCACTGGACTGAAATACAGCGCCGCTCGGTTTAATTCTTGTGTCGGATGGCCTGGTTTAGAGTCTGTGATGAGACTCTGACCGGTCAGTGGCCAGCAGTCTGACGACGTCACGCATAGTATCGGCTCAGCTCGCTTGAAACCTCGCCAGAGCAGGTACTAAAAAAAGTACCAGGTACTGTTACTAATGGAAAAACAAAATAACCGTACTGTGCCGAGGTGAGGTCTATTGAAACATTATGGTTATGTTGTCTTAATTTAATCAATTTCCTTATGTATAGCACTTTATGGAAACTAGACATTTTATTTTGCTGTAGACCATCATATACACTGTTGTGTACATACATCTACTCTGCTGAAATTGTTGTACTAATCAGCGATGAGGTCTCTACACCTGCTCCATGTAGGGTTCTAGGGTTCCCTGCATGAAACACATAATCTATTTTTAGTTTAAATTTAAAATTAGTTGTGGTTATAATGTTTGTGTTGTTGTTTTTCCAGCCTGAAGGTGTACTCATTAAGTCTCCACAGACCATAATTCTAGACCCCACACACAAAGGTCCTGGTGAGTTCATGAATTTAATGCCTTCACTTTATAGTCATTCTGTGTTGTGTGTTTGAACTGACTTGAAATGACTTCCCCCACCCCCCAAACTTTCTTCATCCAGGAGGTAAACAAGAAGAAACCCTCAATAGTGGAATACCAATGAAAGACTGGGTTCCAAACACACCTACAAGCACACAGATCTCTGTGACAGGTGAGATATCACATTCTGCATTTTAAACATTACAGGCTTACACAGGCAACTCTATGTGCATTGTTTTTTAATACAGTATTGTTGATTAATAGTGTTTTGATTTTTCTGGTTATTCATGTACAGGGAATGATGTTGGTCCATTGGTAGAGAACGCCATTAGCGGGTCATCGATGGGTTCATTGATCCAGCAGCCCTCTGGCTGTGGAGAGCAGAACCTGGCTAGCATGACTATGCCTGTCATCGCAACCATATATTTGGACAGAACTAACCAGTGGAAACCTGTGGGCTTTCAGAGACGAAATGAAGCCATCGAGCATATCAAGACCGGTGAGATCACAAAGAACATGTTTATTTTATCCTTCTCTGTGGCTGAAATTGTATCAAACTACTCCTGTGCAGATTTACAGAGCTACAACGATGACACTGACACTAACAGATTTTTAGGGCTCCTTCAATGAAGGAGTCAGCTGAACAAGACTCCTCAAACTAACATACATGTATGATGCATGGACTGAATGGCAGTTGTTTTTTGTTTGGATCCAGGCTACAAGAATGAGCTCGCCTACCTTAATGGAGATGGGTCTTTTTCAGTGTATACCGGAAAGCAACATAGTGCCTGGTGAGGCATCCAAACATAAATGAGCTCATATGTAAATGTTTCCACATCCTCGTCTATCTCTGACTGTGTGAGGATGGATGTATATCTCATGTGTTTAATGTAACTTCACAATCACCCCCTCTCTCCTCTCTCAAAGGCTCACAGCCTGTGTGGTCAGGGTGTTTGCCATGTCATACCACCTGGTGCCAATGCAGAGGAGTGTGATCTGTAACGCTGTGAGGTTTCTGATTCAAAATGCACAACTTCAACCTATTGGCATGTTCAGAGAAACCGGGCTGGTGGTCCACGGAGCGATGAGACTCGTGCGTGAACTCATTCCGGTAACATCATAAATGACAAAAAAAAAAAAACCTGTCACGCTCACAAATTTTAATGAAAACATTTTCTGTGTGCAGGGAGGCACAGATTCAGATGCCTCCATGACGGCCTTCTGCCTCATCGCCATGCAGGAGTCACGCCAGCTATGTGCTGGCACAGTTAACGTGAGTACCTCACCTGCATGCATTGTATTACACCACTATGATAACATCACAAACTCACTGCACATAAGTGATGGACCAAACAGAGTTGAAGCATTAGTTTTTCATATCACATGATACGTGGATACCTGGATATGTGGTGTTTATCTGCTCTCCTGTCACACTCGGTCCTCTCATAATTTTTTATTTTTTTGCTTTCCTGATGTCCAGAGTCTGCCTGGAAGTATTGACAAAGCCGTGGCCTACCTGAAGGGGCGTTTGTCAGGTCTCACCAACCCATATGCTGTAGCCATGTCATCATACGCCCTGGCCAACCAAAACCAACTGAACAAAGAGATCCTCTACAATTTCGCTTCCCAAGGTGCAGTTACAGTTTTCCAATACAAGAAAAAAATAATAATACACATGCAAGAATAAGTTATTACGATTTAATTAGCCTGACATTAAAATAGTTACACATTAATGTGAGGATTTTAGCCAAAGATATAGATATTATAGGTTTCTGTCCTACTCAATGGGAATTCATTTTACGTAATGTTTTTCAGAAATATTAACGTGTTTATAATATGTTGTGGAAATTTCTCTGCTGCTGGTGAAGAATGAAATAGAGAACTTCTGCCGGCCGACACAGTTTTACTTTCGTTGCAAGGAAAAGGTCAATCTTCACAGGAGTGATCCTAGCTGGAGAAAAGGCCCAGAGCAAAGTGAACACACATTTATGCCTGAGCAGCTCCCCCTTCGCATTCCTCCAATAGACAAAGACTCTAACTTCAGACAGTGCTTTCACACCTCTTTTTCTACTGTAGGTATTGGGGAGCTGGCTCCCTGCTGGTGCTGCAGGAAGGCGTAGGCAAGACACAATACACAATATACAATACACTATACACAAAGGACCTGGTATTCTGTACTAGGCAGGTTTCGGGTGATGGGCAGTTCTAGCTCTGAGCCAGAGAATTGAATTTACCATTACAACTAAAAACAGTTTGTTTGATATTTTTTTTACTGTCATAATATCTGAATTGGCCTTTAAAATCCTTCCTCAATTGAGCTCTCATGTCTGCAGGTCTGAATGTGAGATTACATTTTCCATATCAGATGACATTTGGCACAAGTTCTGCCCCATAATAAAAAAAAAGGTTATTTGCCTGTGTTTTTCTTACAGAGTTGTCCCACTGGAATGTTCCTAAAGGACATTTTTATACATTAGAGGCCACAGCTTATGCTCTTCTTGCTCTGGTCAAGGCCGAGGTGAGTCTCCTTTCATATGTTCGCATTGGTGCATCAAAAGCTTTATTTCCAAACCTTCTCACTGATCTTTAATTCAAGCACCGCCTCCCATTTTGTTTAACATGTGCTTTCTCCTCTGGACAATACTTTATATAAATTAAACATTATGGTCTTTGGATGCAACCCACCATTTACTAAATTTCACAGACCTTTATATGGTGTGTTTCAAACATGTTCTCACCTTCTGTCAATACAGGCCTTTGAAGATGCTAGACCTATTGTGAAATGGTTCAACATTCAGCAGAGGTATGGTGGAAGTTATGGCTCAACTCAGGTAACAGTACATCCCAACTTGACATCTAACATCTTTTTTTTTTGTTACATAACCTATATATTTATTCTTGTTTCCTCCTGCTCATTGTTTTTCTGTCCAGACTACGATGGTAGTGTACCAGGCTATAGCAGAATACTGGGCTAATGTTAAAGAACCAGAGTATGATCTGAATGTGGACATCCATTTGCCTGGCAGGTCCAAGCCAGAGAAGATCAACTTCAACAGGAACAACCACCACATGACCAGAACATCAAAAGTGAGCGTGCACACTCTGTCACACACACTGTCATTGGCTGTTATCAATCCTGTTTTTCTTATCATCTGGTTTCTTTTGTTTTTATTTTGATCACAGATCAATGATATAAACAAGGATGTAAAAGTGACTGCGACAGGAACTGGAGAAGCAACACTGAAGGTAAATAAAGCATGTTTCTGTTTTTCAGTCATGTATGAATAAACACTATTAAACCCATGCAATATAAGAATGCACTTTGTTCCTGTGTTAACAGATGGTGTCACTGTATTACGCTCTGCCGTCGCAAAATGAGAGCGACTGTCAGATGTTTAACTTGTCAGTGGAGCTCATTCCAGGTAATTTGATGCCCCCTGCCATTTGAAAATGATTTTCTGCCATGACAAAAGATTAAATGCTCATGTCGTATTTTGCTTTTCCAGAGAAAATGGATGGGGATAAGGCGGTATACAAACTGAAAATAGAAGTTTTGTAAGTACGGCTAAGAAATGATGCTGGTTTAAAAGGTCCAGTGTGTAACATTTAAGAGGGCTTATTACCATAAGTTGAATATACGACCTATATGTATATTTGTATAATCACTTAAAAATAGTCCTTTATTAGTCCCACAGTGGGGAAATTGACATTGTTACAGCAGCAAAGACATTAAAGATTATAAATAATAAACATGAATTACCAAAAAAAGTACAATATATAAAGATATTAACACTAAGACTATAAAAAAGTTCAAATAGAATGTATTATGTACATTACAGACTGTCTCCAAAATATATACAGTGTGGGCTAGATATTTACGTTATAATCAAAGATAGAACATGGGAAATTATATGGGTATATTGCACTTGTTTGATTTTACAGTATATTGCACGTGGTAGGGAGAAATGAGTAGCCTGGTTATCTTATGCAATGGTGTTGAATTGACTTCAGTTTCACATTTTGGAATGAAAGCTCTGTCCCCCACATATGGACAAAACATATTAATTCATTAACACTGGACCTTTATTACAGGACATTTTCTCACCAGCCCTAGTTGCTTTGTTACTTCACCTCTTTCTCACTACCATTGTATTCTTCATATTTTTCAATGAAATGTGTTCATT